>NW_028274809.1:88854140-89201486 GCF_037043125.1 Eumetopias jubatus
ATAATAATGGTATATATCTACTATATTCATATTACCAAAATGTAGGTGTCAGTGATCCTACCTGCTATAGAAAATAAGGAAAAGAATATGATTCCTTGTATCATCACTATTGAAGGACTCAAAATGTCAAGGAGCTTTAAAACAGTTGTGAAGCAGCATATATAGGTATTTGTTTCCATATGATGCTAACAGAGACATAGAGGAGAATTTAGACTGAGAGATCAGAATTATATGTGGTTGATTAAAAAAAAAAAAAATGAATGACTGCTACATAAAGAGGCTATGCTTTGATAGCTAACAGATGGTTATCCTGCCCCCAGTGGAAGACAGTATTTTCTGCAAGAGTAGGTACTCTGTTCTAACCCCAAACTTCTGAGACTCTATGATGTTATAATCTGGAATATATAAACAAGCAGCTACCATGATAGAGGCTCAAGTTTATTGTTCTCATAGTTCTTTTTGCCTCAGTGTTTCTATGACATTTACTTTTTTTTGTAACAACAGTTGTTGCATGGTACTTAACTGTTTGTAATCATAATGTTTCCTGAAATGGAAGATGGAAAGTGTGATTACAAAAAAACATTAGCAAGAACAACAAAACCCCCACATTCCCTTTTTTTGTTTTTTGTAGGGGGAGGGAATGCCAACATTTCTTAAATCACAAGCTAACGTCTTCCTACCAGCTTTACTCTAAAATTATTTTATACATTATATTTTCACAAATTGATGGCCAACTGAGTCCTATACCTCAAAATGTAAATTTTTCCAAGCTATTTTATTCTGGTCAGCTGTTGAATAAAACACATGGCAAATTTACAAGTGACATTTTGTTTTCTAAAGCAATAGTAAAATATTATTAGTGAAACAGTGTATAATTTCAATTTGGTTAGATATCTATTGAGTCATTAAATATTATTTTTTAGAATATTTAATATAAAGGGGCACCTGCGTGGCCGAATCAATTAAGTGTCCAACTCTTGATTTCAGCTCAGGTCCTAATCTCAGGGTTGTGAGATCAAGCCCTACATTGGGCTCCGCACTGGGTGTGGAGCCTGCTTAAGATTCTCTCTCTCCCTCTCCCTCTGCCCCTTCCCCACCACTCGTGCACATGCAGTCACTGTCTCTAAAATAAAAATTAAAAATGAATAATATACAAAAATGCATGTGTATATAATATATAATATACATTACATATACTATATATACTACATATAATATGCATGTATAATAATACATATATAATATATATCATAATATGCACATGCAATAGGCATCATTTCACATATTCATTGAGGGATGGAACATTTCCCCTAATAATATAATGTGTTATTTTGTCCTATGCTGCAGAGCGAACCAGAAAAAAAGACGTGTTATATATGAAAGGCCTACATATAATCCCTACACGTAAGACCTATACATATTTTCACTACTGAACATCACTGGAAACATTTTAGTAACATACATTTTTTTAGAATGTCCTCAAGAGGAAAAAAAAAACTGATATAGACAGCCTGAAGCATCATTATTTCACAGATTAAAATAAAACCTTAGGCACCTCCAAAAAGGATGCAATTTTTGACAACAGTATTGTTTATATTCTATATTCTAAATGACATATGTTGTAGTTGAGGTCTATAAGAAAATACTGGTTTATTTGTATTTTTTGAATGCCATCTAAAATTTTCAAAAGGTATGCTTTTTAGAGAAGGCAAAGCTAACTGTACTTTTGGGTCAGAGTGATATCAGATGATAACAAACTGCATTTTATGTCTTAGGAAATCCAGTGCTCTTATTACTACTGAAATCCTCATCCCAAAAATGAAGACAGATAATTACAAACTGATACTACAAATGTCTGGGGCAGAATGAATACATGGTAGCTGCAAATGCCAAATAAAAGAAATCTCTAGAGATATATATATGTGAGATATACATGCTATTGCTTATACTTAGGTGGAACATTTACATTTTGAGATCTTAAATAAGTTTTTTTTTTTTTTTTATACAAAATTCTCTTTCAGACAACCATTCTGTTTTGAATATACCTGAGCATTCAGGGACTGAATGAATAATTATTTACCACAGTATAATTGTTTGGATTTTCCAAATTCCTTGCAATTCTAATAATGGAGTCATTTTTAATTAAAATATAATTAAAATAAAATTATATGCTCAGATCTGAAATGTTCAGGTCAGTTTGGTGAGTTTTGGCAATTTTATACAGCATGCAACAAACACCAAAACATTGATGATCCAGAACATTTCCATCCCCCTAGAAAGTTCCCTCATGCACCTTTTATTCCCCTAACATTTCCCTCTACAACCGCCAACTCCTATCACCATAGATTACGTTTGCTTGTATTTGGATGTCATATACATAGATGCATACAGTATTTAGACTTTTGCCTGTGAATCTTTCATTTGCATGAGGTTTTAAAAATATTTCTAAGTTATGTCTTAAGAATTCATAATTTTTTTTATACCTGAGTAGTTTTCAGTTGAATGGATATATTCTCACTGGGTATATCTTAGAAGCTGATTACTATAAATAAGGCTGCTGTAACAATTCTTATGCAAATTGATTTTGTGAACATTTTTCATTTTTCATGAACACTTAGATGTAAAATTGCTGGGTTATAGGGTAATTACATGTTTACCTTTTTAAGAATCAGAAGAGGGAGTTTCAGGTCCTATGTATTCTCATGAAAATTTAGTGTGGCCTTTTTGATTTGAGCAATTTCACGAAGTATGTAGTGGAATCTCATGGTTTTAATTTGCAGTACATTTATGATTGTTGATTTTGAGAATCTTTGTCATTCAAATATCTTTTTTTTTGGTAAAGTATCTTCTCAAGTCTTTTGTCTCTTAATGTATAAGATATATAGGAATTTCTATATATTCTGGATCTAAGTAATTTCCCACCATATATATGGTGCAAATATTTTTTTAAATATGTTGCTTGCCTATTCATTTTCTTAATGATATTTTTAAAGAATAAAACATTTTAATTTTCTGAAGTCCAGTTTACCAATTTCTTGTGTACTATTAATGCTTTTAGTGTTCTGCCGAAGAAATATTTGCCTCCTCCAAGATTATGAAAATTATTTTTCCATGTCCATTATGTTTATGATCATATCAGATTAATTTTTGGTATGGAGTATGATGGGTTAAGATGTATGTTTTCCTTATGGATAGCCACTTGTTTCAGCAATATTTGCTAAAAAGGACTTTCTTTTGCCCATTAAATTGACTTGAGGCCTTTGTTGAAAATGAGCTGACCACATATGTATGTTTATATTTTTGTATCATTTTTGTTTAGTACTATATTTTCTCAATTACTATAGCTTTATAGTAACTCTTGAAATCAGATACTGTAGATTCTCCAACTTTTTCTTCTTTTTCAGTTTTGGTTTATTATTCTAAATCCTTTACATTTCAGTATAATTTTAGGATAATCTATTTCTTTAACAATAATGAGCTAGAATTTTGATAGGAGTTGCATTAATTCTTTATATTAATTTGTAGAAAATTTTAACAATTTTGATTTTTCTAATCCATGAGCATGATACACTGTTGCATTTTCCTAAGCATTATTCAATTTTTCTCAGCAGTGTTTTACGGCTTTTAGTGTGAAGATATTACACAAATTTCACTAGTTTTATTCCTAGGTATTTGTTATTTTATTGATACCATTGTAAAAGTTTTCTTTTTCTTCAAATTTCATTTCTGGTTATTGCTAATATAGAGAAATATAATAAAATATATGTATATTTTCCTTGTATCCTATAGCCTTACTAAATTCATTAATTGCTTCCAGTCGTTTGTACATTCTTTTGGATTTCTTTTGGCATAATGAGAAACTTAAATTTCTCTTCCACTCCTGTATCCCAGTCCACTTTCCCAGTTCTTGCTCAAAAAACATCATAGATACCAGATTTTTTTTTTTCAGAAGTAGCTCATGTAATTACAAGTGTCAATAGTTATTGCAGTATACACCCTATACAGTTTTACATTTTGGTAGTCCCTCCGGGAGGATCAAATTTGTAATAGTATCTGTAATTCATGTGAAAACATATTAAATTTAAAAAAAAACAAGTTTTCAGATACTCCATTTGTTTTCTCCATATTTATAATACCCCCCAAAATACTGCATTGTTCTAAAGCTATTTACAACTCAAATTAATAGAAAACTGTACATATTGTGAGCATTTTATGTTAATTTCTCTGGAGTATTATAATGTAGAATTATATATGTTCTGTTCTACAATAGTTTTTTGGGCCAGTGATTTTCAATCTTGGCTGCTCATTGGAATCAGTCACCTAGCTTTAATAAAAATACTGATCTCTGGGTTCTACCCCAGAGTCTGATTTTATTGATGTGGGATATTGACTGGGCAAAAGGATTTTTAAATTTCCCAGGTGATTTTCATGTGTAGCCAATCTGAGAACTGCTGCTTTACCTTCCTCATACAGTTTCCTATTAAAAATATATTTATATTTATATTTATATTTATATTTATATTTATATTTACATTAATCTCCTCAAGGGAGACTTTAAATACAGAACAAAGTCTATACAGGTTGTATAGTTTATATTTGTAATTTTTATAAGCAATGTCATGGTTCAAAAAGTTAAATAATTTGGAAACATAAAATTTGAATAACCTTGCATAAGGCAATTAACCTTTCAATGTTACTGTTTCTGCATGCCCCAAATGGAAATCTTTGCAATGAACTGTAACTTGTTTTTGTTAAGAAATAAGTGTGGATCTCTTTCAAACATAAAATATGATATGAATATTTAAACATAGAAAAAAAGTACAAATAGGATTTAGGAGGAAAAAAACCCTCAAAAACACGTATTGTATCGATCCTCAAGTACTTATTGTGAAACTTTTGTAGCCATGGGAAATTGCTTGGGGCTAATGTTCTAATACTAGGTGCTATAGTCTATTTGTCTGATCCAGTATGATCTTTCTTACTTTTTTATATTCTAAAATTTTAAAATAATATTTAAAAATAATGCAAGAAACATGTAGAGAGGAATAAATAAAGCTAATGTTAAACAAAAATAGAGTAGTGGTTTCAGAAAAGTTTGTTTTAATTGCCAGAATGAAACAACCATCTACATAGTTCTGTACCAAATCCCATATTTTCAATGGTCATTATTTAAGTTCCAATCATCCTAACACAATTCTTGATTGAGTCAAATGTACAAAATGCTATGTTAGAACTTCTACAGATTTTAAGCCAATTTTAAAATCTAAATTTAGGTGTAACATAGGGAAAAAGGATATATCACAAAACACAGCACTCAATGCAATGACACAAATTGGGGTCTGAGTAATCATTGGCAAGCTGGTAGGCTGCAAGGAAGAAAGGGAGGAAGGAGGAAGGGAAATACAGGCTCTTTATATATAGACATATGTAAAGGTATCTATCTATAGACAAATTTGACAACTTTGAAAAATTTGAAGTTTGTCATGAGAATTTCTACAGAAATGTTAAATTTTTCTGGAGCAACATCTGGACATAAATTTCTCCATTGCCATTTACTCCCTTTTGTAAGATTGAAAAAATTAAACTCTTTGAGACTTATTTTTTCTCATTCATTTAAATTCATATAATAATACTTCTGAGGGATGTTATGAGGATTGATTATGATCATGTTTATGAAAATGCTTAGCCAAGAGGTGGGTTGGATCCTCAATAAATGTTCATTATTTAATTTTCTAATTATACCTAAATCACTTTTGCTTTCATAATCTTATTTGAGTTTGAATTTTATAAGACACATTTTAAAGGAACGAGTAGCAACCAGCAACAAATAGCTTATCCTCTCCTTTAGTTAATTTTTTTTTACTAGTCTGAGTAAACTGTAAACTTTTACTAGTCTGTTAAACTCACTGTGCATGTCTAAAAGAGCTGAGAATAAGGAGTTGATCTAAGTATATGAAAGGAGAATGTGTCCTAAATTGTACATTGACATTTATAATTTTATTATCATTATATTATTGAATTTATCCCATCTTTATGTTTCAGATCCTTGCTACTCAGTATGTTTCATAGACCTAAGAACAATGTCATCACTAGAGAGCTTCTTAGAAATCTAGAGCAACTCAATCACAATCTCCATTGTAGCAAAATTCTCAAGTAATTTACATATATGTACATTGAAATTTAAGATGCACTGTTTTAAACTATATACAGTTAGCTATTACTGTTATAGAAACTTAAGAATATGTAACCCAAACTTTAAATAAATTCTTATTGCATGCATACTGCATCTGGCTCAGTTTTGAACACAGATTTGTTGTAAAGAGCAGTAAAGCAAGAGTAAAAACACACAAATATATATATTGACTGTGCTATTTAATGGTAGTAAAAATTCATCAAGCTTCTAAACTCTGTCTGCCTTTTGTCATTTGTAAAATGAAAGGCTAGTTAATACCTGTCCTTGCACTCAGTGGGGGATTGTTTAGAAGTTCAAGTGAGATTGCACTTTATTAATTTTCAAGGTCCGTACGGGTGTTTTATTATAATCTATAATTTTTATTATAATCTATAAGTTTAGATCAGTTGATAAGTAGATTATGAGTAAGAAATTCTTAGGGAGAAAGACAAGATGACAGTCTCAGAGTCTGACTAATACCATTTCTTTTTCTGCCTTAAAGAAGATAGAGAAGGTGGCTTAGGGAGGCAGTGTCCTCAAGAATGGTAGTTATTAATATTTTTTTGATTGATTTGTGTTGACTTTATGTGGGTGGGCCAATCAATTGCTTTGTAATTAGCTGGTGATGAAAGCATGACTGATAACAACATAAAACAAGACAGTAGGGTGAATTTTATTTAGCACTTGCCTTCAGCTTTTCCTAGAGACGCTTCTCAGTTGGTAACTGATTTAAGGTCTGAGGAAATGTCATATGCCCTGGATTGGGCATGGCAGTAAGGGTATCATGAGGGATGTCTTCATGGAAGTCAACGTCACAAACTCTGGCTCTTTTTATTACAGATAAAAAGACTTGCGGACCTCACGAGTTCCAGTGCAGAAACAACAACTGTATTCCAGATCACTGGCGGTGTGATAGCCAAAATGACTGCAGTGATAATTCAGATGAAGAAAACTGTAGTAAGTACTCTCGCTTGAGAACATTGTGAGCTTGACAGCATATTCAATAAGCAGGATAGCAATTTTTAGCTCAGTTAAGGTATGAATTTGAACCTATCTGTCCTGCAGCTCACAATTTTATACATATATTCACATTGGACAAGAATATTCAGACTAAATTGACCTGAATCTTAAATGGTAGAATTATTGAAATGCTCATACTGGGAATTTTCTTATAGTTTTCAGAAATGGTATGAAAGTATCATGAGGTTTAATGCAACCCATTAGTATGCAATGAAGTGAGCCCTTGATGCAAGTTCATACAAAGAGCTGAATGATGTGGAGACAGTAAAAAAACACATCATTCTTTAGGGGATGGTATTCATTTCATTTCAGTCTCAAATCCTTTTACACTACAAATTTACCCATGAGCATCTTTCAGCAAAATATCATTTATTCTCTCTGGAGTGGTGAACACCATATGTATTCAGGATGCTTTTCTCTGAAAATAGAATAACACTGTCATCATCATCTGCCTCCTGCATTTTTATGTAATAAATTTAAAAGACAATAATTGTCCAACAATTTTATTTTCTAAAAAGTATGGCAGTATGTAAAGTTGTGACAGCATCTTTATAATTCTAGCATTAATTTCTGAATATATTTCTTACCAACACTTTCTCACAGTGCTGTTTAGACAAAGAAAGCAATATAGTCATGTTTTAAAATAAGATACTAATCCAATTCCATTTATTAAATATTTATATTCTGCTACTTCCAGAAAGGATTTGATGATAACAATGGTGTCTACTCTTATACATTGGACCAAGAGCATTTATTTCCCAAGATACAGGAGATGAGATAGAAAGTATTACATTAAAGCATTGGAATATGGTATATGAAGGTACATAATTAGAGTCACAGCCTTACTAAACCACTTGGATATTCAGTTTGCAAAATATCAACTTTTTAAAAAAATAACTTTTGAAACTTAATCTGACGGTGTTAAGCATCAGGTACATTAAGTATGAAATCTCTGGATCATTAGGATTATGGATTACTCTGATTTGGAGACCTTTTGTTACTCCTTTTTCACATATAGATCTCTCAATTGATCTTACCCTTTAGAAAGGTAAAAAAATCCTGCAAAGAGTTGTTAGAGTGTTCCAGATTCTTTTGTATAGCAGGTTTTCAGATTCTACCCAGTGATTAAAAGAAAAACCTAATGAAGTAAGAGTGGCAGGAATAGAAGAGCAACTACAAAAAAGAAGCAATTGCATATATACTTTCTATTTAATTCACTTCTGTTTCAGAGTTTAAACATGCAGAAAACGACTTAGCTTAATTTTGGATACCTTGAGTGTTCATTATCAATAAGCTACCTGAGAAGAAGTGCCCTATGACTGAAGGATGTTGAGAACAGGAGAGGGGAAGTGAGAAGGCCACGTTGGAAACTTGCATCTTTGAAAACCCTTTATTCAAGGGGTGGTTGAAATTGTGTGAGAAGTTAGGTTACTGCTATAACTGGAGGAGAAGGGGAAGAAGAATGAAAGGTGGAGATAACCTGTTTTTGGTCTGCTGGAGTTTCCGAAGTGGTTGACTATGGTTTTGCTGGCATCTCCTAAAAGTCATTTTTTCATACGAGAATACAAGGAGAAGGAACACGCCTCTCACTTGTCACTGGGAAAACTTAGTGATAAATCACTATAGCCACAGAACCCTTAAGAAAAAGCAAGAGAGTGTCTGCAATGCCAAGCATTGCAGTATAAAATACCCAATTATGTGTGATCTTCTTTTAGTGCCCATTCATCCTGAGCATGTGGCCTAAGATAGCAACATTGATGAATTTGCAGGGAACAGATGACAGTGAGCAGGAAGGAAGCATATTACAGTTGTGACATGGTAGGAGAGAGGGCATACACAGGACCAGTATCAGAGAATTGGTAACATGGTAAACATGTAAGAATGTGTAAGAGGAAGGATTGAGGGATCTCGATAATTGGGTGGTGTTTAAAGATACCATCTGGGAGCGACTGGGTGGCTCAGACGGTTAAGCATCTGCCTTCGGCTCAGGTGATGATCTCGGGGTCCTGAGATCAAGTCCCACATCGGGCTCCCTGTTCAGCAGGGAGCCTGCTTCTACCTCTGCCTCTACCTGCTGCTTCTTCTGCTTGTGCTCGCTCTCTTTCTCTCTCTCTGTTAAAAATAAATAAAATAAAAAAATGAAGATACCATCTGAATAGAAATGAGAAAGTTCAAACATTGAAAATTCCAGAAGTTCTACATAGACAGAAGCTAAGTCTATGAAGAGAGAGAAAAGAATACATTATAGCTAAAGCACCTGGAGATTGGTCATATAGAAGTCAGCTTTAGAAAAAATACTGTTCCCATATAAAATGCTATTAAGATATTTGCAATTTCTCATTATTTTTGAAACTATTATAATTTCATGTGTATGATTATAATAAAAGTATTATATATACATATAAATTACTATTTATATATTGTAATCATGACTCTATGTATATCACATCACATATATAAATTTAATTTTAATATGTATAGATGGTAACAATATACCCCAAAATACAGCAGTATACTGTTCCCACTTTTTCTAAATATCATTAGTCAATGGTATGCATTTTGTTTCACAATTGGCAATTATTGCCAGCAAGTATTAAGTACAGAAGTATAGCAGGGATAATAAATTAGCCTTAGAGTTAAAAAACAACAGTGGCATTTTTTTTTTTATTTGACCACATTCCATCAACCAACACTCCCCTGCATTCCATTACACCGCTCATTTCTTTATCACATGTATCTGAGTTCCTACTTAAATATCTGGAAATAGTGTAGGGAGCAGGGCTATTTTTCAGGGTCCAGCACAGGACCTGACACATTTATAATATTAGCAATGTATTGTTAAAATCACTTTTGGACTTACTTGTTTATGAATCCGATATAGAGTTTACTCTTTAAATTGTGTTGGAAATACTCCAGGCATAAATCTGGGAAGAGTCTGAATCACAGTGGAGCAATTAACTGTGACAATGTTTTAAATCTATTATGCTTTCTACATTTTTATATTTATATGGGATAATTAGTCCATTGTCATTTCTTTATCATCTGCTGATGATTTCCCTTGTTAAGTCTTCAGCAGGGACACTGTGCTCCAACAATGATTTAGGCTTTTAAAAACAAGAAAATTTTATTGTTATTGGAGTTATTTTGTCATCTGTATCAAAGGTTTGGAAATATCTGACAAATCTCAGCATCTATACTATCTTTATCAGCAACAAATGTAATGTATATGGCATGTCTGCCTTCTAAGTAAATGATGTGCAAAATAAATTATTTCCCATCTTTGCATTATTAAGAAGTAACTAACAATCCAATAGACTCAAAAGCACCAAATAACTTGATCAACCAGATGAAGGTTTTTGTAGAGAGAAAGGCTGTGTCTGCCTTATTTGAATTTCTAGTTCTTTCACACTGAATTTATAGCAGCAGAAGATTATTTGTATAGCATGTCAGTTATACTGATTGTATTCTAAAAATTCTCCTCAGATGCTTACACCCACATTCATATAACTTTTGAACTTAGCACCAAGGGTTTATGATAATATACTCAGCAGAGAAATTGAAGGCTGGAAGCCTTTCTGCTCTGCCACTAACTCTGTGGCTTTGAAAGTCACTTTTATTTTCTAAACTTAGTTTCTTCCTCAATTTTGTGCAAGATGGCTTCCAAAGCTCTTTTCAGTTCTGAGCCTGTATGTTTTTGCCTTCTTCAGTATTGAGGGAAGTGACTTTTCCACACAATGCCCCTATTTTTTATTCTTACTATAGAATCCAGATCAGCCTTCCAAAACATGCCCTGCCAAGTCTTCTTTTTGTTGATTTGGCATTTTAGATGAGATTTATGGAAAACCTGGTTAATTATTCATGTGTGGGGTTTCCTATCTACTTTAGATCTGGGGACATAGGTAGTATCAGAGAAAGTTAAGGTGATAAAAACATTTTGGAAATACTGGGGAAAATTTCACACTCAAATTTTCTTTCCAAATGGGTTATCTTCCAGGTATGATCATTTTTTTTTTGTTCTTTTTAACAAGAAAAATGCTAACTATCATGCCAAGGTCTAAAAATTGGTCTTTTACTTTATCCAGAAAAGATCAAAGGTAAGAAACAATAAGAGAATATAATCCCTCAGGACCTTCTTTCATAATTAAATTACATTTTCCTCAAAAGAGAGTTTCCTTTTGAGATACCCAGCGGCAAAAGATTCTGAAGCATATAGATGAGAGTTAAAAACAGGCTAGCTATCCCATTCCTTGATGACCGTTGTTTATGTATAAATAATTCATGATTATTATCCAGAAGTGGTTTTGCTGGCATCCCTAAAAGCATGCTAGAACCATACAGAATTTCATATGCACTGAAAAAAAAACTTTTTCCAACAAATCACTCAGTTCTTCTGCACCCATATTAGAACAGAGCAATTAATAATGTTAGCAAAGTCTCTATAGAACAACCATTCCGTAGAATTATTGGGCAAATGCTTTGAAATACTTTATAACCTTGTAACTTGTTATCATCTTAGATCAACAACATCCAACCCTATAGCAAAGTGTGTCAAAGTTTGTGAAGTCGTTGTTTTGGCATATGATGAACAAACTTGTGTTTAATTAGGATAAAGGCAAGTTAAAATATTAAAGGGAAAAAAAAATCTCATTCAGATACCTCCAAGTCCATGAAATTCAATATTTCTACTGCTGTTACTTTAAACACCTAAATACAATGTGTTTAAAAAATACTCTCTAGGGCGCCTGGGTGGCTCAGTTGGTTAGGCGACTGCCTTCGGCTCAGGTCATGATCCTGGAGTCCCGGGATTGAGTCCCAGGTCGGGCTCCCCGCTCAGCGGGGAGTCTGCTTCTCCCTCTGACCCTCTTCCCTCTCGTGCTCTCTATCTCTCATTCTCTCTCTCAAATAAATAAATAAAATCTTAAAAAAATAAAAAAATAAAAAATACTCTCTAATTCTTTAATGAAAATCATTTTGATTGTTATTTTCCATTATCCAATAAATTAAGCACTTCTTTATTAATTAATTTATTAACTTCACTATAATTTCTTTTCCCTAAGAAGAAAACTGCATGTTTGCAAACAGGAGGGTGGAATGGCTTCAGTATGGCAGAATGGGAAGAGGAAAAGTGTTCTCTTTTATTTTTAAGTGAAGTAGACATTGCTAGCCATATGCCTTCAATAAGTAACTTGACTTCTCAGGACTTTATCGTTAATCTCTGTAGTATGTGAACACTTATTATTTCCTCAGTAGTATGGGGGACCATGATATGGCCCTAGTAGTAAATAGTACAGGCCCTAGTATCAGACTGTAGGTTCAAGTTCAATACTAGCTCTTCTGCTTGCAGGGTGATTGGGAGAAAGTTCTTTATCCTCTCTGTGCCTCAATTTACTCATTGACAAAAGGGTCCTATAATAGCGCCTACCTTATATAGTTGTTAGGATTAATTGTTGAGTTAATTCATGTACTTAGCATTAACTTCACCTAGTGTTTAACAACAAATAAGAAATCACTAGCTGGTCATAACTACTATTGTTATAAATAGTGATACTAGTATTAATACTGTTGTTTTTAAGATTAAAACATGGCATATGTAAATATAATGCAAAGACAAAAAGAGAAACTGCTATTGTCATGCTCACTGAACAAAGGAGTGTTGAGAAATGAGGGGGAATCCTCCTGTTAAGTGGCTTTTTCTCATCCCACTGAATAGCATTTTGTCTTATTCATAGCCTGAAGTTCACACTGTAGAAGAAAGTAAGTCCCAAAGCAGAACAAAATGCTGATACATATTACACTTTCCATAGTTCTTCCAGGGGTCTCAGGAGGGATCTTTATGTAGAAATGTAAGAGCCTTTACAATACCAAACATTCATGATGTTACCCTATAGCTAGAAACTGAGTGATTGTGTAGAGCAATATTGAAATGCAGGCTGAAATAGCCACAATCTTTTTGCAGAAAATTAGGCTTCATATGGATACTCCTTAAATTAAAATTCTGTTATTCCTCCTTCACTTGAGTAAGAGTATTGTGTGTGAGGCAGCTGTAAATACAGTTAATGAGTAGAGAAAACAAAAAGGGGTCTTTCATCATGCCAGATATCAGTTCTATTTAGAGAACAAAAACTAAACAAGAGATGATCTCTAGCAGTCATATCAATTACCTGCAGGCAAAAATTCCTAAAACCCTACTTCATTGTTCAGGTGAAACATACTCCATATCAGAGTTAAGCCAAGTAGCAAGTCATACTTTTTGGCTTATATCCTATGTGGAAGATGGTGAAGCATAATTAAATCAATAACTGGCAAATTATCTAAAATGGCAAGTAAATGATACAGGGCATAAGCAAACAATTGCATAAACAAAGAGGCAGTTTTTAAAAAGAGATCCTCCTTGGGTGCCTGGGTGGCTCAGTTGGTTAAGCAACTGCCTTTGGCTCAGGTCATGATCCTGGAGTCCCCGGATTGAGTCCCACATCGGGCTTCCTGCTCAGCGGAGAGTCTGCTTCTCCCTCTGACCCTCTTCCCTCTCGTGCTTTCTATCTGTCATTCTCTCTCTCTCAAATAAATAAATAAAACCTTTAAAAAAATTAAAAAATAAAAAGAGATCCTCCTTCTGTCCCTTCCACTCTTACCTACCCAGTCATGTCCAATAATATCCCCATGTGCCCTTCTTTTTTAATGAACTCTCGATTTTTCTGGAGGCAAAACTGAAGAATTAGAAAGTCATTAGAATGCAAAGTAGAAGTCAAGAGGCACAGACTAGACTTACTACTCAATAAATAGCCCCATAGGTACAGAGTCACAAAATGTCTTACTTACTTTAACTAAATGCATAAAATGACAGAATTCCAACAACTGGAAAAGATTTGTTATTATGCAATATGTAGATTTTTATGTCTTTTATTTTACTTTGATGTTGTCTTTTTACTAAATGGTAGGCTATCTTTTGTCTTTTCTTCAATTTGTTTCCGTAATACCGCTTTCTATTCAGGACTTTAGAATAAATTTGAAAAATCATTATATTATGTCCCAAAGATGCTCCATGAAACACTTTTTCTAAGCAATTTATTGGTTCTGCTTGGCTAACCTCTTTTTTCTTAATGCTACTTCATACTATATGTCGTATAAATTTAGAACGCAGTTGCATATAATAGAATAAACCTGTGCTGTTTTTCTGTCCCCAGAGCCACAGACCTGCACACTAAAAGATTTTCTCTGTGCCAATGGGGACTGCGTTTCTTCAAGGTTCTGGTGTGATGGAGATTTTGACTGTGCAGATGGCTCTGACGAGGTAGGCAACTTTGCAAAACCAAACAAAAAAGAAAGTTCTTTAAAGTCACATTTATAATTATTATTATTCAATCCAGTGAGTGTGACATGGACAGTTCTGAAATGCACTTTACTCCTGACACAGTGAGATAAGTAGCATTATGTCTAAGTGCTGTGCCGCACACACCCAGCACAGGGAATGGCTCTTGTACTACTATTGACAGTTAATTTTATAATCTGTTTTACCTCAAGTGGTGAATGGCTGGGTTGGGAATAGGCTGTTTGGAAACCTTATTCCCTATAGCTGATGCCTTTGCCATCTGTGAATTTGTTCATACATTTGCTACAGTATTTATAGTCAGGACTAATATTTTTATGCATTTTAAACAGTTTCTTCTCCCCCGTCTCTTTCTTCAGTAGATACAGTCTTGTAGACTTCGATGTGGGTCATCAATTTTCATGAAACCACAGGTTCAGCTTTGCTTAGATGATGAATCACAATCCATTTATAATACGGTCTATGTACACACAGCTTAAGTGAAAAAGTTTAGAATATCTCTGGATAATTCTGTAAACTTAGATTGTGTTAATGCTTATAATACTTCACACAATTTATTATTTATGCACCTATGTGTTTGTGTCTCAGCTGTTAATTACTCCATAAAGCTTTAAAAAAAAAAGCATATGACACAGAGTTAATATTTTTTTCTCAATCAAATCTAAAGTGAACTGTAATCCTTTCCAATATCATAGAAAAGTCCAGTAATAGTCACTTTTCATGATTTTCTCTGTTAATGATTTTCCATATTAATATCAGGACCACAGCACTGGTGAAATCAAGCCTAGTCAGAGATAAAGGAAAAATGAGTCTGGTCTCAGTGGCCACCATGGTTCCTTCTAGGGTACAAAGACTTCTGAGAGCTCTGCTGCCCTGGAAGTTCTCACATACAGACCTTCCCCTCAGGAAGGTCCTCCCATTGACTATAGGTTTGCCTAGAGAGAATCTTCTTGGCTGCTCTAGATTTTCTGTGTTTCAGGTCAAACTTCCTTAGTCATCCACTGATATTCTGCATCTTTGGGAGATACTGTAAGTCTCTACTATTTATAGAACCCACACAGACTTGTTCTTTCCCAGTCTTGAGGTATTCCTCTTAAGATTGGACAATTCTCCATTCTCACACTGTGTTGGAAAAGTCCCCAGTCACATTCAGGAGCCTAGATTTTGAAAACAATTGTATTTAACTTCTCACTTAAAGGCCAGAAAACCTAAACCTTGAGGTTGCAAGGGTTTCTTAGGAGACGTTGAAAAATACCACTTATATTCATGGGGCTATTCACAAACAAGTCAAAATAAAATTTAAAAAAATTCATAGGGGAGCTAAATTCTTACATTGCCCAGCTACATATTTACTTAGTATCCATTTATTTAAAAACTACCTTAAAAGGGGACACCTGGGTGGCTCAGTCGGTTAAGCATCTGCCTTTGGCTCAGATCATGATCCCAGGGTCCTGGGATCAAGTCCTGCATCAGGCTCCTTACTTAGCAGGGAGTCTGCTTCTCCCTCTCCCTCTGCTGCTCCCCCGGCTTGTTCTCTCTCTCTCTCTGTCAAATAAATAAATAAAATCTTTAAAATAATTATCTTAAATGTTTCACTTTTTCATATAAACTCATCCATACCATGGAAGTTTTTTTTTTTTTCTTTAAAAAATATGTTTCACCAGCCCTGTGTAATCTGAAACATCAAGAGGTGGGGATATACTGCTTAAAGCTTATGATTTCATCTTCTATGTTATTCACTAGCTATCCAAGGCACATAAACAAACTCAAATACTTCTTTTTCAAAATCTTATTCAAGTGAAAGTAGATATTCTTATTAACACCATTTATCTCGTGCCCTAAGTTCATGGACTTAGTAGTTCTTTGATGGCTGAATGGAACTCCATTACCCAGACATTTTCATGATAAAGCCCCTAGGGAATCAAAATAACTTTCTTAAAAGTGGTCTTTCTCTACATTTAACAGCCATTTAGTATAGTCTATAAGTAATGAAGTGTCTAACACTATGGGCAGTTGATTCCTCTTTTCTTTGTAAGGGTTAGAATGACAGGTTGCATTGACAAACAAACAAAGAAGCAAACAAAACGGTGAACTGAACAAAAGGCTAGAAAGCCAAATTACATACAGGATTCTCTCATCTTGGGAACAAAAGATAAAGTTGTGAGTTTTTGTAAGGATGTTAACTGATAATGTAATTAGCTTGTTAATATCCAGCCAAAACAATAATAATAATAATAAAAACTTGGATCAACATCATTGGGTATCACATTAGTGGCAGAAAAGAATTATTTAAAGTGACTTAAAAAAAAGTATTTGGCGGCACCTGGGTGGCTCAGTCGTTAAGCGTCTGCCTTTGGCTCAGGTCATGATCCCAGGGTACTGGGATCGAGCCCCACATCGGGCTCCCTGCTCGGCAAGAAGCCTGCTTCTCCCTCTCCCACTCCCCCTGCTTGTGTTCCTTCTCTCGCTGTGTCTCTCTCTCTGTCAAATAAATAAATAAAATCTTTAAAAAAAGAAAAGTATTTGGCCTCTGCATCAAGTATACTGCATTGTATGGACAAAAAAAAAATGCAAAGGAATCTTAAACTGTGTTCATACACTTGTTAATAACATTGGTTTTGCTAATTTGAAACTTGTATATATTGAGAGCAGGATAGATCAAATGCTTAGTTATTTTCATATTATTCACACTCAGAATTTTTAAGTAAAAGAAAGGAGATACAAATGTAGGAACAAAAAAAGTAAAAATTCTGTAATATCAAATTCATAAGTATCAATAAGAGATTTTGATTAATCTTTCTCTGTCTAAAAATGTATAATTCCCAGCTAAACTGATGACAGTCTAAAACTGATGACATCTCAGCATTATTAACTATCCCTAACATTCACATAATGGCCTCTAAATACCATTTTCCAATTAAAGGAGACAAAACTCCTTTGAGAAATGTCCAGTTCTAGATCTGAGAAAGGAAATTGACTAACATCTTGTTAAGACAGAACAAGACTATTAGCATAGTGTCTAGAATACATAAGAGCTAATTGAAGGGGTTTCTACTAATCAAAGGGACAACTTGGATATCAGAAAAAAGAAAAATGACTATAATGGATTGAAATACAATAAATGTATAAAAATACATGTGTTATAATAATGCTTTAAAAAAAAACAAAAAGCTCATTAGACGTTAGATGTTACAAAGGTATCCTTTTTTAGGATCCAGTCAGCCAAATTCAGAATGTGGGGCATTCAATAGAACAAATGACCTAGTGTCTTCAAGTAGTAAATGACATTAAAACAAACAAAAAAAAACAAATAAGCAAACAAAAAACCTAGGAGAATGGGAAATATTCATTTAAAGAAACTCAAGCCAAATTCAAAGTGTAAACTTCTTTTAGATCTTTATTTTACCGAATAATGTCTTAATCTAGTTTAAAAAATGAGAACATTTTGGATATTGATTGGGAATGACTTTATACTAAGGAATTTTTTGCAAATTTTGTGATATTGTTAATGTTCTCATACTATTGTTGTTATGTTAAATAATCCAGACTATAAATAAGTGTGGTGGAGGAGGATATTTGAAACATGAATAGTAAAGTGCTGATCATTGTTAAACAAGCATGATGGGCCCATGGGGTTCATCATTCTATTCTTTCTTTCTGTATGCTTTTAAGAGTCTAAAATAATAATTGAATAACCTGCAAATGTAGACATACACACTCATCAACAATACTGTGATTTATTTTGGATTAAAATCTGATAGAAAAAGTATCTAGAAGTGCAATCTTCTATATTGCTGACAGTACAGATACACCAGTATGACTCGTTATAGAACTCTTTTACTTAAATTGCTTTATTACTGAGATAATTATTCACTAATTCTACAAATACATACTGAGCGGTTATTTAAATCATGGCACAGTATTAGATATTTGATTCACAAAAACGTATGATCCCCATCCATACAGACATGATCCCTATTCCACTGTAAATGAAATACATGTAATTTTAATTTATATTCCTTGTTTTCTACATTTGCTACCTCATTCATTCTTCCTTCATTCATTCCAGTGGCAGTTTTTATTAAGTGCTTACTATGTCCCAGCTACCATACTGAACACGGCAGATAAAATGGTGAACAAAACATCTGAAATCCCTTTCTCATGACCAGTGCATGGATATTTCTCCAATGTCTTCTACAACAGTTACCATTACATAGTTTACACCTCAGCTATACCAAATTTCTAATTATTCTTACACATGGAAAACCTTTCCTTAAATACTTCCATTTCTGTTTAAACTTCCTCCATGAAGCTTTTCCTAAAAACCTTGAGAATCCATATATTTAAAATTATATTCATTTATTTTGACAGATAACGCATTTTATTACAGTTGTTGGTTTAGGTGCTGGTCTTTCCTGTTAGTCTATGAGTTTAAGAAATACAGGAAATAAGTCTTAGTTTTCTTTGGATTCTTATTTAAGAAACTCTGGTAACTGGCAAACCCTCAATACTCGAGAAAAGAAGGGAAAAAGAAAAGCAGAAAGAAAAAAATCAATTATATAGCAAGCAGTCTAATTAAACTACCACCAGCAAAGAGAAAATTACAGGAATTTAGAAAGTAAACGCCCTTTCTTTACTTGGGGATGACACTGGGAAGAAGCAGAGAGGTATAGTTTAACATGCTTCACTTACTGTGAGTTTCATAAGCTGTGAGTGCTATACCTTTTGTGAAAGGAACAGACAAGTACAGTACATTTTGGCTAGAATAGAAATTACTTAACAACAGGAAAAAGTCATCCCAGCAAGACATTTCACTGGAGCATTCTGTATCAACCAGACCAGTCAGACCCAAAGAAGGTAAAATTCTAGGGGATCCCTTTTTTTGATCTCATAGGAAGAATTGAAAGTCCCCAAAGATGTATCTACCACTGTCTCGTTTGACTTCCACATAAAATCTCTATGCGAGCTAGAAGTGACAACTGTGACAGTTCATTTCACAGTTCATTAGCAACAAATGCTGAAAGTGAGGTGAAGGATTATAAACAGCAACTAATCTGTGAAGGGACAGGCAGTGAGGAAAAGGCATGGGAAGAAGGGAAAAGGAGGGACACGCGGGGAAGTTTTGCCAACACAAAACAGATTTGCCTTTGGGTTCTTTGTGTCACAGTCATGCTGTCACTCCTTTCCCAATGAACTGGATGTACTTGCTTAGAAATAATTCTAAGCATCTTCATTGTCACCTATAATTATTAAATTACCCCATAACTGTCCATTGGAAAATGATCATCTCAGAGCAATTAATATGATGGAACCATGGGATCTATGCTGTTTCCTTATTTTTCTGTTTTATTATGAATCACAGAGACAAATGAAAATATAAAATTGTTACAGTTGTGCTATATAACCATGGATTTAAATGACCATCTGAGCTTCTTGTATGTGGTAATTATGGTTTCTATACTTCTAGGTTTCTATTCATAAGGTTTCTGGCTGTCTTTTGGGCTTGTAGATGTTTGTCTAAAAGCTTTGTTATCTGCATTGTGTGGCTTTTGACAGAGAAATTGTGAAACAAGTTGTTCCAAAGATCAGTTCCAGTGTTCCAACGGTCAGTGTATATCAGCAAAATGGAAATGCGATGGCCACGAGGACTGTAAATATGGAGAAGATGAGAAATACTGTGAACCAGGTAAAATGACTGAGCTGATAGTTAATTTAGCTGATATTTTAACTAGGTGTAATTTCTTTAGGCAATCATGAACCAGAAAACGGTGGCAAATGCACACACACGTTTACTATTTCAGCGACAAAACTCTAGAAATATTTGTAGGTGAATTCATTGATGTGCCCTTGCTATGTTTTGAAAGTGTTTTGGCAGGTAAGATCATTACTATGTTGGGGATCCAAGCATTACTCCTCAAAAATCGATTTTTCGGTTTCTCTATCTTTCCACAACATTTGGAATTGTTTTTTCAAGATGGCAAAATGAAAAATGTTGGAACTGTAAGTGCAATAAAAGTCAGGTTTTCAGTTAGGGAAATGAAGGTTATGAAACAGAATGTAGTAGTTTCAACATGATACCAACTGAGAAATTTCTATTTCCATCTTGGTCCAAAATCAAAATAAAATTAGGAAGCAAGACCAAAGTACAGGAAAAGAACACCTAATTTATGATACATTCTTATCCCTTAAATATGGCTTTGTAAATATGCTCATTAAAACTTAATTTTTTATACTTAGGTATTTTAATAACATTATTTTACAGAAAAAAGAACTACTGGGAGAAAATTATGTTATAATCTATGTGTAACCACAAAAACATTACTTTGAGAGCCCAGGTGAGAGTAGCTGGTACAGGACACACACACACATGTTGCTATGTCCCTGTACAATGCACATGGTCTATATTGCTAATTGATCGCATCTTTTTTCTTACTGAATTTAGTCTTCAGACGCCATATGAATACAGATCCCTATGCAAACACTGCCAATTAAAAGGAATTAAAATTCTAGGAAAAAGCTTTTTAGCTTCCTTGGAATAGGCAATTTTAACTGTCATTCTCTTATTTCCAGGCAAGCGCACACATATAAGTACATTTGGCTACCTAGTAGTCCAATGTAAGGCTAAGAACCCTGGAGGTTTGAATGCAAGCCTAATAAACTCAAACCTGTAGACAAAGGCAACAGTCATAATTACTATGTCAATTAATTAGATTTGGTACTGATAGTAATTTAAAATATCTACATGTTATTTTTATTTTCTATGTCATAAAGGAATACTTCAGATTCTATAGACACAGTTAATTATGTCTATATCCATGTTTAAGACCCCAAAACAAAAATACTTCTCAGAACTTATGCAAATATGACATTTATGTCAACATAGCCAGCTAGATATCATGGGGTCTTTGAGACCATGCCAAGATTTCTACTTTTAGCTTTATATGGTGCATATATAAATTAACATTCCCAAGGGTCACTAAATCCCATTACAATTTTAAAAAATAATTTGAGGCCTTTATTTTTTGAATAACTTAATTTAAAATTATGGAAAATTCATTTAACTCTTCAAAACTAAAGAGATGGAAAATATATAGATTTTTTTCCTTCTCTCTCTAGTCTGGTGAGTTGAACACTTACTGAACAGGCTATTACATCATTTTTTTAGGTATATTTAATGAAATACAATAATATTGTGAAACACGTTTTGAATAAATGTTTAATATCAGATATTGAATATAGTTTAAATAATATAAGCTATTTTCATTACTGTCTATGAATTTCTTACATGCTTACATGTTTTATCTACCAAACCAATCATTCAATTTACTGAATCTAAATCCTAACTTTATAATTATATTCAGCTTCTCCCACTTGCTCATCAAGTGAATATATATGTGCCAGCCGAGGATGTATTTCAGCATCTTTGAAATGTAATGGAGAATATGACTGTGCTGATGGTTCTGATGAGGTAAAATCTATCATTTGATTAAAATCTCTGAATTACATGAATTAGGTTCAGGAAAGCAAATGTAATAAAAGCAGAGTAAAGAGATAGATTCTTGATTCTTACACTGTCTAAAATGTTAGGACAGGTACACTGAACACAGTAATTGCAGCAAATACCTGAGTCTGCATGCTATCCATATACTAAGCCCATTGTCATTTGTAGAGGTTATATTCATTAAGTCAAAATAAAAGAAAGCCCATGGTATAATAAATCTCCAGTATTGTCAGCTGCATGTTTATTTTGCCTGTGACTATATCATTATCATTAATGAAAACTGCAGTGCCCATTTGTATTTGAACAGATGGACTGTGTGACTGAATGTAAGGAAGATCAGTTTCGATGCAGAAATAAAGCCCACTGTATTCCAATTAGATGGCTCTGTGATGGTATTCACGACTGTGTGGATGGCAGTGATGAAGAGAACTGTGACAGAGGTAAGGTCTGTGTGTGTGTGTGTGTGTGCGTGCGCTTGCCTGGAAATGAGAGAATGACAGTTAAAATGTTGTGCAGAATCAATAGTGTGCTAGAGGCAGAGGATGGGATCATCAAAGGATTCTCTTTACCCATTCTTGTTTTGTTATGAAACATCCTGTTCTGAGTAAGCAAAATCTGGATAATTTTCAGACAGAGTAAGTGTCAATCTTCGTAAGACAAAAGCGACCAAAGCGCAAGTGTTTATTGTGTCCTGCCCTAAGCCTGTCCTTGGATTAGATGCTGGGTCAGGGGTAGAGACGGGAGAAGGATGCAGGGAACATAACCTCTATAGCCATTACTATAAAAGTATTTTTGGTATACGTTTCTCTTCCACATTGCTTGCCTTACTATGAAAAAATAATAACATATGGCATACTCTATTACACATACTAATTTGTTAGATCATATATAGGTTGCAGGTTGTGCCTCAAATTTCCTTTTTGCCATATGGTTGAGAAAATGACCTACATTTTTTGTCAGTCTGGAAGACAGCTTTCAATTTTGTAGTGCATTGTTTTCTAGCTATGTGAAAGTATTTCCTAACAGGTAACAACTTTTTTATTGTAATTCCCTACATTAAAAGCAGCATTTGTTACTACTTTAAAGTTAGTGAGATGAAAGCAAAGAAATTGTGGGGCGAAGCTTAAAATGATCATAAACTCTATAATTCTTATTATTTTCATAATGTTAAATAAGTTGTTTAAATGCAACATTTTTTTAAGCTGCTTACAAAAGTCTCTCAATGGACTTTACATTTCAGAATATTTGGAATATCATCGACAGAGATGATACTAGATATTGACGTATGTTGCAAGGCATTTGAACATGTACTCGGGGTTTATACAGTTTAAATATACCTTTGCAACTACATGGTTGGAGCTAGAGATTATAATGCTAAGTGAAACAAGTCACGCAGAGAAAGACAAATACCATATGATTTCACTTATATGTGAAATTTAAGAAACAAAACAAATGAACAAAGGGAAAAAAAGGGGCAAATCAAGAAATAGACTCTTAGCTAGAGAGAGAACAAACTGATAGTTACAGAGGGGAGGCGGGTGGAGGGATGGGTGAAATAGGCAATGGGGATTAAGGAGTGCACCTTGTAATGAGAACTGGGTGTTGTATGGAAGTAATGAATCACTATATTGTACAACTGGAATTAATATTACACTGTCTTTTAACTAACTGGAATGTAAATAAAAACTTCAGGGGTGCCTGGGTAGCTCAGTCATTTGAGTGTTTGCCTTTGGCTTGGGTCATGATCCCAGGGTCCTGGGACTGAGCCCATATTGGGCTCCCTGCTCAGCCGGGAATTTTCTTCTCCCTCTCCTCCCCGCTTGTGTTCTCGATCTCTGTCTCTCTCTCTCAAATAAATATATAAGTAAAATCTTTTAAAAAATCTTTAAAAAAAGAAAAAAAGAAAATATTTACTTCTATAAAAATTTAGTCACTCAAAGAAAAATATCCTCCATTTTCTTTAATATTAGATCAAATGTTTATGATTTGCTAAGATCTCCATCCCAAACCTGACAACGTGTTATAATATTCAGCAGAAGAAATCCTAGTTCTCATTTGGAACGTGCAGTGCATTAAATAGAGCCATAAAAGGTTACACTTCCCAAATAGCTGTTTCTACTTTTGGTTAAGTTCTCACATTCACATTCTATCATTGGTCACTTTAGAGACAGCAAACTTTGTAGACATTCTGACACCAAAACTCTTAAATACAGTCATATTCTAAGACTCAAGACAATTAAGTTACTCTTTTTCCATTTTCTAGCTAATTAGCCCCAGCCCCTCAATTTCAGTCTCTGTCACCAGTCTGGCTCTTTCTCTCATTGCTTCTTGCCTGGGCTCATGTAATACCATGTAATTGGACTCTAATACATTCTACTCACTGCTGCCAGGTTCATCTTACTGAAGTGTAACTCTGATTATGTCAATGTTTGCTCAAAGTTCTTCCTTCCTGGTTATATACAAATATGGCAGTCAGGGTTACAAAAGAATGATCCTATTTTACCTTCCTACCCTTATACTCTATTACTTCTCTTTATGTATCATATATCCTAGCCAAACTGAAGAATAAATCTAGCAACATTTTCCATGCTTTTCAACATCTTTCCTGATTCCCCTGCTATTTCCACCATCTCAGTACCTTTGCCAATAAAAATTATATGTATCCTTTCAAGTCCATTCAGTTGTGACTGTCTTCAACCAAATTGAAGTCTCTTATGGAATTTCCCTAGCAACCCTTTGATTTCATTCATGTTATCATATTCTTCCTTCTAGTATAATTACTTCTGTATTAGTTGACTAAGTTTCCCCTGTTGGAATGTGAGTTTCTTAATGTAAAAAATTAGGTATGCAAACAGAATGAGGAAATGCATTCCAGGGAGTGGGATCATTATGCACAAAGTCTCAGAGGTGAGAGAAAGTTTAAGTGTTTAGGAGCTATAAGTAATTGAAGATTCATGATATAGAATTTGGTTTTAATATTAAGGATAATGAGAAGTTTTCCAAGACTTTTAAAGAGTCTTCAAATATATTTTTTTTTCAAAAGGAGAGAGTGGTAGAATTTGTACTGTATAATAGCACAGAGAATTTACTGAAATGGTATTCAAAAGATCAAGCTTCTTGTCTTACTTCTAGGAGCCTTTCTATGCTCATTTTTCATACTATTAAATCCAACCACAGTGAAATGTCACCAAGGACTATAGGAATATCTAGAAAGTGAGTGAGTGAGTGAGTGTGTGTGTGTGTGTGTGTGTGTGTAAGGGCAATCCTGTCAGGATTTATATATTTTTTAAATATTAAATTTCATAAGAAATGTTTGTTTGAACAAAGAATTCTGGGTTAAAAATCAAACATTACAGCAAAAAAAAAGAAAGAACAGTATAACATTTGAAATCTGAGTTGTCTTTTAGATTTAAAATGACTCTACTAAAAGTTTAAGCTTACTGATTAAAAAAGAGTTGAGAGCCTTTAATTCAATCATTTACAAATGTGTCAAAGCTCCCCTTCCATCAATACTCATGTTTCTAACTTTCCTTGGATTTCTTTGCTGCCAGGTAAATTCCAGTGAATTATCTTGGTGGTTAAAGTATTTGATCCTGTATGGATGTAACTTAAGGCATGATTGAGTTCACATTTCTAGTATTTAACTTACCTCCAGCAAGTGGTTTAGGTACTGGATAAATGTACTTCAAGACATTGAGGAAATGGAATGCCAGAATAAACACTTGTCCTGTTAAATCTTACTTCACTCATCCTAGATCTGGACACATGAACTAAGTATTGGGGGCTGGAAGGCAATAGGGATGCAGGAATATTTCCCAAGTGAATCAACTTTACTAGTTTACTTTAAAAAGGTGAATCCCCAAATACTGTGGAAATAAAAGCAGCATTCGTATTTTTAAAGGTAAAACATGTTGCCTCAAGGAAACTTGGTGTTTGTTTTGGTCTGAGCTCCCAAACTTGACTCTTCTTAGCAATTTTGGTGGGCAAGATTGCAAATTATTCTTTTTAGTAATCATCAGCTCAAAAATGTGTTAACTATTTTTGAAAATTATAAAATATTATCATATATTAAACTCCCTCCACCTAAATGAAAATGGGAACTCTAGATGTTTATTTTCAGTGATGATGGCCTGTCCAGATTTCTATGAACCTGCCAAAAGCTCAGTTACATTTAGACATAGGTTATTGTTTATATATGAACACACACACTTTTATATTTTTCTAATAATCTTCTGTTGAGCTTATTAAGAACAAGACTAATGACTAAGAAACTGAAATTTTGATCCACCTAATCTGTTTATACCTTTCTTGTTGCTTATGTGTGCCTTATGCCATTTTAAAATAAGCATTTTATGTAGACTCAAGATGTCATGGTAGCCCCATGATGCATTTTTTTTAAATGCAAATTCTTTATGGTACAATAGGAAGCCTTTAGTGAATTATCACAAAATATTTGCCTTATTCTACAATTGTGATTTCATTTATATTTCTCTTCTTCTTAATAAAAATAGTAATATGCCCAACACTCTTATGGGGAAAATTATGTTATCTAATGTGATACCTTTGGGAACTCATTTTTTTTCCTTTTAAAAAGACTGATGTGCCACAAATAGAACTCTGTAAAATAATCAGAGGATGTCAAGAGTTCACAAATTTTGTTTGAATATAATCCATTGTAAAATGGAACATGCAATGAGATTTAGTCATGAGAGAATCTTTATTCTGAAAGAATATAACTTTCATATTCCATGGATTTTGATATTGAATTAAGCAAATATTCACCTCCTATCAATAGTCATATCTTAAGTTCTTTAATACTAAAGACTGTACATGTTATCTTTTTGTTGTTTTCAGACAGAGTTGTTAAGTGGTAATACATTTTCTTGCATGGGTTTTGGTAATTGAAATTATTGTTAGAATTAGGACATTTTAAAACTGAATACTGCCGAAGTTGAAAGAAAGGGGCACCCCAATGCCAGATATTATATTGGCAGTCTTACATGGTGATACTCACCTTGGTGGACTCACCAAAGACTTGCCTTTTTCCATATTTTAGAGTTTGCTGTTCTTCAGAGATGCCAATGTAGGATGTACTAGTTCTGTTAAGCATTTTTGCAGGAACTCTTAGAACTGTTCAGATTGATATCACTGTAACATCTTGGCCTCAGCTTCAACTATTACTTAGATTCTAAGCAATCGAACTATACTTCCTTAATCATCTCTCTCTACCATGAACCCTATCAAGTTTTTAAAAAGTTGAATTTCTTCCTCACCTTATACGTCACAGAAATAATTAAAAATCTTGAGCTTTATTCAATATCTGGTCACCAAATTAACAAGTCTACCTATTACTGTGCCTAGCCTAACCTTTCCCCTGTTCCTCCCTCTTGAAATGGGAGACTTGTTTCACCTCCAGTCGAAGGATGATCCTTTTAATTTAGTTTAGATCTCAAATCCTTCACAATTTCTGGATTCTCAAGGAATTCATTGTAACCATTAGCTTTTCTTTCTTCTGTATCTTCAAGCTAGTTTGTCTACTGAATTATTCTCAGAAGGACTTAACATATATCAGATACCTGTTTTACTCCATACAAGCTACCAGGCTCTCTTACTTACCTAACTTCCTCCTTTCTTCCTCCCCTTTAAGGCCAAACTCCTGAAGGGGATGGATGATTACAGTAACTACTACTTTTTCATCTAATAATAATCAACTACAAACACTTCACAATCTACCACCAGTTCACTGAACCTCCTCTCTTAGCATTATATAAATGTGCTAACTACTACCTTCTTGTTGGAACACTTCTCAGGTATTTCTCCAACTCTGGTGACTTTTTCTGTCTCTTTTGCCGACTCCTCCTGATTTCCTCTGTTTTGTTCTAAATTTCAAATAACAACTACATTCTGATTGTTCCCAGCTATATATTTACAGCTAAGAACCTATCTTATATTTTAGATACACTTATCCACTATCCTATTAAATATCACTACATGGTTGTCTTCCTAGTATCTTAAATGAATTGTGTCATTATTTCTATTAAGCTCGCCCTTCCTGCTGTATTCCTTTATTTTTGTAGAATACCAACATTTACTAAATGGTCCAAATAAATAAAAAATGGAGTACTATGTTTGACTGCTCATTCTCCTTGCCACTTTCACCTTTTTAACCATCAGATCCTGAGGATTCCACCTCCTGAAGCACTTTCAAACATAGCTACTTTAAATCAAATATCAACAGTTCTCTTCTGCATTGCAGTAACCCCTCTTCAAATTGGTCTTTTTTCCTCTAGCCTTGGCTTTATTCTTGCTACCTTCATTTCCAAGTTCTCCACATTCTAGCTATTGTTATCATGCTAAAATCCAAATCTCATTCTGTCATTTGCTAAATTAAATCTTTGCTATTGTAAGTGAATTATTAAAGATCTGTATACAAGTCAAAACTCAACAAGATGAGCTGTTTGACCCTCATAAGCCCAGGCTTATTATTCCCTCCAAAGTGCATCCACAAAATGAACAATGCTTTCTTCCAGGATTTTCCGGTCTTGCAAAGGTGAGCACTATCACTCCCCACCCCATGTTTTAATAAACATATCCACTTTTAAATATGTTAATACCTTCAGTCATCAAATCTATCTAATATAGAAACCATATTTATTATCTTATGTATGAGGTTCAAATAGGTAGTGAAATTATCTGAGAGCAATCTTATTTATCTTAATTCTGAATTCCCATCAAGTTACTTTCCCCAACCATTGCAGTTTCCACTATATATTATTACATATCTAGACATACAACCGGAGCTTATTAGTATTTTGGTTCCTTTGCATATGATAGATATACTTAATTTTGAATGAGCATATCTTTGTATTTAATTGTGAAAAGAGAAAAATGCAAACATAGACAAAATACACAAAAATCAGGTACACTACTGTACAATTTTTATAAGTATAACTGTAATATTTCACCACATCACCAACTTCCAATTCTGTTATAAAATTAACTGATTATCTGTGATTGCAAAAACTTTTTATTGGTTAATCTGTCTTCAGCAATTCAGTTTGTTAGTTTCCAGATATAACTGAATTAAACTATAATAATTTTGAAAGTGTTTTTCTTTCCAGAACAACACAATTTTTACATTGAAAATTAATACTATTTAAAATCTAAGTTTCTTTACAGTAACATGAAAAGTATGTGAAATGGAAGATAATTTATATTTGAGAAAACTTTCTTCTAACATCTTACCCGTATTTTCTAAAGGAAATATGATATACTTGGGTAATATCAGATTGTTTTGAAAAGTAAACCATGAGTAATGTAAAAAAAAAAAAAAAAGTTCGCATACTGCTTGTCCCTAGTACTGTACAGGAAAAAAATATAAGGAAGTGAAAAACTGGGTACTGTGCTAAGATAATTAGAGGAATATGTGTCCTGTTGACTGGCATTAATTATGCTACATCTCTATGTCTCTTTTTCTGTTTTGTTTAAAATAAAGGAGGAAATATATGTAGAGCAGATGAGTTTCTCTGCAATAATTCCCTTTGCAAACTACATTTCTGGGTGTGTGATGGAGAAGACGACTGTGGAGACAACTCTGATGAAGCCCCTGATATGTGTGGTATGGCATTTCATGTGGGTGTAGATTATACTATCACCTCCAGATCTAATATACTGGTGTGAATCAATGAAGTGGTGAGGTAAACCACAAAGTCTGCCATCCTGGGGTTAGGTAGAGACAGATACAGCTTTTGTTCAGGTAATAAGAGATTACCCTGTCCTAAGTTGATGACTTTACAGAGACACCCCCTAAATCTGAACTTGCACATGTCAACACTATTCAAAAGATAGTTTATGGTCTGTCTGGGAAAATTTAGAGTAGTTGAACTTTTGAATTGTGTAAGGTTCATATAAGGACTTTGGCTTTGTACCAAATTGGTTATTTAGGCTAAAACATTTTTTCTTGGACAGAGAAGTACATGGAAAAAAATGTGAATAATAAAATCATGTAGTTCCACAAATTACCCACTGCTGAGACCAGTGTTGTTCAGAGAAGGGAGGTATATATGGAGGTAATATGTAAATATATTGATATATTTTAATATGCAAGCGTATTGATATATTTTGTTATGTAAATATATTAATACATTTAAATATGTTATTTCTTCATATATGTTCTATATTATAAATATAAATATATCAGTATATATTTAATATATATTTAGACCTAGGCAGAGAACTGAAATTAGGAGTTATATAACATTTCAATCTGAAAATTTTAACAAAAGTTATTGCTTCTTCAAATTCGTTACTCCTGACTCTTGATAATTGTCAGGAGTGTACTTATGCGATCAGCAACTATAAATATCCAATTTCATATCACCAAAGTGAAGGATTTCTTATAAGTAGCAAACATTTTTAGTCTCTTCTTCTTATTCTATCTAATCTCAGTAAAAAAAGTATTTTACCTCTAAGTTAAAGAAAAATACTACTACTTTGGATATAATTAAGTAGCACGTCAGGTGAATTATAGAAAACATAGCATGAGTATATATACTTAAATCCTTTGTTCTATTTGGTGCACTAAGTTAAATCAATATTTCTTGATAGATGATGACATTGACTACTGATGTTACAATTGAATAAAAAAACTAAAACACAGAGGCAGCTTTATTTTTAAAAAAGATTTAAAACTTAAAAATGACAGTCTTTGGGAAGTGTTCTCTATAGACACAACTAATGAGAGACATAACTAAGTTTCAGTTTTAGTTCTACATAATCTTACACAATAGACTCTAGAGAATCACCAGAGATTATATCGTTTCTGAATTATAATCCATGGAAAATATGAGTTTTTATACCAATATCAAGCCAGAACCAATTATTTTTATAAAGTATATATAGATAGATAGATCTATATATCTATCTATCTATATCTATAATTTTTTCTAACCTTTATTCCATTTCAGCACACAACTAGTGAGTGGAATAGGAAATGGTTGCTAACTAATTAACCACATGAGGCTCCAGGGTCACATCCCCAGGACCACTTCTAGGGCCAGGAAGTGATTCTCAGTGACATGCCACACAGCTGCTGGAAAACCTCAAATACAACCAGCTTGATTCTGTGCATGTTTTTAGATTCCCCTAGGTCATCAGTATAAACATTGAGTCAAGCTGTTATGTACCAGGGACTATGCTAAGTAATTGGGATTAAAAAAAAAAAAAAAAAGGACAGCACATGGTTCTCTTTGACAAGATCTTATTCTGATTATACAAATCAGATTTTCGTACATTATATTTCAAGCAATGGTGGAATTAAGTAAAAGGTACAGATAAGATGGAGAGGAATAAGATGAACTCTGCCTAAGGAGGAATTCAAAAACCTACAGTTTGAAGAATCCAACTGAAAAGATAGCATCGGCATTATGAACAGCATAGGGAAAAGTATCATTCATTCATTTAATAAATATTTGTTAGGATAGATACTGTTGTTATTTTGGGGAATATAATGATGAGAGAAACAGGCATGGACCCTGATGTCAGAGAACTGAGAATCTAGTGGAATAGGGACTCAAATGATTTCAAAAATATATGGTTACAAATAATGATATGTGCATTGAAGAAAAAGTAGAGTAAGTTATAAAAGTATAGAACAGAGAGATTTTATTCAATCTTGGGTTATGGTAAATAATATTTGAGTTTGAGTCTGAGAGATATATCACTGCCAAGTAGGTGAAAGTGATGGGGTGGAGGTAAGGTGGATGACATAATGTTGTAGGCAAAGGAAACAAGATGCAGACAACCCTCAGGCAGAGCAAACCATAGCTTATTGCAAGAACTGAAAGATCCATGTGCTTGGAGAGTACAGAACAAGGTAGATACTGGTTTAGGATGAAACTGAAAAGACAGAAGAGTCTGGAATCTTGTGAGTTTTCATAAGGATTTTTAGAGTTAGCCTAAAAGTAATTAAAAATACTAAAAGGTTTTGGGGCACCTGGTGGCTCAGTTGGTTAAGCATCCAACTCTTGATTTTGGCTCAGGTAGTGATTTCAGGGTTATGGGATCGAGCCCTGTGTTGGTCTCCGAGCTGGGTGTGCAGCCTGCTTACGATATAGATAAATAAATAAATAAATAAATAAATAAATAAATAAATAAATAAATTTTTTACAAATTATTTTTTAAAAAGAATACGAAAAAGCTTTAAGTACAACAGGCATATAGTCATATTTATATTTTACATGTACTGGCTAGAAAGGGGCAAGGCTAGGTAAGATGATGGATTGCTGTACTCTAAGCAAGCCATGCTACTAGCTTGGGCTAAGATAATGATAGCACGTGATGGCAAATATACACAGACTCGAAGATGATTTGAAAAGCAAAATAAATTGGAATAAATAATAGATTAGATATATGCGGCAAAGGAGAGGAAGTTACTAAGTATAATTTGCAGGGTGTTTGTGCTTGTTCAGTTGAACACATGGGTAACATAGGAAGAGGAACAGTATTGCAAGTAAAGATTAAAAGCCTGGTTTGAGAAACATTTGAGGAGACATTCAAGTATAGATTTCATGTAGGCTCTAGATATTTGATTCTAAAGCTTAAAAAGCTGGTCTAGAGTTATAAATTTGAGAGAATAAAATGGGGTAATGAATACTATGGACTTTGTAAGACTTAGGTTGGGGGGGAAGTAAGGCATAAGAGAAGAAGGAACTTAAGATAGAATATTGAGAGCCACCAAACCTCTAAATAAATATGGGCAGCTGGAAGAGACTCATGTGAATTACCACAAAAGAATTAAAAAAAGAAAGTATGGCAAAAGAAATACCAAGGTAATGAAATGTATCAAGAAAGATGGAATGGTTCCTGAAAAGACAGGAAAAAATGAGTTTCAGAGCAGAGGAAAACTTAGTTTTAGATAAAAGTAGCCACCCCTTCTCTGTTATTAAAAATATTGACATGAATTGATAGACTATTTATAGATGCAGGTGGATGTCCAATTATATAATAAGGTGATGACAAACTCCCCCATCATTTTATTTCTACTTTGTAATATATGCCATAGGAAGTATATTCATGTATAGAATATGGAAGGTTGTTATTACAAGAAATTTTGAAAGGAATGCAGATTTGAATCATTATTGCAAAGGGTAAGAGAGTGACATACTATCTTCATCTGTATCTGTATCCATATCTGTCCATTTATATATACATATATATCTATATTTATATCTATATGCAGATACATATGGTTTCCAAGTAATATTTAGGGCCCATCTGGCATTAATAAATATTCATATTTGTGATATCAGTTGGTCTTGTGGCATGGTCATCTGCAACGTTCCTGGTTTTCCCAGAATGCAGACATTGGAATAGCAGATGGTTTTATTCATCTAAGCTTAGGGTTTTGTTAGATAACTAAATGAAAAAGAGAAAAAGGACAGATAATCCAGATTATTTGTACTAAAATAAGTTTCTGAATGAATTCTTAGAACAGTGTCCAACATATAATAAGTTACCAATAAATATTTGTCAAATGTGTAAATTAAAAGATGGAGCATGGGATCTAATGTCAATGGAGAGGGAAATAAAGACAAAAACACTGGAGAATAGGAAAAGGTAGATCTATCAATGGGCTAAAGTTTCCCCTAAGACAGAAAAAGGATTTAATGAGACTGGTTGAATTAAAAATTTGGGAAAATAAGAAATACTGGTCAGAATTTGTAGCATACAAATTAGTGACTTTGTATATGAAGCAATTAGAGGAAACGGTATATCTAGCTGCACTTACATCAGTTAATGTTCTTATCTGCAAGCAACACAAAATATCATTGGCTAAATTAAAAAGATAAATTTATTGAAATCTACCAATATTCACAAACTTCTAGGATAGTTGGTGGCTTAGGTGAATTAGAGTAAAAGGTCATTGGGTATGAAAAACTCCAGAAGCTAAGAGATACAGCTATTTGTTGGTTTGTTCATGTGGATGTTGAAATGAGTTTGGATGGAAAACAATAACGATGGAAGAAGGTGCTACAGTCATTAGTAAACTGGGAAGGGGATGATGTTTACAAGTTTGATGAGAAAATAGCAATAAGAAAAATGAATAATAAAATGCCTGGCCATCAAAATAATAGTTTTTGTTTTTAGTTTATTTTTTAAAAATGGAATGTGAAGATATAGTAACAAAATTCTGAAAGCTAAAGTAGGAAATTAAGGGATATTTAAACATAAGATAACATGAGGTTTGAGCAATTTAAGAGATAATTGTAAAAGACCTAAAGGGGAGGAACTATGCTCGGAGTGGGAACCGGATTTCAATTAAGCCAAGGAGGTCAGGCAAGAAGAAGTATGGCATACTTAAGGAGCTAATAAAGTAGTATTGGTAGAATATTAAGAGTGACAAGAGATTTGTTGGTAAGAGTGGCATGGACAAAGTAATGTTTAGTCTATTATGCCATGTGAAGTACTTAAATTTTATTCTGAAAATGCTGGATAACTATGGAAGAGATGATCAGATTAATGTGGGTTGTTCTAAGGTGGGTTGTTCTGGTGCCTTTTGGAAGATCTTAGGTTAGGCAACGAAACAGAAACATTTAGGATTCTTCTACGGTTTTCTCTGAAAGAGATAGTGAAAAGCTGAGTTATTGTAATTGGTATGTATGGAGAGAAAACAAGTTTGGGGACTGTATCACCCGGATTTGTTGACTAGTAAGAGTTGAAGGTCAATAAAAGGAATGCATTTAGATTAACCCCAGACGTGCAGCTATGATGTGCTACTAACTCAACCATGGAAATAACCCAAAGCTTATGTTTGGGGAGAAGGAAGTCACGGGAATGTGATAAAGAATGGAGCTTTGGACTTACTGAATTTGAAATTCCTATAGGGGATAACCTATAATCAATTGTGAGACACTAGAATTAGTGAATTGAAAGTCTTAAGGGTATAGTGTCAAGTAAATCCATGAGAATGAATGGGAATATCAGCAGAGAATTCAAGAGTGAGAAGATCAGGAAACCAATGAAAGCACCCTGGAATATTCCACATGTAAGGATAAAGTGTCATGAGAGATGTTTCCTACTCTAGGGGTGGAAGTCTTCAGATTAAATAATGATAGAAGGACAAGAGTAAAATTCTCTGGCTTTCACTGTTGTCTCTTTAGGACACACAGACACACACACACACACACACACAGATACATATACCCACAAATATTAAACATAAATAACAAAGATCACCTATGTGACTCAAATACATATTTACACATTTGTTTACAGAGATACAGAGTAAGAAACACAGTTATAGTATTGTTGGGACATTTTTTTCACTGGATGACCTATTTTCAGATTTGGACCTGTAACATATGCTTTCTCAAGCTTTATCCTGTGTGAAATTGCTCTTTCAGATAGCTAAGTGTCCTGCCATGTTGTATAAACTGCAGGCATAAATTAATTTGGTACACCAAGTGAAGTCAGCTAAGATAAGGCATCTGGAAATGAGACCATGAATGTTTGGCTCTTTTTCTTACTTTATTTCATTTCAGCTGTGCACTCTGTTTTGTAGTTAATATAAATAACGAGGATCATCGCTTCTATTATCACAGATTTTCTAGTATGTACATGGAGGCAATTTCCACAACCAAAGATATTCAGAAAAGCCAGATTATGGATTTGAAAAGAAACAAAAAAAAAACAAAAAACAAAGCAAAAAAAGGAAGACAAAAAAGTGGGGGAATGGTTCCTCATAAGTCAGTGTACCCAAAGGAGTTGCTTTGCTTTTTTCTTTTTTTTTCAGTCAAATTTCTTTGCCCACCCTCAAGACCTCACAGATGCAGAAATAACAGAATATGCCTGCAGCCTGAGCAAATGTGCAATGGGATCGATGACTGTGGGGACAACTCAGACGAAGATCACTGTGGTGGTAATTCCATTTAATGTGAAATAACTGATTCAGCGACAGCTATAAGATAACACGGTGGTTTGGGGGCTCAAAAATTAAAAAGTATTTTCCATGTGGCATGTCTGAGGGTATTTTTTTTTAAGACCCTGCTCTTCTGACAAGGTATGAAAATAATCTGCTAGCATTCATTTGAATAGTAGAGCTGTGTAGCTTTATCCAAAGTCTCCACTAGTCTGTAAATCTACATTGATTATACACACTTTTTTCAAAAAATACTGCATGAGAGAAAAAACATAGTGGTTTAAAAATGTTCTCTGTTAAACAGCTCCTTGAGGGGAGAGTGTTAATAAAGAACGTGTGTCTGTATACACAATCCCTTCTTCACAATTCTGAATTTTTTTTTTAATTTTTTTATTGTTATGTTAATCACCATATATTACATCATTAGTTTTTGGTGCAGTGTTCCATGATTCATTGTTTGTTCATAACACCCAGTGCTCCATGCAGAACGTGCCCTCCTCAATACCCATCACCAGGCTAACCCATCCCCCTACCCCCCTCCCCTCTAGAACCCTCAGTTTGTTTTTCAGAGTCCATCATCTCTCATGGTTCGTCTCCCCCTCTGACATACTCCCCTTTTCTTCCTCTCTTGTTATCTTCTTCTTTTTCTTTTTTCTTAAAATATGTTGTGTTATTTGTTTCAGAAGTACAGAACTGTGATTCAACAGTCTTGCACAATTCACAGCGCTCACCGTAGCACATACCCTCCCCAATGTCTATCACCCCAGCCACCCCATCCCTCCCACCCCCAACCACTCCAGTAACACTCAGTTTCTTTCCTGAGATTAAGAATTCCTCATATCAGTGAGGTCATGTGATACATGTCTTTCTCTGATTGACTTATTTCACTCAGCATAACACCCTCCAGTTCCATCCACGTCGTTGCAAATGGCAAGATCTCATTCCTTTTGATGGCTGCATAATATTCCATTGTGTATATATACCACCTCTTCTTTATCCATTCATCTGTCGATGGGCATCTTGGCTCTTTCCACAGTTTGGCTATGGTGGACATTGCCGCTATAAACATTGGGGTACACGTTCCCCTTCGGGTCCCTACATTTGTGTCTTTGTGGTAAATACCCAGTAGTGCAATTGCTGGATCGAACGGTAGCTCTAATTTCAACTGTTTGAGGAACCTCCATACTGTTTTCCAGAGGGGTTGCACCAGCTTGCATTCCCACCAACAGTGTAGGAGGGTTCCCCTTTCTCCACATCCCCGCCAACATCTGTCATTTCCTGGCTTGTTAATTTTAGCCATTCTGACTGGTGTGAGGTGGTATCTCATTGAGGTTTTGATTTGGATTTCCCTGATGCCGAGCGATGTTGAGCACTTTTTCATGTGCCTGTTGGCCATTTGGATGTCTTCTTTGGAGAAATGTCTGTTCATGTCTTCTGCCCATTTCTTGATTGGATTATTTGTTCTTTGGGTGTTGAGTTTGATAAGTTCTTTATAGATTTTGGATACTAGCCCTTTTAACAAAACTCTTAAAACCAAATGCTTTACTAATGTAGGTGGCAAAATCATTTGGTGACAAACCCTGACATGAACTAGTCCGAAACAGTTTGTATTACTTTAAAAACAAAGTCCCACTTAGGGTGAATATTCAAACATTTTCCTGTGGAAATACAGTGTTACTTATTATAGGGTAAATACACTGTTATTTTTCTGAAAGTCCAGAATTTCAGAATTTTTTCATTTGGCCCAAGAGCTTCAAATAAAGAATTGGGGAACCATGTTTCTGATAGTGTTTAGTTAAATCTTGAATGTGTTAATGTACTCAATAAATCTGTTTTGATTCTATGAAGCACTAATCATTTTTTAATGACTTTATAGGTAAGCTTACATATAAAGCAAGACCATGTAAAAAAGATGAGTTTGCTTGCAGCAATAAAAACTGTATCCCCATGGACCTGCAGTGTGATCAACTTGATGACTGTGGAGATGGTTCAGATGAACAAGGCTGCAGAACAAGTGAGTTTATTTTCTGTTAAAGTGTAGCAACATGCAAGTTCAATTTCTACTTCAACATGACTAAAATTTTCTCTACTGATGTGAGAAAATATTGTTCTTCAAAAACGTACTTAAGTATACTTTCTTTTTAGTAAGCTCTTGCCAACGCAATCTTAGAATGCCACTTATATTAATATCAGAAAGTATGAGGTGGGAAAGTTCGATTTCACAGTGAGTACCCTTATTAGAGCTGAACCTGAGATCCCAATATCCAATTACAGACTTTGTTGTCAGCAATCTATATCCCTTGATATTTTATTTTATAAAGTATAAATTTAATATTTTTGATTGTTACAAACAATGGTATTTAGTTGAAAAATAATAAAGGTCTTAGTGATTTATTCAGTGTTTTAAGATTTTAATCCATTGCCGAGTTATTCTTAAAGAAGACATTATTATTTTATTCAGTCGGAGTGTGATGATATTTGAGTTATTAGACCTTGGTTATTTTTGTGTTTAGTGTTTGATATCTCATTTTTCATATTAAGAAAAATAACTAAACTTATGACTCTAAATTTGGATTGCTTATAAAAGTCATAAAATGCTTCCTATTATGGGGTCTTTCACTTTTTCTCATTTATGCATCCGAATTGTTCCTCACCGGGTTGATGAAGCATTACCCACCACAATATGGCCACATATATCTCAACTGAGGTATATAATTCCATTGGTGTGCTTTAATTAATTATAAGATATTCAAGAGTCAGTGGCGATTAATAACAGTTACAATTCTGATAATTAAAGTTTTCATATTTCAAAATAATTTGATATATGTAAGTAAAAATAGAGCTAATCCAACATCATTTTTATAATAATGTTCCTCTCATTTTTTTGTGCATTCTAAAACGTTTTCTGGAGTGAGAGACAAAGCTATGAAATTGCAACTACTATGCTGGGAATGGCAAATAACACATAACACTAACTTGTGTAACAGCCCATGACCACTGGAGTGTGTTGCTCCTCATATATATTTCCAGGCTAAAAATGTTTAAGAACTAATGATTTAACCTACTTGTTTGAGTAACAGGTAGTACCCTTGGTTGAATTCCTGAATATTAAATTTAGGTTAGCATTTAATGCCCACATTTCTAGGTATCGTCTAGGAAACCTTTTGGTTCCTAGAGAAGAATGTAGTACTCATACATTGTACCATTGTAATAATAGCCTGTCATTAGAAACATTGACTCTTGACTTCCTTTTACAAAGTAGTGCACTTCAATACACTGTAAATATCAGCTATTGGCAGTTTGGTCTAAACTACATTCAATGTAAATAAGCTCATTTTTTTTTATCTGCTTCTATACCTTTATAAGAAATGATGACTTATATAGAGAGAAGATCATAATCTTATAAATTCAAAAAAAGTTACCTATGGAATAATAAATATGATTTTAAATTAAGAAAAAAGGTAAACTCCCACTTCAGGAATTAGAATTATATTAGTTTTGATGGAATTTTTAAATCCTAGCTCCTGCTGAATATACCTGTGAAGATAATGTGAATCCATGTGGAGATGATGCATATTGTAATCAAATAAAAACATCTGTTTTTTGTCGCTGTAAGCCTGGATTTCAGAGAAACATGAAAAACAGACAGTGTGAAGGTATAGTATATTTCCTCAACAGCTTGCTCTTAAATCTTTAGGTTATAAAAGACTCACAAGGCTGTTAAATTGTGAGATGACATGGGATTGATTTTCATCAGATTGGTGTGTATCTACGGGATACTGTTTTACCTGCAAGAGTGAAAGTCCCTGGGGTCAAGAGCCTGTTTGTATGGCTAAGCTAAGCATCTCTAAGGCTACAAAGCCTTTTCTATAGTTGATTCAGACCTGCAGGAATTTCAATTGTACTGTTACAACTCTGTTTTGAAATGCAAATAACAAAATTACTCGTTCAGGAGCTACTGGAGAATTAGAGGCACTTCATGAAAGAACATGTTTATGATGACCCATTTCTCTTGAGTTGTGGCATTTGCGGCACTGCAATAGCTAATTCACTTTTAGAGAATGGGGGCTTTTGTCCTAACACCATGTCTCAAACAGTGCTTTATGTTATCCAGAGTGCCTTCTAAAATTCAAAGACAGGATCTAAATAAATCTCTGTCAACTTACTTGAGATCAGGATCTTATAGTAAATTATAGGTAAATATAATATACCTATAGGGCTTTAACTAGAGAGCCATGAAATACAGACCTATATGTACTTACTGACTGCCAGTTTCTCCATTAAAGTTGATATTACTGTGATTAGAGCCAAACCTAAATTGTCTAAGTCTGGCTTATCTAGGGTAAATTCAAGTTGTAAAATGCTTTCACCTACCAGCTTCCTTCTCTACTGTCCATGTTATTCTTGGATAAAGAAAAGTGATTTTGTATTGTGTCAATCAAAATGAGATTACTGAAATGAATTAATTATATTCACCCAACAGGGAAAGAAGTGTGGCCATGTCATATTTATGTACATTTTGAATTATATACTTGTTTGAATTACTCATGGCATTTTATTTTTACATTAACATGGAACACTGAAAACTGACAGCCTAGGTTTCTCTACTTTTTTTAAGATTTATTTAACTGTTTTAGAGAGAGCAAGCAGGGGAGGGGCTGCGGGAGAGAGATAGAGAGAATCTTAAGCAGACTCCCTGCTGTGTGTGGAGCCCAACCTCACAACCCTGAGATCATGACCTGAGCCGAAATCAAGTGTCAGACGCTCAATCTACTAAGCCACCCAGGCACCCCTAGGTTTTCTCTATTTTAATTTAAAAATTAATTATTTCTCAAGGCTAGATTATTTCTTTTTTCCCCAGAAACTTTCTATCAATTGTATATAAACACACATACACACACACACACGCATACATACATACAACCTCTTCAAAATTTTAATTTTAAATAACATCAATTTACTAACATTTATTTGTGAATAATGGGCTCTATTTCCTGTATATACTTACAAAATTTAAAACTCCCATCTCAAAATTTTCTGTATTTTTAATTATATTCTATGGCAAATAAAAGCTGCAACTTCACTCTCCATTTTAAGTTGCTACAAATCCAGTATTTTTGTTGTGCAAATTAGTAACTTCTGCACTCCAATAAAATTTGTATCCTTATTAAAGGAAGTTTTGATAGTAAGGAAAAGCAATTTGATTTGGTATGGAGGAAGGGAAAGACATTACTTTGATTCATAATTCAAAGAATTCAAATGTGTTTGTGCCTTTCTTATATATAGCTCAAATAGGGAATAAGAAATCACTATGTGATGTTAGAGCCAAAATACTTTAATTAGAATATGTAAAGGGAAGACAAATGACAGAAAACAGCAGCAGAGAAGTAGCAATGGATTAATAGTTGCTGTAGGCCTGTTCTAGGTACTGGACATGTGTGAGATTCTTCCATCCCCCACGAAAGCTCACGGTATCAACCGTGTGTGTGTGTGTGTGTGTGTGTGTGTGTGTGTGTGTGTGTGTGTGTTTTAAGTAATCTCTCCCAACGTGGGACTTAAACACATAACCTTGAGATTAAGAGTCACATACTCTGCAAACGGAGTGAGCCAGACCCCCTGACATTAGTATAGAGATGAAGAGAAAATGGTGATTCTGGCCAATATGGGGCCATGTGAAGGAGGCGAAATTTTATCAAATCATGTAGATTTTTATTCTGATTCCACATCAGAGGGAAATGAAAGAATCAAATAACATCCTGTTCAAAGTTCCAGGTGTCAAATCAAATATATTTATTGCAATACTTTATTTTATTTTATTATGTTAGGTTAATCCTTATACATTACCTCATTAGTTTTTTAAAATTTTTAAAGATTTTATTTATTTATTTGAGAGAGAATTTGATAGAGAGAGAGAGCATGAGAGGGGGGAGGGTCCGAGGGAGAAGCAGACTCCCTGCTGAGCAGGGAGCCCAATGCGGGACTCGATCCCAGGACTCCAGGATCATAACCTGAGCCGAAGGCAGTCGCTTAACCAACTGAGCCACTCAGGCACCCAACCTCATTAGTTTTTGATTAGTGTTCCATGATTCATTGTTTGTGTATAACACCCAGTGCTCCAATATTATAATACTTTTTTGATGGCCAAGTGCGGAAAAGATATATTTTGCTCTGTCCCTGGTATAGTATTCACTAACAATACAGTTTTCTTTATCTCCTTGCCCTATACTTCAATCAAACACAGAAATGAATTATCGTGAGAGTGCCTAAGTTCAGGTTGGGCAAAGTATCATAGTAGAGACAACAGAATCAGAAAGCCTGAATTTGAGCCTTGCCACTCTCATTGCAAGTGTCCCTGGGAAATTCCCGATCCTTACCACTGAGAGAAACAATGGAACACAGTTGAGAGCTAAATGAAAGATAATTATTATTGCTGTGCTTATCCTTAAATTTTCCAATTCAAAAGAAGGATGTGTCTCACAGATTTATTTCATAATGAGGGCGACGTGATAAAAAGAGCAGAAGAATTAAGCTGACTGAAAGTAGACAGAGAAAGTAGTAATTCACCAGAATCACCTGACGTCATTGCTGGCTCTGCTTAAGCCATTAAAATTAGAGGCATGTGCTAAACCACAGAATATTGCCTGTGATTTATTTATTACATATGATGTACATGGATTTATTTATTTGTAGATATTCAGGGTTTTGTTGCTGTTATTTCACATAGCACTTTTTGTAACATCATCACTTCGTATATATGTGTTACAGGTTTATCTGTATGTTCATTTTTTTTTGTCAGGAATTGTGTAACATGCAGGCAATAAAAAATTAATTATAACTTAAGCCCTAAAGGGGCTGAAAGTCAAATAGGGGATATGAATATATGACCACATATGTGAAATATAGTAGGTACAGTGCTATAAGAGAGAAACAACCAGACAGCAGACAGCAGAGAAACTATGGGATGGATATACATTGGTGGAAAACAAGAAAGGTTTCACTTCAGGTGGATCTTGAGAGATTAGTAAAAATTCTCTATGTCAAGGTGGGCAAGGGGGATTATAGGACATTATATGATAGTACAAAGGTATGGAGGTTGGTAATCAGAAACAGTCTCAGAAACAGTCTTAAAAGGAAACCTTAAGAAGTGTTTGAGTGAATGAAAATACTAGGGAAGTTTGAAAGGGCTATGTCAATGTGTTAAGTGGATTAAAAAGCAATGTACAAACAATTGATGAATTATTATAGTGAGACTATTATAAAAAATTGTTATGGCCAGAAAATATGACACAGCAAATCACATACTTGAGAGTTTTAAAAAGACAATAAAAGAAATAGAAATAAGAAGTTGAAGGAAGAAAAATTTGTCTTTCTTTAAATGTGGAAAGAATAGAAGCGCAAATTGAGGGTATGATGACGCTATTTTAAGCTCTTCTCTTCTAGATCTTAATGAATGTTTGGTATTTGGCACATGTTCCCACCAATGTATAAATATGGAAGGGTCATATAAATGTGTGTGTGACCAGAATTTTCGGGAAAAGAATAACACCTGCATAGCTAAAGGTACGGTTATGACAATTATTTTAAATGCTATTATAACTGCTATAAATATCTTATGGGGGAAAATTGTTTCCTATTATATTTTAGCAATAGCTCCATGCCTGAAAATATAAATAAATCTCTTTTTAATATTGGCTAATTTGCCGAGTTGGTTTGTTATCATTCTTAATCTAATCTGGGATGGTTTATAGATATGATTGTCAAATACATGGTTACTGTTAAAATCGCTTTTGTGTTTGAAAAATCTGTCAGGAGGGAAAAGTTTATAAGCCAATGTGATAGAATATAAAGTATCTTTCTTTATGGCCTGCTCTCAGTGTATTTGAGAAATATTATTATACCAGTGGATAAAGATAACAGGTTAAAGGTTAGCATTATAAGGAGAATGGAATTTTGAGTAAGAATTTAAAAGGTTTTAAAATAAAATCATGCTTTAATTCAGACGTCCTTTACTTAGGAATATCATTTTTAAAACTTAAAAAAAACGGGTATTTGGGACTTTTTTAGGTATGAATTTTCATGTTCTGGTTTTTACTAAATAATATTGTAACAGATATTGTTAGTTACAGGGCATGATTGGACAATGTTAATAAAACGGTTATTACAGGTGGAAAATAACATGATATAGTGTATTAAAGATGGGCTGGAGAGGTAAATGTACTTGAATTTGAATCCTAGCATTGCCTCTTTCTGATCTGTGGCCTTGGGGAAGTTATTAAACTCTCTGAGCCTGAGTTCCTTACCTGTAAAATGAAAATAAGAATCCCTACTTTCCATAAGAGAAGGAGATAAATTATAAAAGTTTTAGCACCGTGCCTGCCATAGAGTAGACAAACATAACCATGTAAGAACTATTAAGCCTGTAGGGCTGAACTTTACTTCATAATCTGTTTTTTTTTTAATTTGCAGATTGTGTATATGCAATTCAATCTTTATGGTTTTATTAATATTTTAATTAGTATATTCAGAATTCACTTTAGGTTTTTACTTGTCCTAATATGCAAATGACATTAGTTTTGTATTGTAGGTGTCAAAACTTCAGGTAACAGGGATCCAGTAGCAAGATCCTAAATAATATTGACATTATGATATTTTAATGTAGTAAATATTGATATATTTTTATTATAAAAATAAAAGAATATTTGAGATATGTGAATATTAGAAGATGAAAACTCTCCCCCCTTAATTTTCATTTCTTAACCTAAGAAAATGATGACTCGGATGCATAAACTAAATGCTCAGGAATGTTTGAGGCTTAATGAGTACACAATATACCCTCTGAATATTGATCAAAGCATTAGAACATAAAGTATTGCAATTTATCAAATAGATATCCCTCTTTATGAAAATGATATCTACTACAAATACCTAATTTCTAGTCATAAGGTAAGCTTTGCCCTGGGAAAACCTACATCAATAACTATTAGAAATGTTTAGGTAAGTGTGTATTAGAAATAAGTCATGGAGACTATAACATGATATAAAGTTGGTTGATTTTTTACTGAGGAAGAAACTGTGTTAAGAATAATAATTCAAGATAATTTAAAAGTGCAATTATTGCTTTTACATTAGTTGAAATTTACTTTATTTTTGTATTTTATTATAATAATCTCCAGGCTCTGAAGATCAAGTTCTCTACATTGCTAATGACACTGATATCCTGGGTTTTATATATCCATTCAACTACAGTGGCGATCATCAACAAATTTCTCATATTGAACATAATTCAAGAATAACAGGGATGGATGTATATTATCAAAGAGATATGATTATTTGGAGTACTCAGTTTAATCCAGGCGGAATTTTCTACAAAAGGATCCATGGCAGAGAAAAAAGGCAAGCAAACAGTGGCTTGATTGTAAGTAAATAACATTGACAATTTGAAGGCTCATGCTTTTCCACCTCCCTATTTTTTTAATCTATCAATCACAATATCTGCTTATAGGAGGTAATTAGTATATTCAATTATTTCTCCCAATATTCTCCCTATACAGAAATCAAACATTTCCCTACTCATTTATTCTCACAGCTGCATATAATTTAATTGCATGATATTATGGTTTTCTTTAAGTACATTTGCTTTAGCTATGTAAGAATGGTAATGAATAATACCTAATATTTCTAGCACATTTTATATTTTGTATTATTTAACATTATATTATGAACGTGAGTTTTTTTCATCATGAGATAAGATCAGGAATCATTACTTTGTTTTTATGTTAGAAAATAAACTGTTGAAATATGCAGGGAATATTATTTCATTTTTAACAATATGAGAAATATACCTCTCGTCTAGGGCAAGAGATCAACTAAATTGTGTAACCATTTCTTCTGACTCCTGATAACTCTATTTCAGGGAACATCCAAACAGAGCAATATTGTTTGCTGGTATATGATGGACATGTTGATTATCATGGTTATTCCTTTTGAGAAAAATAAACTAGAGCATCTGTTTAGATTTGTGGTTGTAGACCACAAATTTTTGTTTTAGGGCATGTCAATTTATTGTGCATTTTATATTTTGAGGTAACCCGGGAGAAAAATGACAGATAAATACTTATTTTTATGAGACCTGGCCCATTCCTATACAACCAAAAAGTCAAGTGCTGTCACAGTAGGATATAACTGAAGCTTTGTATTTGAAAAGAATCAGAGGTACCTATCTGGAAGTCCTTACTATCTTTTGTGGTGGTATCTACCATAAAGATTCGAACTGCTTGAATACCATTTGATAGGCGCCTGGGTGGCTCAGTTGGTTAAGCGACTGCCTTCGGCTCAGGTCATGATCCTGGAGTCCAGGGATGGAGTCCCACATCGGGCTCCCTGCTCAGCGGGGAGTCTGCTTCTCCCTCTGACCCTCTTCCCTCTCGTGCTCTCTATCTCTCAATCTCTCTCAAATAAATAAATAAAATCTTAAAAAAAAAGAAATCTGGAATACATTTTTATCAGGTAGATAGCAATAATTTGGTTTTAATGAAGTTATATTACCTTTCTAATTCAGGTTAGATTAAATTAATTGTGAGTAAAAATCCATATATATCAGAGTTGTTTCTTCAACTCCTCCTCCACCAAATAGAGTTTTACAAAATACCTTTAAGTTCTATTAAGAACAGTTCTAGGAGAGAGGCAAAAAATTTAGTAGATCCCTCTGCCTTCCTTCACTTACTCACTTGCTGTCAGACCAAAAAGCTGTTTTAGTCTTGGCTAGCTTTAGCTTTCTTTATCTGTAACACACAAGTCTGCTTTGCAAAAACATTGCGCTGATGGTAACTTATTAATGAAGTGATAAGGAGTATGTACTGTGGAGTTACATTGCCTGGGTTTTAATCTTGTTCCTATTGCTTACTAGCCTCTTAGTTGCTCTGCCCTCTCTATTTCGTGAGGTTTTAGTGAGGAATATATATATATATATATATATATATATATATATATATATATATATTTACACGCATATACTGATTGTATGTTAGTGTTAATAGTTCTTGGCAAATAATAAGTACTCTATAGACGCTTGCTATTAACAGGATGATGATGATGCTTCTGATGATGACGATGATGGTGTTGATGATGATTGACAAGATGTTCTTCTCTGAGATGCATATAATCACATGAAAATTTTTTGCAACTTACTTTTTTCTGAATTTTATTTTCTAAAAATATATCTTTGACATAATTTTTTCAGTGAAAATTATTTGATAATTATTTTAGTTTTGTCTGGGGAGATTAATAATTAGTATATAACCAGTATCTTCTAGTGAACAGAGTTTATTATAGACCCGAAGCCAAATTTGCTTATAGTTTGATAACTAAGTTTTTATCCTTACACATATAAATATATAAATGTGTATATTTTGCTTGTATATTATATATTTATTTACTTGTATATATCTTATATATTTTAAAGATTTCTTTATTTGAGAGAGAGAGAGAGACAGAGCGAGCATGGGGGGGAGGGGTAGAGAGAGAGGGAGTCATCAGTGAACCAAATGGAAGATGTTAGCCTTGGGATAACAGGATGTCTTGAAAGCATGTTCAGAGATACTGAAAATACTGGAATATTTCCATCTCAGTAAAGTGTAGGAAATATGTTGTATCAGAAATCAGAAGAATATTACTCAGACAACTAAATGTTAACTGAAGTCCATTCCAAAGGAAGGTAATTTTCAATATGATCTTTTTTTGGAAGTCGTGAAGGGAATACTCTTCTGTAATCTGTGAAAATGGCTTGAATACTAATTATGATTATAAATTTAATTTCAAATGCAGTCTAAGTTATTTATAGATAGAAATGTTTATGATTTTCTAGCCCCCTGGGCTATACAAAATGGATGGATTTTTTTTCCTTTAAGAAAATTAAATGATTTAAAACATAAAAGGCTGACATGATTCAATCTATATGTAAAACATAATGAGATTTCTGAATTTGAATTTTAGTAGTCAGAACAGAATATGATAGCATTATGCAACAATTGTACATACTTTCTGGCAATTTATCATTTCTAGTATGAAGTGCATGATGACAAGCACTGTAAAGTAGGTCAATGCTTGGAGAAATGCAAATGATTTTAAAAATACAGATTAGATTTTTACCATTAAATAATAGCTAAATATTCCTGAGCAAAACAAATGGTTTATCTGATCTACCTAATTTTGAGAAGTGAATATGAGATACCATTTTTGGCATAGTCTCTATTATGCAAAAGAGGATTTCAGAATGAACATGCTTATAGTTTTATTCATTAATAATCATATCTTTTCTTCAGTAAGTTGATTAGGCAATTATTTTTCCCTGAGAGATTTTACGAAAATATCCAACTAAGTTTTATTTAATAGGTTTCCATCTTTAATTGGGGACCTAGTTATAAACCTCAAACCCCAATATATGGGTTTGTGTACATCACACACACACACACACGCACACATACATACACACACACACACACAAGTGCATAGGTATGCTTGTATGCTCACAAATAAGTTTATGTGTGTACACAAGTTTTAACAAAAAACAGTCTTGTTTTAGGACATTGGAATACTAGTATAAGTTGATAGTTTCTTTTTCCATTTTTTAAATTAATTTTCTTAATTACTATAAATTTATGGTAATCATTATAACTTTACCCTGAAATTGTCTACACTTGCTTCTCAAGAATACTTTTCAAACCATCTGAGTTTATTCAACCATTTAACAACTACAATAATTTATTATGATTTCTTTGGAGGAAATCTAAAACTATCAAATCATTAAGTTATTGCCATCTTGTGACTCATTGTTGATTGCAAAAGACAGGAACTCAACAATGTATGCTGATTGGCATTAAATGGTTCTGTAACAGTTGTGATCAATATTCAAAATGTTACTGAACATAAATCTTATAGGAATATATAAAACATATGATTACACAATTAATAATTCTAAAGATATTATTGAACATATTGTATAGCATTTTAAGGTGAACCAGTCAAATTTTTTCATTCATATCCAACGCTTTATTTAAGGAGTTCTGTTTGTTAGGTTTAGTGTTGGGTTCCTAGGATACAAAATAATAACAAAGGCTTATTCTCCTGAAGCTTATATTCTGGGGAACAAAGACAAAGTCAAGTAAACTCATAAATAAATAAATACCAAAAATTCTAATTTTGAAAATTATATTGAAGGAAATACATAATGGACCAAGAAAGAAAAACTCAAGGGTTATAAGACTTCTTTGAATAGGATGCTCCATAAAGGCCCATTTAAAGAGATTTAAGTGAAGACCTAAAAGATGAGGAGGAAGGAATGTCATCTTATTTATGTCTACGACAACTATTTTACTTTTATGTAGAGACTGGGTTTGGTGGGGGAAAAGCTGGAACAGAAAGAGACCACATAGGAGGGCTGTGCTCCAAGTTGGTGCACAAATGGTGGTAGGTTGCAAATATTCTAGTCTCAATGAAATGGAAGGGAGCGAGTAGAAGTTTAACAAAGTTTGCAAATAGAATTAATGTAGAAAATGAGTATAGGAAGGACTCAAGATGTAGATTTTACAACTTGATGGGTAGTGAAAATGGTAAATTGTGGGTTCAGTTTCAGTCATGTTAAGTCTGAGATCCAAGTGAGGGGTTGTAAGAGATCCAAGTGAATTGTCAAATAGTGGTGTATTCAAGGCTTGATCTAAGTCTCTGGATTAGATATATATTTTAAGGAATAGAAGAATAGACGAGATATCTAGAACCATGAAGCCTGGTTAGATTACCAAGAAGAGAGTACAGGTGAAGTAAAGAAGCACTGGAACCAAGCTCTGAAGCCAGATTAAAATGACGACAGTGAGTGGGAAGTGAATTAGGAGAATAGAAGAGAATGTAGTGTCACAGAAACTAAAATAGGAGACTATTTTGAGAAAGAGATTGAGGTTATATTTCTAGCACTGCCAAAAGATCAAGTAAATGAGGACAAAGTAAGTTTCATGACAGATATTAATTAAAGACCTTGACAAATGCTGAAAATCGCAGAGGAAGCAGACATCAGAGAACACTCAGTCGTTCTACATCAATGGTGCTCAACTGAGGATGATCTCCCACCACAGGGGACATTTGGCAATGTCTGGAGATATTTTTTATTGTCACAACTGAGGAGTGTGGCTGGCATTCGGTGAGCATAGCAGAGGCCAGGGAGGCTACTTAAAACTCTACAGTACATAGGGCTAGTTCCGCATAACAAGGAATGATCCTGACTGAAATGTCAATAGCTGAGAAACTGTTTTCTACATAGTAATACCAGTCTCTCCAACCAAACTTTGAGTAGATCTTTTGTGTTTGTTACATCATTTTATGTAATAATAACCCTGAAATAGAAAATGATTCTAAGACGAGTCACCAACATAGTTATTCTTTTATTGGTCTCTTACTTTATTTTTCCTCACCTGAGTCTTTCTTGCTACATCTTTTCCCCTTCCCTCTGAATATTAGAATGCCTGTAGACCCCGACCTTGACCCTCTTTCTTCTACCTTTTCTCACTTCCTTATAGAGTTTATGTAGTTTAATGGTTTAATACATACCCACATGCTAACAACTACCAAAATGCTATCAGGCTCTGTTAACTGCTTACTTTGCTTTTTCTTTTGGAATTTTTAAAGATTTATTTATATATTTTAGGGACAGAGAGTGCACTTGAGTAGGGGGAGGGGCAGAGAGAGAGAATCTTCAAGCAGACTCCCCAAGAACAGGGAGTTGGAGGATTTTTAAAAAATGTTCCCAAAATAGCATACCTAAAAATAAATGTCTCATGATTCACAAAATCTACTTCCCCAATCTCATTTAATGGCAAATCCATTTTCCAGGGGCTCAAAGTAAAAATCTTGGAGTTACAAGATGCCCGGGTGGCTCAGTTGGTTAAGTGGTTGACTCTTGGTTTTGGTTCAGGTCATGATCTCAGGGTGGTGAGATCAAGCCCCACGTGGGCCTCTGCACTCAGTGGGGAATCTGCTTCAGGATTCTCTCTCCCTTTTGCCCCTCCATCCCCAAAATAAATAAATAAATAAATCTTTAAAAAAAATCTTGGGAGTTACTATTGATCCTTCTTCTTTCATAATTCCCAAATCAGGTGATCCTATGACCTTCAACATATGCTAGGAGTTAACTACCTTACATCGGCTTGCCTTTAAATACCAACTTTTGAATCACCATCATCTTTCTTCTGACTTAGTGCAGTAGCCTCCTAATTGGTCTTTTTGCTTTCCTTCTTACTTACCACACAATCACCAGAATGCACCTTCTAAGACATAAATTAGATCACATGACATCTCTGATCAAAGATATCTAGTGGTTCCCATGTAAAAGACAAATTTCTCATCCTTGCAAGGTTTTAAAAGATCTGGTTTCCTCTCTGACTTCATCTCCTATTAATTTCTCCCTTATGCTTCTCCAAGGATGCTTTGGTATTTGTAAAACCCATCAGTATCTACTAATGTAAGGCCTTTCCTGAAATGTTCTCTTAGCCTAAATGTTCTTCAGCTGGATATCCTGCATGGCTCAATTTGTAAACTTCTTTAAGAATTGCTCAAATGCCATCTTCTGAATACATAATGTATTGATAATTGCAATCTATTGTCCCACGCCCACCCTGGATCCTCAACACACTACTCTTTTTTTTTTCACTCTCACAGTGCATATCTTTGTTAAACTACTATATAATTTACTTACCTACTACATTTATTATTTCCTCTGTACCTTACCTTGCTGTAAGTAAATTTTCCCATGGCAGGTATTTTTGCTGTTTTGGCCACTTCTATATGTAATCCTAACATCTAGAACAGGATCTGTCATAAAAAAGGTACATAATATTTTTTAAGGGTTACAAGCAATAAATTAATTGAAAATCTCTGGTATACATGGCAATAGTATATTGATCTTGAAAAATTATACTTTACAAGTTATTCTTCTCATCCTTGTATTCGATTCATTATAAGATCAAATATTTTTATCTCCAGATATATCCCATTTTTAACCACTTTTCTCTCACAAAAATTCAGATTACAATTCCACATTTTCCTTTCTAAGGTCCATTCCATAAACCTCCTCTGATTATCCTGTATCCACTTCTGGTCCCCAGTCCTAAGCTATTTTCCACATTATAGCCAACATAATTTTAAAACATTAATATAATCATCATATCTCCCCCACTTAAATCCTTCCAATGGTTTTCCATCGAAAACTCATTGGTTTATAAGCCTCTCCTTGATATTCAGTCTCATCTTACGCCACACCTGTCCCATTTCCTTACACACCTGTGAACATACACATATATACCCACAAACACGCATTTTTTTCCTGAGCCATAAATACACTATATTTAATTTCCAGGAATGCAGCTTCATTTCAGAATCTTCAAGCATGGTCTTTCCTCCGCCTCTCTTAATTATCCCAGTGAACAGAAGCTCCTTTATTAAGAAGACATCACTTTCATTATTATTACTATCATTAACATTGGTCTTACTTAGGCATTATATATCTTAGCCCAAATAACATGTTTTCGAGTCTTTCCAAATTGAACCAACTGTTACTGTTTGAATGGACAGGCTCACAGAAAGATTGACTATTATCTAAAGAATGTCAATTGAATGCCCAAGAAGTATCATTCAAGGTGACTTCATTATTAGTCCAGATTCTGTTTAGACTTATAAACTGGAATGTTAGTTTGTCTGAGGATTAATAAGACAGTAGGAAACTAATTTTAATGAAGCTAGTCAGAAAATGATGTATAAAACTCAGCATTGTTACACACGCACACACACACACACACACACATATTTATAATCTGAATATATTTGATGTATGAAATACATTGAAGTACAAGAGCCCAGTGTATTTATTCAATTATATAACATACAGGGTTATGTAAGTTTCAGGTGTACAATATAATGAATGATTCAACAATTCCATACATTAGTCAGTGCTCATCACATGATAAGTAAGCTCTTAATCCTTTTCACCTATTTCACCCATTCCTCCCCCCTCACTTCTCCTCTAGCAACCACCACTTTGTTTTCTATATTTAAGAATTGGGTTTTTCTCCTCCTTTTTACTTTGTTCAATTGGTTTGTTTCTTAAATTTTACATATGAGTGGAAATCATATGGTATTTTTTTCTCTGACTTATTTCACTTAGCATTATATCCTCTAGATCCATCCACATTGTTGCAAATGGCAAGATTTCATTCTTTTTTACCTAGTAATATTCCATTGTATATATGCACCACATCTTCTTTATCCATTCATCCATGGATGGACATTTAGGTTGCTTCTGTAACTTGATTATTGTAATAATGCTTCAATAAGCATAGGGGAGCATTTTTGAATTAATGTTTTAGTTTTATTTCAGTAAATACCCATTAGTGGAATTACTGGATCATATGGCAATTCTATTTTTAATTTTTTGAGGAAACTCCATACTGTTTTATGCAGTGGCTGCACCAGTTTGCATTCCCACCAACAGTGCAAGAGGGTTCCTTTTTCTCCACATCCTCGCCAACACTTGCTGTTTCTTGTGTTTTTTATCTTAACCATTCTGACAGGTGTTAGGTGATATTGTGATTTTGATTTGCATTTTCCTGATGGTTAGTGATGTTGAGCATCTTTTCATGTATCTACTGATTATCTGTGTGTCTTCGTTGGAAACGTGTCTTCCCATGTCCTCTGCCCATTTTTTAATTGGATTATTTGGGGTTTTGGTGTTGAGCTGTATAAGTTCTTTATATAAAAGCTCTTTATAAGGGCGCCTGGGTGGCTCAGTTGGTTAAGCGACTGCCTTCGGCTCAGGTCATGATCCTGGAGTCCCGGGATCGAGTCCCACATCGGGCTCCCTGCTCAGCGGGGAGTCTTCTTCTCCCTCTGACCCTCTTCCCTCTCGTGCTCTCTATCTCTCCTTCTCTCTCTCTCAAATAAATAAATAAATAAATCTTTAAAAAAAAAAAAGCTCTTTATAAGAGCCAAATTTGTACATAATTATATACACATACATATGCATACACACACACACACACACACACACACACACACACACACACACACATATATATCTACTACATATACTGAATATTTCTGTCATCCACAAGACGCTTACTTAATGATTCTGGAGACAGTATCAACATTTGCTTCTGTGACTCTTTTTCTATGTGTTTATTGCTGTCTTAACTCCCTTTCTTATTGATACATGATTTATCCAGTAAGGTCAACTTCTTTTGTCTCTTTAAGGCATGGGCTGCAAACCAGCTATATGGGTAAGATAAATGAGTGAAACAGATTTGACATAACATTAGGGACCCACGTAAGAGAGGCAAACTCAATACATGTTCCATTAAATCAGGGGGCATCAGCTGATTGACTCTGTTATTCTGTAACATTGCCCTGCTTTTTATATACTATCTTATATATCCTCAATTTTTAAGAAAGAAACAACTTGATTCTTTTCTATAACATCATTAGTTTTTGATATAATGTTCAATGATTCATTAGTAAATGCTAAAAAAAAGAAAAATTGATTTTAAGGTGATATCTTAATTTTAAAGTTAAAATATACCTAAAAGTTTTATTTACTTGAACTTAAATTTAGTCCTCAATCTACCACTTTGCAATCTCTACTTTCAGATAGCTCTGCTTTCCATCTCAAGTGTTACGCTTGTTTAAATTGTAATGTCAGAAGACACCTTTATTCCTTAATTCTGGGGGATGATATCAAAATTGCTCCCATAAGTACCAACAAATTTTTCACATACTGATGCATGAAAATTCACTATTAGCATTAGATACACCCTTAAAACTATGTAAAATGCAGACTTACATAGAATGGATAATATTATCTTAAACTGCTATATAATTTAATGTTTACAGTCTGAAAAATTTTACAGATCATCTAATCCAAAACCTTTATTTTAGGGCGCCTGGGTGGCTCAGTTGGTTAAGCGACTGCCTTCGACTCAGGTCACGATCCTGGAGTCCCAGGATCGAGTCCCGCATCGGGCTCCCTGCTCGGCGGGGAGTCTGCTTCTCCCTCTGACCTTCTTCCCTCTCATGCTCTCTCTCTACCATTCTCTCTCTCTCTCAATAAATAAATAAATAAATCTTTAAAAAAAACAAAAAAAAACAAAACCTTTATTTTATATATCACATAATTTATGGTGAAAGTAGGATTATTTTACAAGTTTCTGATTCCAAATTTAATGTGCTTTTAATCTTCCATCTCTTTTTTTTTTTACCTAATAGTGTGAAGAAGGTTTTGAGAGCCAGTTTTGCTCTTTTCTCTCTTTTTTTTTTTTATTTTTGGAGGGAGGGTGGTAAATGATGGGTAAGTTTAAAGAATACTGAATATACTAAAAAAAAAAAAAGACAAAGTCACATACAATATTGAATCTATAATCCAAAGACAAATGTGATCTTTTTGGAAATTGTCCGAGAATTACATACTTTTATTTAGTTTTTTTATCCCCCTAAGAGAAGTTTGTGCCAGGTGGACATGGTCTTCATGTAGATAAATAATGGTTTTAAATTACTCAAATCGAAATAATCTGTTTTTCAGAATAAATTATAGATAGAAGGCAGGGATTTCCTTCCTGGAGTGTTTTTGGAACTCTTACACATTCTAACTCCAAATATAACTTTTTCTTGGTTCTTTTTGGATTTTCCCATTGCTATATGAGCTTCTAGATTGAAATAATATATATCTACATATCTTAGAATATTATTAAGCCATATAACTTAGTAATGTTCAGAATTTGCATAGTAATTATTTTACTTCTATTTCCTGGTTTATGAGAATTTAACCTGATTCATATATTATAGGCCAAAAGTGTAAATAGCCTTTACATTTAGTGTGATATACACCATACACACACACACACACACACACACACACACACACACACACACACACACTTTAGAGTGGCTTTACAGCTTTGTTTTAATAGCTTTACATTACAGGATAATTACTTTAGTAAAATGAGCCAAATTTTCTTTTCCTACATGAAAAAAATAACACATAGATAAAATATGTGACTACTTCAATCAACGCTTGTGTTAACTGTATTTTCTTAAAGTATATTGCTAACTATAGGAATGTTTTTTAAAAAGACGACAGAATTTCCATGGTTCAAATGCTTGAAGTCCTACTTCATAGATTTTCCTCTTTCCTTGATTTAAATCAAATGTCTCCAGTGACTTATAGCTTTAGTTTCCTGAAGCTGGAACTGTGACAGATACCTTACAATCCACAGCTGTAAAGGATTAGTATTTTAAAGTAGTAACCTCTAATTTTGTTACAACAAGTCTGCCAATTTTTCTGTAAGATTTAAGTGTTTCATTTATTGGACTAATATATCTCCACAAAGAAGAATGAATGCCTCAGGCCTCAAAACTTTGGCTGTGTATTTAGAGAGCTTATTAGGAAAGAAATCATCTGCCTGGAGAAAGCAGTCAAAATGTGTCTTCCACTTTGTGCAACAGTATGAGCAACGCCTTTTGTTGTTAGGGAAACTGCTTGCCTCTACAGTCTCTTCAACATGATATATTTCATTAGTGCCTCTAGCTCATAGGCCTATCTGTCTAGTGAGCTAACCAAAGGCGCAATGAGAGTTTTATATTTTCTTCTTTTGAATCTGATGTATCTGTTTGTTTTGTTTTGTTTTACACCTCTTTAGAAGCAAGTGGCTTAACTTTCCTGTTTTCTGTTGTCCCATGTCAGACTCCATTCCTCTTCCAGAACCTGTTTATTTTACTGTGTTTGTCCACTTTTTGTATTCACCTGTTTGATTTTGAACCTCTCCACAAATTGTTTTTTTATTATATCAAGATCCAACAGGAATTTCTACCTTCCACTCCCCTGCCAGCATCCATTTAATACTAGAGTCCCTTTTATATGCTAATACTATTCACAATCCTGGTCAAGTTGTGGGCAATAGAGAGGGATTATATCATTCCTATGGAACTCCTTATAAAGGGTGATTTCCTAATTTGGCCATAGTTTCCTTGACAATAGGAGCATCCTGTTTCTTTCTTGTTATTGTTCTTTTTCTGTTCAGTTCCTCTCTCTTCAGTGTTGAGAATCATTGAGCATTCAGTATGTTGTGAAATCAGTGAAGATGAACATCTGGTAACATCTTCACCCTGATGCCATTATTCTCTGAGAATCATCTTGTCACTGATGATTTATGACCATAGGTTGAATTTATCAGGTGTGATGTCCTTTACCCCATATTCTAACTACTTTAGTTGATACTGGAATGACATTAGGGATTCCTTGATCAGGGAACCAGAGAATAAATGTATAGATTTAATGAATCCATCAGTATCTCTTTGTGCTTAGCATTGGAAAGTAACATTTTTCCCTTCCCCTAAGCCATATTTTTTACCCTAATAATGTGATATAAATTTGATTTATCCTTCTAGAATCTGCCATTAGTAGAATCTTCACCAGCCTCCTTACCTGATCACTTAATCAAACTTCTGAATGTTCTATGAAAATAAAGAATTCGGGTTTTTAATTGTCTGCATTCCAGGTGTAGAAGTATAGATTGGAAAGATAATCAGACTTTTTTTTTAGAAAAAAAACTAGAATGAGTAAAACAAAATGAAAATCCTAAATTCAAAAAAGTGGAACTTTGCATGGAATATATCCTATTTTAGCAAGGATACTATTAGGATGGGAAATCATGTATATATATTTACATCTGATAAAGGGAAACTAGGTATTTTTCTATGCTCATGCTAGATAACCAATATCATATTTTTTTGCATGCTGAGGGTTTGCTTTACTAGTGTTAGAAAATGATAAATATGCTCCAACAGACTCTAAACAGCTTATAATGGTTATTTTCTTCATTGTCTGTCATATTTATAAATTTATGATTTACACTGACATACCCATTACATTTGTTCATATATTTACTTTCAGAACCTGCCAAAACAGGAAAAAAATTACAGTTAATTTAAGTGATACTGGAACATTTGAAAATAATCTTGTGGTTTGGCTAGGACAAATATTTATATTCTACCCACCTGTGACTATTATTTATACTGTTTCTAAAGCATATTGTATTTCAGAGTGCTTTTTGTTAAACATCACTGAGCTATCACTGGGTAGATGGATAGTATTTATTGTTAGAGTTGAGAAATATGTTACTATAAATTTCATAATTTCAGTTTTTAAATCAATAGGTGAAAAGATTGATAATAAAAGTTGTTAGAAATTTCTATGGGTTCTGTGTTTAGTTCAGGCCATATTTTCCTTCCTTGAGAGCCCACTAATCCCACAGCAGACAGTGGCTTGCAATTCCTGTTTATTGACATCTCATGTTCTTTTTTTGAGTTTAGTTTCTCTTCTTTTAATCCAAGTCCACCCACTCCTTCAATAGAATTTGTTCCCTAGTAATTCACACAAGAAACTATCATGTTAAAAACCCATATTTCCACTGGTTGCCAGGTCCTAATGATGTTCTTACACATATTTCCACTGGTTAAAAACCATATTTCCACTGGTTGCCAGGTCCTAATGATGTTCTTACACATTGACCACATGTCTAGTTATAATAACCTTCAAATAATTGTTTCCATTCTTTTTTTTTATTTTTTTATTTTTGTTTGTTTGTTTGTTTGTTTGTTTGTTTTTAAAGATTTTATTTATTTGAGAGAGAGAGAGAATGAGAGATAGAGAGCACAAGAGGGAAGAAGGTCAGAGGGAGAAGCAGACTCCCTGCCGAGCAGGGAGTCCGATGCGGGACTCAATCCCGGGACTCCAGGATCATGACCTGAGCCGAAGGCAGTCGCTTAACCAACTGAGCCACCCAGGCGCCCCAATTGTTTCCATTCTTGATATAATACCCCTGGGAATCCTTTCTCACTTTTGGTTATGCACAATAAACCTGACTATGTCAAATTAATTATGACATTAATTCCTACTGGAAGTGATCAAGTTAATTGAAGGGCGCAGAGCATACGTTATTTTCCTTACTGTCTATTTGCAAAGAACTCCCTTACTTTTCTGTCTCACGATAATTCAATAATACAATATAAAGCAGAAAATCCAAGCTAGTAAATTTAATATATGACAGATATTGTAACTTTCCTTAAAATATGTTTGAATACAGTATCTTTCTAAATGTGTCCATCTGTACTAATATTTTTTTCAATTTTTAAATCAAATTATATATGAGGATGCAGAACAACTGGGACTTCCTTAAATTGCTGAAAAGAGTGTATATTTGTACAAACTCTGAAAAAAAAATGCTAGCAGTATCTATCCAAGCTAAGTATATGTGTACCTTAAGACTCAACAATTCTAATTCTTGCTAAATAAATACTCAACAGAAATGAATGTTTGTGTCCACCAACAGGCATGTACAAGAACATTCATGACTTTTGTTTAGTGACCTAAAATTATAAATAATCCAAATGGATATCATCGGTAAAATGGTGAAAAAAATTGTGGCATATTCATAAAATGAAATACTACCCATCAAAAAAAAGTATTAGTAACTGACATGTACAACAATATGAATGAATTTCATAGATACAATGTTGAGTAAAAGAAGTCAGGAATAGAACAGTATGATACCATTTATATGAATTTGTTTAAACTATTCTATTTTGTTAGACATCGGAATTATGGTTAATCTCGAGGAATACTGACTAGGAGAAGTTATAGGTGAACCTTCTATAATTCTAGAAATATTCTAGCAGGGTGGTGGTTATACAAAGGCGGTGCTAGGTTAAAGTCCAATGTGTTGTGCACTTAAGATTTGTGAAATTATAATGTCTATAAAAATTAAGAATAAAATGGAGCATTTTTGATATTTAAAAAAACTGTGTAACAATTAACACCTGACCATGTTGATATTATTCCCATAAAATATCAATGTATACAGACCTCCCCTCTACCACTTTGCTTTTGAAAATACTGTGGTGTTGTTTTGTTTTCTTTTAGTGTCCTGAATTTAAAAGGCCCAGGGACATTGCAGTTGACTGGGTTGCTGGAAATATTTATTGGACTGATCATTCTAGAATGCACTGGTTCAGTTACTACACCACTCACTGGACCAGTCTGAGGTACTCTATCAACGTGGGGCAGCTGAATGGCCCCAACTGCACCAGACTCTTAACAAACATGGCTGGAGAACCCTATGCTATTGCTGTAAATCCTAAAAGAGGGTAGGTTAATGAGCTGGCTATTTGTATTTCTTGATATGCATATCCATTTTTAGAGATTTTCCCCACCTGTGCTCTGTAGTTTTCTTTCTATAATAAGTGTTCAACATAGAATAGATTCACAAGACTTCTAAAAATCCCTCTACTTCTGTACAAAAGTGTGTCCTTTTCATACCAAATGGTGACACAATATATATGTTTTCCTGAAAGGCTGCTACATTATACATTCTATGTATGTATGTGTATGTGTCTTATATGGACATTGCAATAAACACATAACCTGTATTGTTAACATAAGATTGAATTTTCAAAACATTAACCATAATATTGAACATATGAAGTGTAGAGTATTAGTATTTTGGCTATTTGTGATAATAAAAGATGTAGGTGTATGTATGAACAAATTTAAACAATTTTAACGCAAATCTTTCCTCTCCTTTGCTTGAATTGTTCCTTTTTTACTCTTACTTTTTCATTTATAGGCAGGGACCAAAAAGGAAAAGAGAGAAATGTTAAATAAAACTCCTAATTACCCACCCTTATTGGAGGTTCCCAGTCTGTAGGTTTAGAGTAGGGTCCAGGAATCTGCTTTTTCAGGGACTCTGGGGTGAATCTGATGCACACAGTCTGAAGAGAAACTGTTTTGGGGAGCAAGTTGAGTTACAACAGCACTATCTGCAAGCTAACCAACTTGACCTGTCTCGTCAGGATGATGTACTGGACTGTCGTTGGGGACCACTCCCACATAGAAGAAGCAGGCATGGACGGCACTCTGAGAAGGATTTTAGTACAAAAGAATTTGCAAAGACCCACAGGTATGATGCATTTCTGACACAGTCTAGAATGTTGAGCAATATGATCTGCATATTAGCATTACAATTCTTTCCAGGTTTGTTGGCAATATAATCATTTTTACAAGCAGATAAAATAATTTATAGTATGACTTACTGAAAGTCATTAACATTTCATGTTGTATTTTTCCAACTTGAAAGTCAAGGCCTTATCAAACTGCCAGTGATATTATGGGGATATTATTTGAAAACTGCTTAAGTTGCAAGGCCATTTGTAGGATTTCACATGCATGGAATTTTGACAGTTTATAATGTATTAAGGTATTTTTACTTATATATGTTAATGATGCTGGGATAGATGATAATATTCTTACAGGATCATAAACTAAATGGGCAAAGAGGTGGGAAAACAAATAATTTCTGTAAAAGGCAGACGTCATGATTCCTTGCCCTTTCATTCACAGCTCTTTTTAATTGGGCTTTAATATCCTTCCCAGCTATATCTTCTAAACTACCACTCCAAACTCTCTATACCCCCAGGACTGTTCAGGAGCTCGTGTGTTTTGTGTTTTGTTTTGTCTGCCTTTTTTTTTCCCATTGCGTTTGCCTCCCAGGCTCCCCATCTAGAATGCCCTTCTGACTTTTGTGCACCCCGCTGAATCTTACCCACCTTATATGGTCTAACTTTAACAATTCTTCAATAAAACATTTTCAGAACTGCAGGAGCCTCAAGGATTTCATGCCACACACAACATCCCTGCCCACTATACCCCAAAGGAGAGAATACATTTCTAGAACACATATTATTAAATAATTATGCTTTGTAGTATCCTATGTAGTTGCAATTTTATTTCTATTTGGCACTTACATTCTTATTAACTGTTAATGTGTCGTAGGATTTTCCTTCAACTACATTGTTTTTACTCTTTATGGGAAGGAGCAGTCTTTGGGAATTAGTTCATTTACATAAGTTTGTCCCTAGTCACTGATTTAATGAGTACTAATTGAACACCCACCTGGTATGAGAAATTGTTCCAGATGCTGAAGACAAGTTCTAACTCTAGTGAAGAGATTACCAACTCTCATGAAACTTGCCTTCCTCCAGAGGATAGAATATTTAATATACATCATGTCAGATACTAATAAGTGCTATATACAAAAGAATGGGCACTATGGGGGGGGTAGAATTATGAATAGGATTATCAAAAAAGTCATCTCTATAAAGGTAATATTTGAGAGGAGAACATCATAGAGGTGGCAAGCTGTGTGAATATGTGAACAAAGAGCTTTCCAAACAGAGCAAACACCATGTTATGAGTTAGGAATGAGCTTAGCATGTGTCAAGAACAGCAAGAATGTTAGTATACCTACAAACATATGAACAACTCAGGAAAATGGTAGAAGTGAGGGTGCCCAGGTGGCTAGGCATAGATCATCTGGGACATCAAACGCACTGTTAAGGAATGAATTTTATTCTCCTTTAAGGAGAGAGAGACATGGGAGGCAACTGAAGAGGCAAGTGGCATAATATGCTCAAATATTATTTTCATTTTTTAAAGAACTTTAACTTTCTTTTTATTTTTTTTATTTTTAATTAATTCTGGACCTACGGAAAAGTTGCAAAATTAATTTTTTTATTATTATGTTATGTTAATCACCTACAATTAATTTTAAAAAAGGTTAACAACCTACATGATGTTAACAACTTACATAATCACAGTATATGTGACATAATTTTCATTTTAAAGAAGGATTCTGGCAGCAATTTATAGCATTGCCTGTCAGAAGGTTCTTAGGAAGTCCTGAGACAAGAATTCTTGTAAAGGTTATTTATGAGGAGAGTGTTATTCAGGAGAAACCTGTAAAAGATGGAGAGAAAAAGGGAAAAATGCCAGAAAGACTCTGTCTCAGGTAAACTCTCGTTTTGGCTTGAGCCACAGGGGATGTGCTTTGGAGCATAAATCCCATGGCATGGAAGGGGTCCTGTTTTATATGCTCCATCAGTCATTGGTTGACCTTTGGGCTCTAACTTCCCAATTGAGGTTGCTGCGGTCAGTTGAGCACAATTCTCTGGGGAAGGAGGGCAAGTATGATTCCTTAGCTCTAAACAAGCAGGTAGTAGATAGGTATTTGGTATTCTCTCCAAGACTGGAAAACTGTGTGAAAAGTGTCACTTGAATAAGTACTTGAAGGATAGGTAAGCATTTGAAAGGTAGGCAGATAATCTATCATGGTGTAGATGTTATAAAGGTGTTCTTTGAAGTCAAATATACATGGTTTTGAATCCCAAGGGATTACTTACTAGCTATGAGATCTCAGAAAGGAACTTATTATTTTCAAACTTTGATTTTTATCATTAGCAAACCAAGGGATAATAACAACTAACTTAAGATATTGTCATATATATTAAATGACATAGCACTCTGAGCCAGGGGCTGCAATGTAAGGCTGCATGGCATGTTCTGTGATATTAGGAATTATGACACACATAGAAGGGGGCAGGATAGGTAATGTAACATGAACTGAGAATAAAGAACTTTAAATACCAAGGTGTTTTTACATGATTTCTTGGTCAATAATGAACCACTATACAATTTCGATTCAAGGAGTGATGTGAATAAGGTAGGTCTCCAGGCTTATTGCTTTGGTAGCATTGTGCCAATGAAATAAATAGATACAGAGCTAAGAGACCAGCTAACAATCCATTGTATGGTCCTGACAAGAGCAGAGGATAACATAACTAGAATAGTAATGGCAGAAAAGGGGAGAAGGTATATGGGAGGCAAGCAGAGTTAGCACGGTAGAATTTATTAAATGCATATGAGAATAGTGGAAGAGATAAGAAATGTGTCAAAGAGGGATAAAAAGTCAATCAATTTAACCATTCATATAATTATCTTATTTCCTTCATTTATCCATCCCACCTTTCATTAAAAAATATTGGATGCTCACTATATGCCAGGCACTGTTGGTCATCAGAAGTATGGATCCCTGCACTCACAGAGCTTAAATTCTAATGTGGGGGACCGTAAAAAGAAAAACCAAAGAAGTGTGTGGGCATGTGTGTGTGTGCACGCACAAGTGCTTGTGTGTGTAAATGGCTCTGATAGAGAGGAGTAGGTGCAGCATGCAGCAGGTGTCACATTAATTATAGTGGGGAGGAAAGGCTTTTTGAGGTATTGATGGTTAAGATTAATTGCTAAACTGTGTGAAAACATAGACATGGGGAATGATGGTACAACCCAAAGTAAAGAATGGGACCAAAGGCCCTGAGGTAGGGAAGCCAAAGAACATGGTAAACAAATTGGAAACAAATTGGAAAACAGCATGAGACAAGGCTTGGGGAGGTGGGTAGAGGTCAGCCCATGCAGGATCTCAGAGACCATGACAAGTACGATTGCTTTACATTAAGTAGATAACAGGATCTGATCAAACATCCACAGGGACATGTCAAGAAAGGAGTTGGTGTGAGGTTCTCTACCCCATGTGACTGGGTATGTGTGAGTTTTCTTCTCAGCAACTCTGCTTTGAAAACTTATGCTTCACTTATAGGCAGTAGACTCTTAGAAGCCATTTATTCACTCTTTCAACTAATATTTTTTTGTGTGCCTACTATGTGTCAGGGATAATTTTAGGCATTTGCAATATAGGAGTGAACACACAGATCCCTCTTCTTCTAGTGGTTATATAGTAAAAATATAATATTTTAAAAAGTAAATTATAAAGTAAGTTATGAAGTGTTTTGTGCTGTAGAAAAGAGAGTGAAAATAGAGCAGGACGAAGGGTCAGAAATGGGAGTGCCTGCGTGGCTCAGTCAGTTAAACGTCTGCCTTCAGCTCAGGTCATGATCCCAGGGTCCTGGAATCAAGCCCAGCATGGGGCTCCCTGCTCAGCGGGGAGCGTGCTTCTCCCTTCTCTCTGCCCCTCCCTCCCCACTCTGCTCATGCTCTTGTGCTCTTGTGCTCTCTATCAAACAAATAAAATCTTAAAAAAAAAGAAGAAGAAGAGTCAGAAATGGTGGAGAGGAGTTTGCCATGTGACATTATTAGGTGTGGAGAGTAGAACCTTGAGAAGATGCACTTGAGCAGACTGTGTGGTGCTGTTGGTCACAGGCAAATGTTGCAGGTGTGGATGAGACCCAGCTGAGTCAGTCAGATGGAGATACTGCACAGGTAATTGAAAATTTTAGTTTTGAGCTTAAAGCTTAGGGTTTAAGCTTAAAGTTTGGGGAATTAGCAAAGAAAGCTGATATTTAAAGTGCTGGACTTGTTAAGATGGACAAGGGAGGGGAAGACAAAGAGGCTTCTTAGGGTAGAATTTTGTGACATGCTTATATTTAGAAGAGACCCAGTTAGCACTGAAGGCTGTAAGGGTGTTTGAGCAGTTGGAACAAAGCAACAGAATTCAGTGTCACAATCGCTGAAGGAAGAGCTTCAAAAGAAAGATGTAGACCTTATTGGGTATACTATAGTGACTTACACAGAGAAAATGTAAATTAGCAGAAAGAGCATAAGCCTTCCATTTATTTGGCTTGAGTTAAAACTGAGCAACCTGTATAAACTTTGGAGCATCACATTTCTTATTTATAAAATATATATGATATATTTACCTTATAGAGAATTTGTAAAAATTTATTTATTTTTTAAAAGATTTTATTTATTTATTTGAGAGAGAGGGATAGAACACAAGTGGGGGGTCAGAGGGAGAGAGAAGCAGACTCCCCACTAAATGGGGAACCTGACACCCCAGACCCTGGGATCATGACCTGAGCTAAAGGCAGATGCTTAAACGACTGAGCCACCCAGGCAGCCCTGTAACAATTAATTTAAATCAGATGTGAAAACTAATATAAATTGATTAACATAATTCCTTTAATATCTAACAGGCTAAGAATAATTGTTAAAAACAATGTGCTATGTACAATGCTAAAGCCTCATATTATTCCATATAATGTCCACCATAACTCCCTAGCACTGGTAATTATTCATTTTTTAAAATTTTTTTATTGTTATGTTAATCACCATACATTACATCATTAGTTTTTGATGTAGTGTTCCATGATTCATTGTTTGTGCGTAACACCCAGTGCTCCATGCAGAATATGCCCTCTTTAATACCTATCACCAGGCTAACCCATCCCCCCACCCCCCTCCCCTCTAGAACCCTCAGTTTATTTTTCAGGGTCCATCGTCTCTCATGGTTCGTCTCCCCCTCCGACTTACTCCCCTTCATTCTTCCCCTCCTGCTATCTTCTTCTTTTTTTTTTTCTTAACCTATATTGCATTATTTGTTTCAGAAGTACAGAGCTGTGATTCAACAGTCTTGCACAATTCACAGCGCTCACCATAGCACATACCCTCCCCAATATCTATCACCCAGCCACCCCATCCCTTCCACCCCCTCACCACTCCAGCACCCTCAGTTTGTTTCCTGAGATTACGAATTCCTCATATCGCACTGGTAATTATTCTTATTCACATTTTAAAATGTCATCTAGTATATTTTGTTAATTTGATTCATTTTCTCATTGTATATCAGTCAGAATTCTGTAAGATTTTTAAAAATCCACAAGCCATATACAAAAATCTATTATTTCACTTCATGCCTCCCTGCTTAATAAGTGACTTTCGTAATACTGGAAATGCTGGTTTTGTATTCCTAAGCAGGATTTTATTCCATCAGGCAAAACATCTCCCAAAGTTATCTTTACAGTGATTAATAACTCCTGAGTATTGTCATGCTACATGTTATTGATATAAAAATGAGTCAAGAACAAATCTCATGCAAGCTTTAGGAAATAATAAATAATTTCGATTTCGTAAATAGCATATTACTAGAGAGTGATAATGAACAGTTGGAAATAAGTTAGTCATAGTTCTGCATCTGTATGTATATGTACATATTATATGTAGAGAGACATGTGTACTTATACATACGTATCCTTGAGATATCCTTCTATGGAACTACATTCATTACTTCTGCCTTCCCAGAAACATGACTTGTTTGTACCTATTTTTTCTCTCTCTTTTTTCTTGGTATATGTTTATAAATATTTGCCCTGACTCCAAGGTTATTATATTGAAATCAGTAACTATAATAACACTTCTGTTTCCCTCCAAGTGTAATATGTTATTCTTTACATTTTGGGTTCATTGGAAATGCTACCTTTCATTTCTGAATTCATGAATGAATATGTGCACAGAGATGTGGCACATTTGATTACACTCTGTACTTTAATAGGGTATAGATGATATCTGCAGGAATGAACAGCAATAGGAATAGATGTGAACTTATCTATCCCTTTATATAACCCCTAAGTATTTCAAGGTTAGAATTGTACTATCCAGCTGAATAGTTAGTCCACCACTTTGCTAGCCTTATGTTTGCTCACTACCAGCGCTGCCATTACATACTTCCCAAAATCATGATGGGAATACCTCGATTCTCTGGGCTTTCATAGCACTCATTATCTCCATAGTTGATACTTCATCATCTACTGCTTTAATGATATAGTAGAACATGAACTCTCTAGTGTATATTCTATGTATCCAATAAGACCACAAACAACCTAAATCAAAACCATTACCGGTATTCATATATACATTGAAGAATATTATAGTGCCCGTAATTGGTGTGAGCTTAAGAATAATTATGTACTGAATGAATGAAGAGATGAATGCCCACAATTTTTAACACTCTAACTCATGGTACGGTTTTATAACTTCTTTTGACAAATGGCACACTTGTTTATTTTATTAGACACTATGTTAAAAACAAAAAGGTTAATTTATCTTCTGATTCAATCAATTGTGTGGTGTTTGAGTAGCATGCTCCATGAGATTAGGAACATCATCTATTTTGTTCTTTGCTACGTACCTAGTACCTTACAGTGTATATAGTACAAGGGAAGTGTCTTGTGAATACATTTGCATTAATGAATGATGTGCCAGGTAAGGACAATTTCCAGTTTCTCTCCAGTAAGAGAGCATGTAAGATTATGAGTTTGATTTAAATAACATGTTATTTGATACCTAGAAGCTTACCAAATCCTGGCAATTTCTGAGAGATTAAAGAAGTACACATTGGCCCTGCACCATTTATAATTATTGATTGCAAATTCTTTTTTCCTTAGACAACAAAGGTCTCTAATTAAATGAAATGGATAAAAACCAGAGGATCATAGAGGAAGGGAGGGAAAAATAAAATAAGATGAAATCAGAGAGGGAGACAAACCCTAAGAGACTCTTAACTATAGGAAACAAACTGAGAGTTGCTGGAGGCGAGGTAGGTTGGGTGTGGGGTAATTGGGCCTTAAGGAAGGCATGTGATATAATGAGCACTGGGTGTTATATGCACTGAAATCTATCTCTGAAACTAATAATACACTATATGTCAACTAATTGAATTTAAATAAAACAAAATTAAAAAAAAAAACCTTAGGACTGTTTTGGAACTCCTTGATGCATTTATTTTACTAACACTCAAATAAGGGTGTGTGTGTGTGTGTGTGTGTGTGTGTGTGTGTGTGTGTGTGTAACTTTAGTTTGGAATCTAAGACTGTAGGTAGGCAACCTGTTGCAAAAAATACTTTTTTAAAAGATTTTATTTATTTATTTGAGAGAGAGAGGGAAAGAACAGAGGGTGAGTGAAAGGGAGAAGCAGACTCCCCGCTGAGCAGGGAGCCTGAAGTGGGGCTGGATCCCAGGACCCTAACATCATGATCTGAGCCAAAGGCAGATGCTTAACCAACTAAGCCACCCAGTTGCCCCTCAAAAAATACTTTTAACAATTTTTTAAAAATAAATTTGACATAGCGGTAAATACTTTCAGTTTTTGGACCCTTTTTATCACCTTTTAAATCAAGAATATGGTAGTGCACACTTGCTGGTTAATACTACCTTACAAATCTTGGCTTTCCTTTAACACAGAATGTATATAATCTTTTTCTCTATTTCTGAAAATACAGTGATTTTAATTTATTACTCTCTCCAAGTGTTCTCTCTTAAAAACCGTATTAGTATTATGGTCATCATAAGATTTTGCTTTAACATTTTCTTTTTCTATGCTTCGTTTTCTTTTCTTCTTTTCTTTTCTTTTTCTTTTATTTTTCTCTCTCTTTCTCTCTCTTTTTTAAGACCATAGTGGAAATTGGAGAACTAGTGGGAGGATCTTGGAAATTTTCAGAGTTCAACTAAAGTGAAATTCAAAAAATCCTTAAAATGTAATAATAGCCTTGATATCATGGGAGATGTTAAATAAATAACTATATGACTAGGGTCATTATTATACATTCCTAAAACTTAGTGAGACTGTGTCTTTATCTTTTAAAAGTCTTCCAAATTGTGATTCCATAATGCTTGATTAGCACAAATGGCACTTTATTTTAAATTTTCTGTACTTACACAGACTTGGCTGCAAATATCCATCATTCCCAGTTCAGCTAAAAATGACTTTCTTGGGAATTGATTTTTTTTTTCCATTTTATTTTGGTACTCTATTAAAGACAAAAAGGAGATGTGATATTTTAAAGATAGAAATGAATTTGTTCTTTCATATAAACTTCACTTTCATCTCTATAACAAGAAAAGTTAGTTGATTCCTTTATTAACTTTTTAATTTAAAAGACTATCTCTTTTATTAAAGGGCTTAAGGAAAAATCAAAATCATCGATTTGTGGATTTTTTGGAATATAAACTCCACTCATCTGAAAGCTTTGTTATATAATTTTTATCTAGCTGTAATTCCATCCAATAGTAAAATATGTGACCAGAGCTGATAAAGATGGGTATGTCTTAGACAAGCCTAGACTAATAAGGCAATATATGACACTTTTGAGAACTTTTTTACTGCTGCTGAATCTAAAGCAACAATATTGGTAATGAGACTGTATGGCACACCCTTTGTTTTCTTTTAACAAATTTAATATCCAAATGTAAAGACCAATTTTGGAGACAGTTTATTTTAATCTACTTCTTTATTATATTACATCTGTGAAAGAGAAAGGAAAGTGTTTCCAACCCTGCTTAGACAACTGTTTTGAAATATAATGGAGGGCGGCAGGAAACTTGTTCATTTTATGTTTAATGTTACCAGTAATTATACATGAAGAAGCAAAATCATAACTCCCAACATGACTCCAAATAGCCAATTAATCATTGAGCAGAAACTAGTAAAACATGGGCCACTCATTTTAATTGTTAAGTCATTTTCAGAGACTGGGCATAGTACATCTTTATATTTTACTTGAGGAGCGATTTTTTTATTTAGTTTGATTACATTTGGGCTAGATCTACATACTTAACTAAAAAATGATTCTTAAACGATCTTCACTCTGAGTTGGGTTTTTTTGTGTGTTTCGTTTTTGTTTTTGTTTTGTTTTTCATTCTGATTGTTAAATCCTGGACCTACCTACACAGGAATCCAATTAGCACAAATTCAGAAACACTTCCCAATCAGTTGCCTTGCCATGGAGGTGTATCTCAGTTATTTTATTTTATTTTATTTTATTTTATTTTGTTATGTTAGTCACCATACAGTACATCATTAGTTTTTGATGTAGTGTTCCATGATTCATTGTTTGCGTATAACACCCAGTGCTCCATGCAATAGGTGCCCTTATTGAATGTTCCAATTGGGAAAGCTATTTAACTTTCAGCTGCCAAAAGTATTTTAATTTCATTATACTGTTTTTATTATGTAATACATCATATATAAAGACTAGCTATGTCACAAAAGTTAGACATCTATAGCAGTGAAGACTTATTGTAGAATTCACGTGTTGTAGATCTTACTTAAGATATCTTTTATGTCAATGATATTTTTGTGAGAAGATACTGTCTAGACTCCAGTCACATTATGAAATTAAAAAATAAAAAATTGAATAAGTAGAAAAACATGATTTTTTACCACATTTTATTTTAGCCCATTGTTATTCACTAATAGGTAACTGATGATAAAAAAATAAAGAGAAGCAATCCCGGAGAAAATTAATGATTAGAGTGAAAAATTTAAGCACAACTAGAACCTTAATTAAGGAACTGCCATTCATTCTTCCCTACTATAAACATCAATCTTTAGAAATTCTTCCCTACTATAAACATCAATCTTAGAAAAGCAACTGAGGAGTACTGTTTTCAGGGGCTATGTTTTCTCTGTTTATGATTTTTATTGTTACTTTCCTTACTAGAAAGGAATAAATTATTGATGCAATTATCTTGAAAGATCTGTTTCAAACACAACTATCAAAAATATTGAAGAACAAAGTAAAAAAACAAAGTAAAAAAACAATGTGACTTAAATTCTAATGGTCTGTCCTTATGTATGAGTTTACACTTCAATCTTAATAGCAATGGTGCTATTCTAGATATACTAGAAGTCAATTTAGACTTCAGCATGCACACAGGTGGCTCACAACACCATAGGCCAATTCCAAATGGGCGAAAATGTCTTATGACTAAGCTTTTTATGTTCTGAGATATGTACCTTTATGAAGACACTCAAAATATAACTAATTACACTGAATTATTTTAAATAAAGTTTGGATAAATTATTTAAATGATGAGTTAATTCTGTATGTACTATAAACATAGAAACTAAATTATCATGGAAAAGTATTTTAGAAAATAGCTATGTGTAAGAGACCAGTAAGTGTGGAGAAGAAAGACATTTTAGGGTAGTTGTCCCTACGTGAAGTAAAGTTTTTACCACAGCTTATTAAATTCGATGTAAGCTATACATAGGTATCGCACATAAGGAGTACTTATTTCATTATTTTTCTAATTTTTTACAGTACCATGATGTAGATGGGGTAATTTCTTTGATACTTGAAGAAAAACTATCAATCATAATTATACAATATACAGCAGAAACATGATTTTAATTAATTTCAACTTTATTTTTGTTATTTGTCCTCATGTATTGATTTTGCAGGTCTGGCTGTGGATCATTTTAGTGAACGAATATACTGGGCTGACCTTGAGCTTTCTGTTATTGGCAGTGTTCTGTATGATGGCTCTGATTCAGTAATCTCTGTCAGTAGCAAACAAGGTTTGTGAAGTGCTTTTGTTTCATCTTTTAAATATTATTAAGCATGTTGAGTAATGGTATGTAAGTATAAATATGAAAGCTTCACATTCTGAATTTCCTCAAATTCTTTTTCCTTCCAACTTGTTGCTCTTACTAGAGATTATAATTTTCATTCCTACTAGACTAACAAAAGGCCAGGCCAGAATTTCCTTAGCACAGGACAAACATGGCCCATTGCTTCCCAGATTCAGAAAACATTCATTCTGTTCCTTCTGTACATATCACATTCTGAGCTGAACACTTCAAGTAGTCAAGATTAGTGCCTCTGAACACAAGTTTTATTTCAAATTGCAGTTAGAGCAAGAAATTAATTACTGTATATAATAAAACATCATTGTAACAATTGTACATCCGAGTGAAAAGTAGTGTGTAAAAATAACTCACCTCTACCTCCAGTGAGTGTAGAATCTACTTGTGCTCCTTCCCTGGTGCCCTTTTGTATCGCCACCTCTATGCCTATCTCCTGTTTTTTATTTTCATTCTCTACCGTCTGTGCCTCACAATTGCTTTGCCTGGCAACCTCAGTTCTTTCTGCTGAATCTAATTTCTTTCCCTTCTGTGTTTCTTGCCCTTCCCTACCACAGCCTCTTTGTTTATTAACCACAAATTGTTTATAATATGTACTTGAAGTTTTTATATTTACATATTATAAATACTGAATATAGCTTTGCTTCTTGTTTTTTAACAGAAGCAGAGGAGTTAAAAGAAAAATAATTAAAGTGAACTTTCATTGTGCCTTTACCCAACATGTGTTTTTTGTATAATGACCCAAATGGCAAAAAAAAAAAAAAAAAATTACACATTGCTATAACAATAAAGTTAACCTGTTTCAGATTAAGTACATTGAAGAAACATATATAAGTTTAAAAAAAGCACTTTATGTTTTACAATCTCTAGATAATAACTAAACTATAAATGTTGTCATTTTGCATGTTATACATTTCACTGTCCAAGGATAGATTAATTATTCTTATCATAAAAATCTCTTAAAATAAGTTATTTCTTAAAATGTGAAAAATGATAGCCTCTATTATTGTTAGCCAAACTAGTCATATGCAACATTACCATTTGCTAGTTTGTTTTCTTTATCCCATTTCTAAAAGAGACAATGGTAATGCCTTTTTTTCTGTTCTTTTTGTCATTCAGGCCATCCAATTTGATCATTAATTTGATCTAGAACACAAATTCAGAATTTTGTGAACTGCCTATCTGTGTGCAATGGATAAATCTGGCCTGTAGCTTTCTTTTGTCTGAAAACTATACAGCAGATTACTCTGCATACAGTAAGCCCCCAGCAAATGCTTTGTGGTGGTGCAGATGGTTAAAGTGATGATGGAAATGTTTTTATGTGTGAGTGATATGTTTAGTATTTCACATATTCCTACTGCAAAGAAATTGATTCTAACAACTTTACAGCTACAATTAAAAATATTATAATTCTAAAAGTTTTTTTTAAACAACAGTAGTAAGACTTTCTACATGATCTTGAATAAACCTAGTTTTAAGTCTGAGCACCTATTTACATTGCAACTTTTATAACTCCACTTTTTAAAAATTCTAGGCTTGTTACATCCACATAGGATTGATGTCTTTGAAGATTATATATATGGAGCAGGATCTAAAAATGGTGTATTTCGAGTACAAAAATTTGGCCATGGTTCAGTAGAATACCTAGCTTTAGATATTGATAAAACAAAAGGTGTTTTGATATCTCATCGCTATAAACAACTAGACTGTAAGTATATTTTATATTGTTTTTGACAAAAGACAGTATTTTAAAATATTTTAACTATTTCAATGTCTTAATCCTGTGAGTTAAGTAACTTTAATGGTGCTATTACTAGATATTTTTATCACCAAAGTCAAGATGTAAATCATGCAAAAGTTAATTTTGCATTTGATTGTGTTTTCTTGGAATTAGAATTGACTTGGTTATAAAAAAGTCTCATTCTCTTTTTCAATAAAACCTGTGTCTATACATAAACCATGGCAAGTACTGAAGTTCATCATTAGCCATTTTGAATCTTGTTACTGATAACAAGTAACAATCATAGCATCAACATTCCATCTTTAAAAGCAACTGAGGAGTACTGTTTTCAGGGGCTATGTTTTCTCTGTTTATGATTTTTATTGTTACTTTCCTTACTAGAAAGGAATAAATTATTGATGCAATTATCTTGAAAGATCTGTTTCAAACACAACTATCAAAAATATTGAAGAACAAAGTAAAAAAACAATGTGACTGAAATTCTAATGGTCTGTCCTTATGTATGAGTTTACACTTCAAGAAACTTTAAGATTTATTGATAATTTTTTACTGCAAATAAAAAGAGACTTAACCTCATTTGGGGCAATTTTCTGGAAAGGTAACAATTGATATTTATCCAAATCAGTTTTGGAATCAGATTAAAACTACAGATAGTCCCCTAAAAACTTCTGGAAATCCTATCCAAACTTGTGTTGCTCTTTACCAATGATCTGACATATTTAGTTCCAAGGTTAATATGAGGACACACTATCATCCTCTAGTTGTGTTTGATTCTTATTCATAGTCAAATATTACCACCTTCATAAAAGCTACATAAATAAATAAAACTTTGCCCTGAATATAATAGGTGTTTGAGTGGTGGTTCTAACTCAGTTAAAGCCATTCTCACAGTTACCATTTCACTACCTAGGTGCCATTTCTGTTTCATTCTACTGACAGATTCACTAAGGAGAGTCGTGGAGCAGTTATGACTGCAGAGGATGCTAATTGGGTAGAAATTTAGACAAAAATAAACGTGGCAGACATTTACATGCACACAAACTGCATGGAAAGGAAACCATGTTAAATCTAGTTTTTAGAAAAAAAGAGTCCTCTCTTTCGTTCGTGTTTCGAACAGACAAATACATACGGATTTTAAGCCTTTGTAAATACAAGGGGAAGTTGTTTCTGTCTGTTCAACAGTTCTGAAACTACCTAAAATGAGGAGTAGGTCCCCCAAAGACTTCAGTTGGCTTTACTTTTTTTACATAAACCCAAACTCTACTTCGGTATCTCAGACCAACTCTTTTACCAAAAAGAACTCAGATGGAAGAGTGGCAAAGTATATGTTTGAATAATTCCTTCTCTCTTATGGGAAGTGTAAATCAGGATAAATTTCCTGTTAATGATGGGTGTTGGGTAAGAATTTCTCTGTACCTATAAAGGAGAACGGTAACATTGAAATAAGATATACCCAGTAGGGATTTGATATGATTTCTTTTCAATGTTGTTAATGCATCCTTTCACCTTGTTGAATTTTATGTTTCTGAAAACTATTGTACTTATAGTCATGCATTTCTTTGTTTCCTTTTGTTTTAATCAGTGCCCAATCCATGCTTGGACTTAGTATGTGAATTCCTGTGTTTGCTGAGTCCTTTTGGAGCCACCTGTGTGTGCCCAGAAGGCAAATATTTGATTAATGGTACTTGCAGTGATGACAGCCTATTAGGTAGGTAAACGTCATTATTCTGTAAATAATGAATTAATTTGTATGATAAATTTTCACACCTCTTGAAACTGAACAGAATTAGCTACACAATCGTCAGCACAGTTGCCTTGATATCATTGGTTTTTGAATGCCTGCATAAACTATTCTCTCTGATAATGACTTCCTAATTGATTTACTCTACATTTATTCACAATGCTGCACTGAGCATTTACTATGCATTTAAGACTAGATTAAGAACTTTGAAGTCACACACCAAATCAAGATACTTTTATATAGCTCTTTATCAGTGAAGATAATGATATTTCTGAGGATGCCATTTCCTTACATGTTTAAACCCAACCTTAAAATCCCTTATTCATCCATCAAGTTCGTAGTGAACAACTTTCTTGCACCAAATACTAGTTTCGAGACTGAGGATAAGGGGCTCCTGGGTGGCTCAGTTGGTTAAGCAGCTGCCTTCAGCTCAGGTCATGATCCCAGGGTCCTGGAATCAAGCCCCGCATCGGGCTCCCTGCTCAGCGGAGAGCCTGCTTCTCCCTCTCTGCATACCACTCTGCCTATTAGTGCTTTCTCTCTCTGTCAAATAAATAAATAAATAAATAAATAAATAAATAAATAAATAAAAAAAATCTTAAAAAAAAGAAATAAACTGAGGATAAGAAACTAAGCTGTACTTTCTTCTGCATAAATTTGATTCACAATACATACTACTAAATAAATATTTTGAGGGCTTCTGAGCAAAACATAGTGGTAATTTAGAAGCTAAGGACTAATTTAGAAACAAAACTGACAAGATTCCTTCACTCATAGAGCTCATATTTTAGAAGCTACATTAACATTGAACAAACATTTAAAAAAGTAAAATGTTATTTCAGATGCTTATTATAAGTATTAAATAGCAAAAAGTCAAAAATAAAATAATGAAAATCAAAAACCAAAATAGTATGGTGAGAAAAGAGAAAAAATAGACAACTCTCAATTATCCAGGCAGACTGATGAGAAGAAGACTCATAATCAAGACATTAGCCATAATGGATAAACAAATTACTATTAAGCGAAAATAAAATCAGCACTTACTAAATTTTATGACACAGACAAAAACACAGTGCTCTAAAATCCCCTGAGGATCACAACATTTTTCCAGTGAGATACACTTAAGATCTCTTCAGAGCAGGACTTTCTACCTGTTGTATTTTTCTCTGTTAGAATGAACTCCTCACATGAAGACTGTGTCTTTGCCCTCAGTCAGCCTCTCCCCCCGCTTATCATTTTCTCATTGTTCTCTACTGGGAGTTATAGGCAATCTGAAGACTTCTACCTTTCCAAGACTCTAGGTGTCTAAAACTATCATGGCTCCTTCATTTAATATATATTCTTTAAGCATTGGATATGCAAAGCTGAAAAGTTTGCAAGGATGATATGGTGAATGGCATAAACACCAATAGATCTTTGTGTGGATAGTGATACATGGCCCAGAAGAGACAAGAGTTAAAACCATTAGAAGAATTCAGATGATCATCCAATTAGAGAATTGATTACAATTTTCTCTAGAATATGACCCTAGGACAAGGTCTGCCAAAACAGAGGGGATTCAGATTAAGTGGAAATGAGGGATCAGAATCCTGAGACAGAGGAACTGAAAAGGCATGAAAACAAGGCATATAAAGAAAATAGTGAGTCATTTATTTGAGTTAATCTGTAGCACGTGTGAAACAGTGTTGTGGGTGACAAGGTTAGAAATTTCTTAACAGAGAGCTAATTGTGAATCATGATTGGTATTTGGGATGAGTCCTTTAGTGCCAGTTCTTGAAGAGGTAGCTGTCACTGGCACGAGAATGCACCCTTTCTCTTTATTGATTATCTTTCCAACCAGAGTAGCTGTGATCTCAACTGTGATGATCAAATAGGAGAATTAAATGGACATTTTCAAATGTTATTAGGCACATTTTTTACTAGCTGCTCTGACATGTTCATGTAGGTAAACTATGTGTGGCCACATATTCTCCTTAACCTCTCAGAAAGAGATTCTTTAAAATAACAGTCTTTCCCTGTAGAAGATATGCCACATTTTTATTAGTTCCACACACACTCCTAACCAGTGATCTCACAGGTGCCCCTCCGCCCCTATGTACTGTGTCTACTTATACTATTGTTTGGGTGGGAGAGACCCCTAAGAGAGAGATGAGAATTCTGCACAGAAGTATTCTAATGCCACCAATGTCACTTTTCCATTGACTCTGATGTTGTCAGTGTTGTTTTTATGGTCAAGTTGTCTACAGTTTTTGTTGTTTTTGCATTATAACTAGACATTAATATCTCTTCTACATAACTCTTTTTTTCTTCTTTGCTTAGTGTAAATGATTTATCTAACACTCAGATTAATTTATCCCATAATCCCAGCAAATACCCAGGAAGAAGTTGGCCTGGGGTGGATCTGAGGCAGAGTTTTGGTTTAGGCCAAGATCTATCAATTAACTAATTTGTTTGGCCCTGTCCTCCCTTAGTCTCAGTTTCTTTTGTGTAAAATTAGATTAACAATAAATATCACTACTACTTGTAATAATAATAATAAATATTTTGAAGGCTTATGAACAAGGCATAATGTAAGTATATGTATATTGTTGTATTTAATTCCCCCAAATCCCTGATAATAATAATATGATCATTACCCCTGTTTTCTCAGATTAGAAAATTGAAGCAAGACTCAATTGATTGTCTAACGTTACTTAATAATGGTGGTCCCCCAAGGTGAACCTAGGCATTCTACACTCTTCACCATCCCCTATACACCCCAGTGCCTCTATAGCGCCCATATCACCCATGTCTAGAGTCACTGAAAAGAGCAGAAATGACTGCTTAGCACAATGCTTTGCAAAAAGTAGACACACAGCACTGTAAGATAAATCTATCATTAAGTAAGCAAGCAAATGAAATAGTTTTTTTGCTATATTAATTCATCAAATTTTATAGTTTTATGTTTGAAATGAGAAAGCATGTTTGTCTAAGTGTACACTTATCTGAGATCTAAAACCTTTTTTTAATTTAAAATCAATTAGCCGACATATAGTAAATCATTAGTTTTTGATATAATGTTCAATGATACATTAGTTGCATATAACACTCAGTGCTCATCACATCACATGCCCTCCTTAAACTTTGTAAGAAATTTTAGTTTTACTATTTCAGATTTGACTGAAAGGCATGATTACAGAAACCTCCTAAAAGTTCATTTTTTAATTTAAAAGAAAGTCTTATATTTTAAATAATCAGAGTGTTAAAAAATATTCACTTTGGCCACTATGCGTATGAGCCTTGGTAGCAGACAGTTTGGACCACCTCAGTGAGGAATATAAATAAATAGATTTCAGAATTACTGATTGGTATAGATAAATGCCAATTAATTTTTTCCTGACATTAACATTTGATATAGCCAAGTTTTTCTGCTCTTTATAATTACATGCCTTTCTCTAGCTGCTATTGTTAAATAATGAGACACTGAATATTTTTAATCTTCAGGTAAGAAATTTGAAATTCAAATGTTACTCATTCTTGGAGAAGTATTCACCTGCTCTTTCCTATAGTTGATTATAATTGCTGGAGCTTGGCTTCTGGGCGTGATTTAGTTATTGACAAAAGCAGCCTTCTTTTTCTTTATAGAACTATTACAGTTAGGTTTTGAAATTCCACTTCTATTTCATCAAGCAGTGTTATATTTTAAAATTTCTGGTGCCTGATGAGGCACATTACAGAAGTGCACATGTCCTAACATGTAGAGATTTTGAATATCTATGTAGCTTACATAGAACATTTACAGATGAAAATGAACTCCCCCACAATAATCTTAACTGTGATCATAATGCCTTAAATATTTATCTTCACTGTTTACATTCACAACTCCAATCAGGGATATTTTATGCTGAACGAATTAGAAATGTTTGGTTGAATTTTAAACTAAGTATAGGGCCCCGGGTGGCTCAGTCGTTAAGCGTCTGCCTTCGGCTCAGGTCATGATCCCAGGGTCCTGGGATCGAGTCCCACATCGGGCTCCCCGCTCAGCGGGAAGCCTGCTTCTCCCTCTCCCACTCCCCCTGCTTGTGTTCCTGCTCTCCCTGTCTCTCTCTGTCAAATAAATAAATAAAATCCTAAAAAAAAAAGAAAAGAAATCCTTTAAAAAAAAATAAACTAAGTATATATTTCCATTCTAGATCTTTCTTGAGAATTCAACCTCTCTGTTCAACTCTTTGCTTTGCAGTGAGGCAAGTCTCAGAATTGTCTGGTACTGCTGATAAATAGTCTCTATTTATGATAGTGGATGTGATATTTGAGTCATTTTTTTTTTATTTGAAGTCACTGAGGCTCTTTAAAATGCTCTTGTGATTATTGCACTGCTATATTAAAGCTTCTGCTATTTTGGGGCCAATGGATCTTGAATAAAGAATACAGGCTGTTTTGATTTTACCTTACTTTGCTATAAAAGAGGCATGGCTTTAATAGAAGGCATATTCTAGAACAGAATGCTTCTTACAATATTCTCAATCATTTGTGTTCTATTGGGATCATGTCCTGCCCTAAGTAAAGCAGTATTTCTAATGGAGTAAGGTCATGTCAACACACATAACCTGAAAAATTATTCCAGACCAATTCTTATCATAAATAAGACTCATTATATTTTTAAAAATAATTTTTCAACCCCAAGGAATAACCATCCTTTTCTTATCCCCAGCCAAAATGTATTAAGTAGACAGATTGTGACTAAATATTTTCCATATGAAAATTTTACATATGAAAATGTTTCTGACACTGTTTTATCAACATCTTGTACCAAACCTAAGTGTCTTTTAGTTTTGAGTTGTTTATACATAGTTAATAAGGATGTATACCAAAGAAGGTATTTTCATTTAAATGTTTTTCTATACTGTAAGTTATATGTGTGTTTACATATATATATATATCTAGTATATATCCATATTCCATTAAATATTCCATATCTGATATATATATACTCTATATACACTATATATATGTGTAAATCCAATATATATATATATACTATATATACACACTATATATACTATATATACACTATAAATTTATCTTACATAATTCAGTTTGGTTTAATATCAAATAGTCCTAAAAATATGCTATGTTTCCTTATGTCATAAAGAAAATGTAGTGATTGGAAAATATTTCATTTTTAGGAAGCTTCAGTTGGTTTTGTTATTTAATGTTTTAATAAATACAAGAAATGATTAATAATTTTTAAGCCTAAAGAAGAATAAAAATTAAGTCAGTATTTGTATTCACCATTCAATAGTGGTTAAAATTAATTTCTCTGTTTTCAGATAGTATTTTGCTTCTTCTACTTTTATATCAGGGGTATTTATTTGAGGAATTTTATGAAAAAAAGTAAATCTGAATATTTAATTTTTGTATATGTGAATTGCTCTTATTCTACCATCCAATGAATAGCATGCTAATTTGTACATTTCTTCTTATAACCAGATGATTCATGCAAACTGACTTGTGAAAATGGAGGAAGATGCATTTTAAATGAGAAGGGTGACTTGAGGTGTCACTGTTGGCCTAGTTATTCAGGAGACAGATGTGAAGTCAATCACTGTAGCAACTACTGCCAAAATGGAGGCACCTGTATACCATCAGCTCTGGGTAAGTATTTGAATTTCACTGTGCATTCAAATAATTTACATTTTTCCTTATATGTGAAAAATATAAAGAGGATACTTAATGTTAGAAATTTAATTCCTGGTATCTTTATAAAAAATAAATTAACACAAATTAAATTTAATAATTAATTCAACATAATAGTATTTGTTCCAAATTCAGTATACTGAAGTTCAAGTCACAAAATGTAACAATAGTAATGATCATTATCCTGTGTTGAGTGAGTAGCATGTGACAGGGCTCAGTGTTTACAGGTATTCTGATGCTGGCTTAGAATGATTAAGTAAAATCAGTTTTATAAGCCTTATATGTTGAACCCAAAATCCATTCTTTTTTATTTTTATTTTATTTTGACATTTCATGGTAGAGCTTTTTAAAAAAATATTTATCTAAATTCCAGTTAGTTAACATTCAGGTGTACAATATAGTGATTTAGCACCTCCATGCAACACCCAATGCTTATCAGATTTAACCCATCCTTCCTCACCCACCTCCCTCTGTTAACCATCACTTTGTTCTCTGTAGTTAAGAGTCTGTTTCTTGGCTTGCCTCGCTCTCTTTTTTTCCTCCTTTGCTCATTTGTTTTGTTTCTTAAATTCCACATCCAGCATCATATGGTATTTGTCTTTCTCTGACTGACTTATTTCACTTAGCATAATAGTCTCTGGCTCTGTCCATGTTGTAGCAAATGACAAAATTTTGTTCTTTTTTATGGCTGAGTAATATTCCAAACTTCTTTGATTTGGGCTGTTCCATAATATGGTTCTTATAGATAATGCTTCTATTAACATCAGGGTGCATCTGTCCCTTTAAATTAGTATTTTGTATTCTTTGGGTAAATACCTAGTAGTGCAACTGCTGGATCATAGGGTAATTCTATTTTTAACTTTTTGTGGAACCTCCATACTGTTTTCCAGAGTGGCTGCACCAGTTTGCATTCCCCCCAACAGTGCAAGAGGGTTCCCCTTTCTCCACATCCTCACCAAAACTTGTTGTTTCCTGACTTGTTAATTTTAGCCGTTCTGACTGGTGTGAGGTAATATTGTAGTTTTGATTTGTGATTCCCTGTTGATCAGTGATGCTGAGCATCTTTTCATGTGTCTGTGGGCCATCTGTATATCTTCTTTGGAAAAATGTCTATCCATGTCTTCTGCACATTTTTTAATTGGATTATTCTTTTTTGGATGTTGGGTTTTCTAAGTTCTTTATATATTTTGGATACTATCTCTTTCTCAGATATGTCATTTGCAAATATCTTCTCCCATTCTGTTGGTTGCGTTCTAGTTTTGTTGATTGTTTCCTTCACTGTGCAGAAGCTTTTTATTTTGATGAAGTCCCAACAGTGTACTTTTGCTTTTGTTTTCCTTGTCTCAGGAGACATATCTAGAAAGAAGATGTTATGGTCAATGTCAAATAGGTTATTGCCAATGTTCTCCTCTAGGATTTTTATGGTTTCCTGTCTCACAATCCATTTTGAATTTATTTTTGTGTATGGTATAAGAAAGTGGTCCAGTTTCGTTCTTTTGCATGTTCTTTTTTAATTGAACAGTTAGCCTAATGCTAAACCTTATTTGCTATTGAAAATTAAATTAGGTTAAATTTTAAAATTAAGTTAAATATAAATACACTATATCAGTACACCTGATAGCATCATAATTCCTATCTAAAATCATAACTACTTTGCTGGCATTGCAATATAGTGTATAACATGCTTTGAAAATATCAGGCTACTACATGTTAAGATATACTTGAAATTCTTATTAATTTATGCAATAGCTCTGTTTGTAAAAAGTGTTTGCTACAGTGCATAAGTGAATATTAAAATGTATTTTTCTACTTAGTGCTATTATATTTAAACTATGTTCCCATGGGAAAAATTAGCCCCAATGCATAATAAAAATATAATTTGTAAATTCCAAAATTCAGGGCAAAGGACACTGTGCAACTATTAAAGTGCAATTTATGCACATTTAATTCTACTACAATAAATGCAAATTTAGTGAAATGGAAAATTAATCCATATGATCTTCACATCCCCTACACGGTTAATTTCTGTCTTACTGGGAATTCTCACTGCTTCTATTGCTTATGCTATTCTTTGAAGTATTTAGCATAATGCTAACTGAAAGAGCCACATGAAGAAGCATTTTCAATGGAGTTCAGAGGAACCAAACTTTCTGATTTGCATTCTAATAGTAAAAGCATTACTATTTCTTTAAATTTGATAATTTTAAGTCTACAAATTTTTTTGACTTATGATTAATTGATAATTAAGTTATTCTAGCTACTTAATAGAATTCTGAAAACATATGCAGCAAGTTGACTGAAATAAAAAGGCACTAGGTCTTACTATATATTTTCATTCTGCCTAAGAGAAGCTACTCCTTACAGTAGAGTATATTCTATTGTTGTGGGAGAAATTGTAGTACTGGGACCATGCAAATGAAAACTGAATGAATGTTTGGTAAAAGGGTATGATCTGTAATTGTATTTTAGTAACACAGATACCATTTCCTTTAGGAGAGAAGCTTTTCTTACACAAATGAGTTATTTAAGGATTTTATTATTTGATTGTTAATTTTCTCATTAAGATAATAAAATTTTTGGCGTTACAGCCAGATGCTTTTCTTATATTTGCCTTTAGAAGTATTTATTTGTTTATAAGATTTTATTTATTTATTCATGAGAGAGAGAGGGAGAGAGAGAGAGAGAGAGAAGCAGAGGGAGAAGCAGGCTCCCAAGGAGCAGGGAGCCCGATGCGGGACTCGATCCCAGGACGCTGGGATCGTGACCTGAGCTGAAGGCAGAAGCTTAACGATCTGAGCCACCCAGGCACCCTGCCTTTAGAAATATTTAAACGGAAAAGAGTTTGGTACTCCAAACTATAAATGTCTTTTCAACCTGCAGTGGATCCACAAGGACAAATCTATGAAACACTGAATTTCCTGCCCTTTTAATGGATCCTGAACTATATGTGGATACAGCACAACTTTTAATGTTTTGTTCAAATCATTTGTCGAGATATTGCTGTATTCTTAAAATCTATATTAATTTTATCTTTGCACCCAGATTCTTAGATCTTGATTTACATAAATAACATGTTCAGAAAAAAATTATATTTCAAATTAGTAATATAAATGAGTCCTTATATGAATTTCACTTGAGATATGGCCATGTAGTTTATTGTCATAGAGCATCTAAATATTAATAATAATATCATATACAATTAAGTCATCTACAAAGCATTTTTTACTTTTAAAAATATGGTTTTATAAAAACACTGTTTGGTATTATAGACTGTAGAACCTCATTATCTCCACACAAATGTTAATTTGTTAAACAAATCCCAGCGGGCAATTCATGGATTTATTCGTTGTTGGTTTACTTACGGTTAAGCCTTTTGGCAAATTCCTATGTGGACACTCTATGACTAGGGTTTGGGGCAGCCTTAATTAAAATTTATAAGTTTATGACAGTTGTATAGAACTATAATAATTGAACAAAGGAAATGTCATCAGTTAATTAAAAGCACACATCTGAGAGGCATAATTAAAATTTTGCACTGTTTCCTCATTCCTTAAGTTTTTTTTTATAATAGAGAAAACTAAAAATAAAATATATGAACTGTATTCATATAAGAAAGAACTACAAAATGAAATAGTTTGACATTGATTATATCGACAAGGGTGCATGTAGTTCATTTCTATGACCTGCTCATAGGAGGACATTAAGATAAAGTTTGCTTTGGGCAAAATAATGGAAATGAGAGTAAAGCATTGGATTATTCAATCATTCTATTATAGAAAATAGAGAATAACTGAAGAATTTTTCTCATCATGTATATAATGAGGATATTTACATGATTAACTCTATATATTTACAATTAATCTTCATTTTTATAAATATTTATTCTCTAAAGTATGTTGATGCTGTTTGGTATTTTCCTTACTCTTAGAGTTCTGTTATTTAGGCTTTTAATGTTCATATCAAAATGAATCAAGGTGGGGCGCCTGGGTGGCTCAGTCGTTAAGTAGCTGCCTTCGGCTCAGGTCACAATCCCAGGGTCCTGGAATCGAGCCCCGCATCGGGCTCCCTGCTCAGCGGGAAGCCTGCTTCTCCCTCTCCCACTCCCCCTGCTTGTGTTCCCTCTCTGGCTGTGTCTCTCTCTGTCAAATAAATAAATAAAATCTTAAAAAAAAAATGAATCAAGGTTTTCTACACAGCTGATTTAGAGTAATAGAGCAAGAGAGTTTGTAAATTTGGAGCAATATACCCAAATACTCTCACATGTAAAGTTTGGAGTTATGCAGAAGGGAAGGCAACTTTTAATTTAGGGAGTTTGAAAGTGTACAAAAGCAGGACTGCCTAGGTTAAGGAGTGACAGTGCAATTTTTTATAGTAGATAATACATTTGTATTGAATGTCTTAAGTGAATGTCTTAAGTGAAAATGTCTTAAGTGAGGGCGCCTGGGTGGCTCAGTTGGTTAAGCGACAGCCTTCGGCTCAGGTCATGATCCTGGAGTCCCGGGATCGAGTCCTGCATCGGGCTCCCTGCTCAGCAGGGAGTCTGCTTCTCCCTCTGACCCTCTTCCCTCTCGTGCTCTCTATCTCTCATTCTCTCTCTCTCAAATAAATAAATAAAATCTTTTTTAAAAAAAGAAAATGTCTTAAGGGAAAGAAGAAAGCAGAAACTCTCACTGTAATTCTCCCTGTTACCATATCTATGGACTTTGGCAGTGAAACGTTTTGTCCCCAGACCTAAAACAGAAAGTGGCCCCTGTTAAGGAAAGGGGAAAAAAAAAAAAAAAGATTCTTCTCACTGCAACAGGAAGGGCTTTTAAAATAATAAGCTGATGGTAAGACTTTTCTTTTTCATTCATTCAGGCTCTTTCTGTCCAGGACACTGCCCCAAATATGAGGGTGGCATATATGGCTACCATCTAATGTGATCAAATATGGCTGCCCTAAAAATGTTTGCTCAAAGGCAAGTTAAGCTAGGAACTTTTGGATACCTTCAAAACATCCTGGGACTAATGACAAAACGTAAATACTGATGTCTCTCAAGTCCCATCTCTACCTAGGACATAAAGTACACAATCACCTAATTAAGATCTTGATAAAGGGTGAACATACATTCAAACTTCCCATCTTTGTTTTTCTTTCACTTTTTATTCAAATGAGAGCTGTTTTTAATTTAAATTAAGCTTGATGTCCTAGCTTCCTTAACATAAATATTGTTTATATTTAGGGAGTGTTAAAAGCTGGATATTTGGTCCTACTTGCTTTATGAGGATCTAGGAGAATATTATGTTGAAAATATAAAATTATAAAAACATTAAATAAGGCATATAATTTTAACAAATAAGTGACATAGAAATACATAGCCATGACAAATCAAGTAGAAAAAATACAGAAAGCAAAATGAGCAAATGGCAAAAGACAGGTCTCACACACACATGCACACAAACATACAAAAAGAGGAGAAAAGAGGAGAAGGAGGAAGGAGGATTTTGGAGAGGAGGAAGTAACAGGAGGAGCGCAGTCACACACAGATGAAACCAGCATCCTTAAATCACTATCAGAAGAAAATGTTCATGGTACAAATCTTGAAGCAAGCAATTTTGAAATACTCACCAAGAGTTTAAAAAGTTTCTGTGTCCTTTAAATAAAATTTTTAGAAACATATCCTAAGGATTACATAATGATAAAAACCAAAATATTTAGAAGTGAAGATGTTCATTATAGTGTTATTTGGAATATAAAATTGGAGATAGAAACCTGAATCCAAAGAATTAATATGTAAGATATATCATATCTAAAAGATGAATGTTATATGATAAATACAACCAGACTTGTAGAATATAGGATAATATAGTAAAATAGTCACATTGTATTTTATTTTATTTTTATTGAAGTACAGTTGATACACAATGTTGTATTAGGTTCAGGTGGACAATTGAGTGATTTCACAACTCTGTAAGTTATGCTATGCTCATCACAAGTGTAGCTACCATCTGTCACCATACAATGCTATTAGAGTATCATTGACTGTATTCCCTGAGCTGGTACCTTTCATCCCCGTGGTTTATTCATTCCATAATTGATAGTCTGTACCTCCCACTCCCCTTCACCCATTTTGCCCATCCCCACTGCCTCCCCTGTGGCAGCCACCAGGTTATTCTGTGTATTTATGGGTTGGTTCTTTATGTTTGTTTTGTTTTTTAAATTCCATATATAAGTGGAATCATATGGAATTTGTCTTTTTTTTAAGATTTTATTTATTTATTTGACAGAAAGAGAGCACAAGCAGGCGGAGGGGCAGGCAGAGGGAGAAGCAGACTCCCCGCTGAGCAGGGAGCCAGACATGGGCTCATGGGATCATGACCTGAGCCTAAGGCAGATGCTTAACTGACTGAGCCACCCAGGCGTCCCGGAATTTGTCCGTTTATTTCACTTAACGTAATACCCTCTAGGTCCATCCATGTCATCACAATGACAAAATCTCATTCTTTCTTATGACTAATATTCCATTGCACATATATCATACCTTCTTTATTCATTTATCTATCAACAGACACTTAGATTGCTTCCATATTTCAGCTATTGTAAATAATGCTGTATCACTAATCATCAGGGAAATGCAAATCAAAACTACCATGAAATACCACCTTATATCAGTCAGAATGGCTTGTATCAAAAAGACAAGAAATAACAAATGTTAACTAGGATGTGGAGAAAAGGGAACCCTCATGCACTGTTGGTGGGAAGGCAAATTGGTACAACACTGTGGAAACGGCGTTTTGAGGCTCCTTAAAAACTAAAAATAGAGGGGCACCTGGGTGGCTCAGTTGTTAAGCGTCTGCCCTCGGCTCAGGTCATGATCCCGGGGTCCTGGGATGGAGCCCCACATTGGGCTCCCTGCTCTGCGGGAAGCCTGCTTCTCCCTCTCCCACTCCCCCTTGCTTGTGTTGCCTCTCTCGCTGTCTCTCTCTCTGTCAAATAAAGAAATAAATAGGTCTTAAAAAAATTAAAAGTAGAAACATCAAAAGATCCAGTAATTTCATTATATTTTAAAGTTAAAAAGGACAAGAAATAAAATTGTTTATATAATATGAGCCCAATATGGAAAAAAATGCATACATAAAGTATTTGTGTGAGGAAATAGATCCTTCTTTGTATGTCTGTATTTTCCAAGTTCCACAATTAACATGCATTGCTGTTAGAATTAACAATTAAGTAATGATAATAATTATTAGAAATTAAAATAATAATAATAATAATTATATTATTATAATAATAATAATATTATTATTATTGCCAGGATTATGGTAATTAATATATATTTGACTGCTTACTGAGTGCCAGGTGCTATTCTCAGTCCTTGCACCCTCACAAAAAACCTATGAGAGATTGAAAGTAAGATTCTAATTCTGCTATTGACTTTTTGAGTCAGTTACTCGTTCATTTGGACAACATCGTGAGAGCAGTACTTAACTATTAAGTCTTACGGCTTTCTAAACTAATCTCAGGTTTGAGTTGGCTTCCTTGTATTCACAGAAAGGACAAAAATATTCCAGTCTCATTTTCACAAAGCTGGCTGAAAACAAACTTTCCAGAAGTATAAATAGATTGTGACCTATAATTTGAAACATACCAGAATATATTAAGTAGTACCTGGGAGGGCTAAGTAAGGTCCACAGTTCCTCCTTTTCTTTTTCAGGGTTTACTGAATAGTTCTCTGTAATCTGTATGATACTTAAGACAACTTGATAGCTATAGTTAACTTACTAAAATTATGTGTAAATGGCCGCTCACTTTCTGTCCAGGAAAACATTATATAAAGTAGAAAAGTAGAATGTCAAATCTCTTTATCAAAAAGACTAGCAATTTTTTTAAGCATTCAAAACTTTTATTACTTGCATCTAAGTCAGAAGTGAAGACAGATTTCACAAAGCAGTGTGGTCTTGGGGGTAAGGGATCAGGAGATGGGCTTTCTGATTGCAATCTAGTATCTAACCAAATGATGCAACCTACCTCTCAGCTTATTATTTTTATCCTATATAAAAGAACCAAGAATGTGGTTTTTGTTCAAATAGTAAGGATGTTAAGTAAAGAGTATGTAACTTTTAGATAAACTTTTCATAGAACATTAAATGTAAGCATTTGTAAATATGCTCTGCAGTTTAAATGTCAATTAAATTCTATTACCTAGACTCAATGTATTTATCAGACTATTTGAACTAAACAATGACTGCATAAATAGAAGACTAATTAGGTAGAAAACATTAAAACCAGGGCTAAAAATTTACAAGCACCGGACTCACTCAATGAGTACCAAATTAAATAGGGTAAGATGCATGGTTCACATTGACAAATGAGTATGAATTCAGATAAATTTCTTGAAAAGAGAACTGATTAATGATGCTTACTAGCAGGTAGGTATCTACCCCTCAGAAATAATAAACACTGTCAGTGTCTCATAGGAAGTTCACATGTAATTACTTTTGCTAGCATTCCTTCATGGGAATCAACCACACATTTTCTAGCATTATGTTTATATAGAAAAAAGAGGAATGATTTATTTGTCCAAGGTTGAGCAGAGAAGTAATTCTACCTACAATATTGATTAAATCACACTGATGAGTAGCATCTCTATAATCAGCTTAAAAACTGTTTATTAAATAAATCCAGCTTTTAAAAAGACACCAGTAATACATCAAATTACTAAAAAAAGCGCCTTTATAATATTCAAATAAGAATATATGCTTTTGAGCATATTGATTGATTGATATTTATTCATATATTACTTGACCAAAAGGTACACAGCAAGTTTTACTCTAAAATTATTAGCAAGTAAATAGTCATTTCTACATGGGATATATATTCAGTAATTATATTTTGGAAATTTTGCAAACCTAATTTTAATATAGTGACTACTACATTTTGAATGCTTAATAAATGCCAAGAACTATGGCAAATTCCCTAGACATATTGCCTTAGTTAATCCTTATCACTCAATGATGTCTACATTGTGGTATTTTTTAGATGTGAGCTAGAATGGTTAAGTAAGATAACTAGAATCCAAGAATCTAGATTATTCCAAAGTCAATGCTCCAAGACATTGCCTATTATCACTAAAAATCAACAAGATTGTCTACTCACATCAGAGAAATCACTGGCTATGACTATATAACAAAAGTAGCATATAGTCAAATAGGTTCATTTATCCAAAAGTAAACTATAACCAAATCATATAAATTTAATGCTCATTTAACAAAGACCAATGGTGAATCATTATAATATCCATGTAGTTACCTATCTATGTAATAGAAAAGATTCCATTTTTATTATGTATTTTAAAACATTATTTTGAGCTGATATATATGAATATATATTTATATGTTATTTTTGAAAGAATACATATGGAAAAACTGTGTATTGGGATTCCATATGTAGTTTCTTAATAAAGGCATATGTACTCAATGAAGTTTAAATAATAACCTAGGTTGGTAATTTGTTTAATAAAAATACTAATAGTAATAATAATACCCACACAACTACTGGTAATAACACTACCAATTAAGTACTTGCTATGTGGCAGACATTGTGCCATGTGTTTTACCAGCACATAGTAGGCATTACTAGCACCATTTTACATGAGATGCAAAATGAGATCTAGTGAAGAAATGTAAGTTTTGCAAAGCCACATAATTAATAAATATCTAATAAGATTTGATTTCCAGGTCTGTCTAATACCAAAAAACAAATGATTTAACTTTGCACTAAATTTATTATTTAGTTCCTGTTAAATATTCTTATGAAATATTTCAGGATGACCCATTTTTACTGAGGCTAGTTTGGGTATGTAAGGGCCATGTAAGACCGGCGAAATTTCAAGAACTCTGTGAGAATCCAAGACGTTTCTATTTTTCTTATGAGCAATACAATCTTTAGTCATGTCAATGAATATTCTTTAATAATATGTATTATTGGATCAGCACCTTTAGTTATATTTTCACCATATTTGACATTAGCTACTACTGGTTATCCAGTTAAATCTCAGCATTTATTATTTATTTACCTTGTTGCATGAAAATTTGCTGGCACAATTTTGAAGATATGTGCAAACAGTTTCCATTTGTCTATGAACAGAAGCAGATAAATTAATAATAAATTAACGGAGCAATTAAACTAAGCTCCATTTGTTGTACACAGCTAGTAAGGCCCTTTGCTAACATACAATGTCCAACTTAAATATGGAACAGACCTAGCACTGGGAGAACCTAGTCTTCAGAAATTGTGTATGCTACCATACACAACGCCAATGTTTATGAGAAGAATTTTCTCTCTTTTTTTATTTAAGATTTTATTTATTTATTCATGAGAAACAGAGAGAGAGAGAGAGAGAGGCAGAGGCAGAGGGAGAAAGAGGCTCCCTGCGGAGCAGGGAGTCCGATGTGGGACTCGATCCCAGGACCCCGGGATCATGACCCAAGCCAAAGGCAGACGCTTAACCAACTGAGCCACCCAGGCATCCCGAATTTTCTCTCTTTTGGCTCATGGGAGAGTTGAACCTACTGAAGTTCAGGCAGAGACACACTGAGGCATATGACAAAGACTGAGAATGAAGGTCTGTCATTTTGGAAGGAGAATGAGCCCAGAGTCAGAAAATTGAGACTGAAATATTTGGATAGAGAGACAATTGTTGAAGCCATGAAACTGTATCACCAAAAAGAAATTTAGAAGAATATTTTAAGAGACAGAAAGAGAAAACACAAAGGCAACTGAAAAGGACAGTCAGAAAAAAAGGGAAATCAACAATGGTAGTGTCTTAGAAACCAAGTAGAGACAGAATTTTTTAAGAGTAGATGTGCAATAAATGTGTAATAAAAAATAAAAAATAAATTTCAAGAATAAAATGTGTAAAATTATGGAGAACATTTGAGGAGGAGGATTGAAAAGAAATCAGTGGATTTAGGGATTAAGAGATCAGAGATAAGCTTTTCAAGAGTACATAAATACACAGTAAAGAAAACACACATTAACTTCTCCATCCCTAAACCTTTTTACCACAAGGGAATCAGAATTGATTTATGTGAACAATACCTCCGTATTGAGGGATCTGTCCTATCTTCTGAAATAGCAAAGAGAAGTAACAGATTAAGATACATCGTTTTGTATATTGAAAAAATAAAAACTGTAAACCCAGTAAAGGATTGGAATGTGACTTTATGATCAAAGATGTTGTCATATATTTGGTAGAACTGGCAGCTGTGAGTGTAGACTCTTTCTTAAAAAGTTCAAGTATATATCAAAATTTGAAGTTATACAAGCAAATGGACTTGATAAAAATACTAGATATGCTTTTTTTGTTTGTGTTTGTTGTGTGTTCCTTCTTTTTAAGTGTAGAATTAAGCATGTTGAGAAAGTAAAGAGAGAAAAAGACCTATCCTTCAAAGTTAAAGTTGCTAAAGTCTGAGACTTGATGGGGAATTTCTGCTTTATCCCATCGCTGCCATACAAATTCAAATTTAATTTTATCTTAAATAATTAATGGAGATAAAATGTGTAATTTAAGACAATTTTCCAAAAGATTTTCTTAGTATGTTACAGTGTCTCTTTAGGACACAGTTACAAAGTGATAAATGGTGAATCTCAGTAGAAATAACAACAATAATAATAATAAACAATTAGGGCTAAAGTGTCACTGAGTGCCTTCTATGTGCCTAGTACCTTTAGAAATGCTTTGTATGTATAATCTCATTTACTTGATTCTACACCACAACCCCATATTATTATCCCCATTTTTTTGCATAAAGAAGCAGAGAAGTGATGCTCACGGTCCCCCCCACAGGTAGTTGGCACAGATAGTCTATATCCAGGCAGTCTGACAACCCCCACTTTAAAGATCTGAATGCTATAGAATGCAGACTGATCCTCCCCCTCCTTCCTCCAGTTAATTGATGCTCCTTCTGATTATACTACTCTTGTAGGCTGTCAACTCCCAAACTCCCTGGACACTTCACTGCTATAAATCTATACCTTAGTCATCGTAACAGTATCGTTGCCTTTTCAAATGCCAAAATCAAATTGAGCTACCTAAAAAATCTTTATAAATAAATCCAATGCAACTTGTTAGGGTGCACCCAGAGAGATTCGTGAAAATATTAGATGAAGCCCATTATAAAATTCTGTGACATGTAGTTCATTTCCCATCAGCAAACAAAAGATCTGCTGTATCAACACACAGCTTCAAGTTGGTAATGTTCCCCTGAATATGAAGATTTCTACTTGTCAAAAAGAAATCTTTTTAAAGGAAGAGAAAGAAGCCTTTTGAAAATAATTCAGCCAGAATCTAAATGATGTGAGGCATAGGCTGGTGGCGGGGAGAGGTGGGGGACAACCTGGTCACTCCACCCTAGTTTCAAAACAGCTGTAGATGAGATAAAAGCATGGTGTCATTCTCGCAGTGACTGGGATAGTTTTCAAGTGCCTTAGTGGGTTGCATTTGTTTCTTTCAAACTTCTATCACTTCAATGTTTTTCACTCCTAATTTTTAAAAACCTGGAAAATAATGTAGAAAAACATAAATCTACGGTGCTTAAGTCCTCCACCATATGGCACTTTTTGTGATTATTCTAATGCATTTTGATTTCTCCTGTACTTTCTGTTCTGTTTGTTTCACATTTAGCTCATGTTAAGTTATGTCCCTGTTTATATGGTCTATTTCTTTGTAAGGCATTCACTGTTTCTTGTTGATGAAGAGGAATTACTTTTGTTCGGAGCTTTCATTTTCCTTGGTAACTGTGTTCCAACAATTCTCTGTCCTCCTCATCTTCTACCACTATTCATTCTCTTGTTTGTGTCTTTGTTTTTCACCCATTATTGTTCCCATGAAGATATTTTGTCTATATGTAAGCAACAACTAGAAAACTCACTACCATTATTAAGAAAAATAATTAGCTAAAAGTTTTAAAGCCATTTTCTGGGAGTGGAAAACATGATGTGACTCAGCTTTTAATGTACGTAAAATTTACCTTGCTTCTCAACCTATTAATAGGCATTTATCTACCACCAAACTAATAACATTTATACATAAGTTATAAAGCAATGCTACTCACCATAAAAATGTATGTAACTTTGTTCATTGAGAAGCAATAGCTTCAACTATGTTTAAGTATGTGGAGAGCTTTCAAGGCAAAATAAATAAATAGGTTGTGGAACCTCAACTTGTTTATTCCCTTGGAAATACAGGTGGATTTTATTTGAAGGCATTTTATTCACTTATGAATGCTTTTCAAAAAAATATAGAATGTAGAATCTATGGCAATAGAGAAAACATATCATTTTCACACTTCAAATCTAAGCCTTATACTCATACATTTTTATGACCATTCTAATTATGCTTCATGTCTACAAAGGTGAGAGAGGAGATGGTTGGATATTCTCTGGTGCTTTCACCTGAGTGACATTTCCAAGTCCTAGTTAATTCAGATCTATAACTAAATTTCTTTTTTATTCTCTTTCATGTTATTTCTTTACATTTGCACAACCTCTAAACTTCACTTTTCCCCATTACAAATGATGGCCATTATTTCATTTTGTTTTCCTTAATCTCTCTTACAGAGGTAGTTCTGTACTCCATTTTCCACCCAGCCTTTGACATTCCAGGCAGTTAGAGAGACTCATTCCTTTGACATTCCAGGCAGTTAGAGAGACTCATTCCTGTAACAGTTAACTGTGTTATGTTCCAAACACCTTAAAGGATTGTTCACCTTTCTTGTGATGTTAGTTTCCACCGAGCAAATAAAGAAAAGTATCTACAAATGATCCATTAGATTTGCCCTTGTGTGCTGTTAACACTAGACTTTAAATCATCTTACTAGTCTACAAGCGACAGTCTTTTCCCATGAATAAAAAAATCTCAAAATGAAATAAAATAGGACTTACTAAGTGCTTATATACTAAATGCAGTATGTATATTTACATCAACTAAAATAAATAATTGCATAAGTATTATAGATGCCATACCCACTTTAAACGTATTAAGATATTTATTTTTAAGTCTAAACTCATGCTTTAGCAGTGGTTGTACATGATGATTCAACACAGAAATATGATTGTCTGAGGGGATTATTCTAAGTGAAATAAGTCAAGCAGAGAGAGACAATTATCATATGGTATGTGGAACATAAGGAATAGTGTGGAGGACCATAGAGGAAGGGAGGGAAAACTGAAGGGGAAGAAATCAGTGACGGAGACAAACCATGAGAGATTCTGGGCTCTGCAAAACAAACTGAGGGTTTCAGAGGAGCGGGGGTTGGGGGGATGGGGAAACCAAGTGATGGGTATTAAGGAGGGCACGTGGGTGTTATACGCAACTAATGTATCGTTGAACACTAAAAAAAAAAGAAAGAAAGAAAGAAAGAAAAAAAGAATAAAAAAGCAATATGATTGTCTCTATTTTATATTCTAATGGCTAATACAATCTGCATTACTATATGAATAGAATAAAAATAATTGAAAAAGCAAAATGGACATGAACAGAGAAGTACAAAGAATAAAACAAGCATTTCAGAACATAACACAACTGCATAAATATGTAATTGTTCATAAAATGAGCTCTGGTTATTTTACCTGATGTGAATCTGAGTTATCTTCTAATCCAGGCTTCACTGGAACATGGGAAAACTAAGACCCACAGAGGTCAAGTTACCGCCTAAAATCACAGATTAAGTAGTGGACAAACCTTGACCAGAATCTTGGCTCCCTGTTTCTTATCCAGTGAGGATGCTGTGAAAATAAACCATTGTAGTCAAATAATTTCCTTTTTGTTCCTTTTTCTTTTCCAACAGGGAGACCCACCTGCAGCTGTGCCCTGGGGTTCACTGGACCAAACTGTGCTAAGACGGTCTGTGAGGACTTTTGTCAAAATGGAGGGACCTGCAGTGTGACTGCTGGGAACCAGCCTCACTGCCACTGCCAGCCTGAACACACTGGGGACAGGTGTCAGTACTGTAAGTGAAAGCAAGTCCTACGAGACGATCTCCCAACAGACTTTGATATTTACCATAAGTAATTCTCTTATCTCAATGTTCCCTCCATTACCTCAATTTCAGCAACCCCTTATTTTTCAGGTTCACTCCCTCCATCACCCTAACTCCAACTATTCTTTACATTGGTCCTCTTCATCCTTCTCATTTTAAAGATTCAATGTTTCTTCTTTCCCCAGCTTAGATTCTCGAATCCATCGTTGTAATCATGCCCTCGTATATACCCTCAGTTCTCATGCTCTTTCTTCCCTTCTGTTGCACTTCCCTAGAAAACTGTAACCATGGTTAAATCCAGTTCTCCATCTGCTCTGAACTGGTGCCCCACTGCTGGATGCCACTGAAGAAGAGCACATAATCGTACAGACAGGTCTCACTTGAGTTTTTATCACCAATTTCAAATGGGCACTTACTATGGCTTCTACTGTGTTGTGCTAATCCATTGACTCTCCTAGATGTCTGTCAGGTCTTCTTTTTTCTCCTCAAACCTCCGATCCCTGCTCCCCAAATTCATCCTGAGCTCAAGAACTTGCTTTCTATTTCATTGATCAAAATAGAAGCTATCTAAAGAGAACTGCCATGAGCTCCCACCATCACATCTCTCGAACTACTTTATTTTATATCCATAGACTTTGTCTTCTTAGGAGTAGGAACCTTGTGCTACCTCTAATGCTATACTATCCACTCATACATTCCATCCCTCTTATCTACTTGTGGACACATCTCTTACAACTGTCCCCATCTTTCTCCTTTATCAATATTTTCCTCTCTCCCTAGTTCTTTCTTGAACAACCTTGCCTTGTGCCCATATCTCTTTCTACCCACAACTTTAGTTCCCTGCTTATTTTTTTTTTTTTTTTGACCTGTAGCATTATTCCAAAGAGTTGTTATATGCTACAGTTCCTCTCATTTTTCTTTTGACCTCACCTCTGGCAGGTTGTTATCTTCACTATTTTGCTGAAATAGCTTTCATCGAAGTCAAGTTAATTTATTTTATTGTCATCCATGTTCTCATATTCAATGGCCAATTATCAATTCTTATTCTATCCCACCGTACGAAGTTAATCACTCCCCCCTTAAAACACCTTTATTCGTCTTTACCACTCTCGTGTTTTCATTCCAGTTTTACTGGCTGCTTCTTTTCACCATCTTTTGCTGGTTCCCCCTCATCTCCCTGACCTCTAAACATTGGAGTGGCTCATGACTGTACTTACATCTCTCTTTTCTCAAAAACACTCACATCTCGAGCCTGTGATTTCCGTACAAATCGAACCATTAGAATAAACAGTTTTATAAACAGTTTTGTAAGATACAGTTTCCCAAACATCACCTCCAAAGATTCTGATTCTGTTAGGCTGCAATAGTATTTAAGGTTTTCCACGTGTTTCACATATATGACCGAGATTGAGACCTGATGCCTAGATGATTTCAACTAATCAGATGACCTTCAATACTATCCAAATACAAATGATTCCAAATGTTTATCTCTAGCTGAAACTCCCACCTGAATTCCAGATTTTTATACCTAATTGTCTATTTGACAGTTTGAGTTGGCTCCAAATTAACCTGATTTTCTCACCCAAAATCACTTCTACCACTGTTTACCCTGTATCTATAAAGCGAAACACTCATCTCTCAGGTCCAAGTATCTTGGATTCATCCTTTTTTTTTTTTTTTAAATCTAACCCACTTCATTATTTTTTTAAAGATTTTTCATATCTATTTTTTGTTTTAATTCCACTATAGTTACAAACAGTGTTATATTAGTTTCGGTTGTATAATCCAGTGATTCAACAATCCCATACCTCACCCAGGGCTCATCACCACAGGTTTACTCCTTAATTCCCATTCACCTATTTTGGATTCATTCTTGACTTCTCTTTCTTTTACACCCCAATTTCTTTCTCACTTTTTCTTTTAAAACATACCCAGAATCTGAACACTTATCACCAGCTCCATCCCCACTACCTTCATTGAAGTTTCCAGTATTTCTTACCTGCATAATTACTAACTGATCTCCATGTTTTCCCTCTGCTCCCTCTGTACCTATTCTCAAAAGAGTAGCCACAGCTATATGTTGTATTCATAATAAGAAGAATGGTTTTCTGTCTCAATCACATTTACTGAGATCTTTCCATATCTGGGCATTCTTGTGTTTACTTCTTTTTCTGCATTAATTATATTAATCCATTTAATCCCACTAATGAGCTAGGTGTTGCTTTTATTCTCATTTTGCAGAGGATGCTACTGAGGAGGCACAAAGAGCCTCCTGAAGATCACACAGTTAGTAAAGGGGAGAGTCAGGATTCTGCCTGGGTAATCCAACTCCAGATCCCATACCCTTAAAAGTTACTCAACATTTTGGCCCCCAGATGGTTTGATGTCATTGAGGCCCTCCCAGAGAGTAGCCTAGGTCTCTGTTCACTGCAGGAAGTACGTGGAACAGCATTGAATCAAGCAATATGCACTGACTTATTTTGAGAGTCAAGAGCAATATTAAATATTTTCCTTCTGATGTTCCAGCAGGGGGTCACTTCTGCTTCAGTAGAGACAAATTTGGTTACAAACTGGTGTTGCCTTTTCTAAGTGTATATTCTGCTCATGTAGGCCAGCCTCTTGACATATATAAATGCCACTACCCTCAGCCAATGCTCTTTTCACATTGCTTTCCTAGGTTATCTCTTAAATGATATGTGTCATAGGCCTGCAGAGTTTATCTAGCAAAAACAATCCAGTCATGTGTGGGTGTCACACCTTGCTTACACACCTTGCTTACATCCTCATGGCTCTCCCCTCCTCCTCCTTCCTCTCAACAGGGCAGAATATTCCAGCACAACTTCTGCCTACTAACTCATGGGCTTTTTCTTTTTGGCTCCAATATTCTCACAACCCTGAATGATTTCCAAGCAGATCAGGGACAACACCAACTCCTCCCCTAAGTAATGCAGACCCTCATTACTATCCAGACTACTTTCTCCCTTATTCTAGTAAAACCACACTTACCCTGCTTCGCCATATGTCAATTTCCCTAGCATTGCGACTTTCTCCTGTTTTTCTCTTCCTCTGGAATGCACTTTCTTTGGATTCCTCCTCACCTTCAACTCTCCGTGCCAAATCCTATCTGTCCCTGTCCGGTTTAAAGGCCGTTCCCTTTGTGAAGTTCTTCACATCTGCCCAAGAGAATGAATCTCTTTCTCTTTTGAATTTTCAAGTCACTGCTTCTTTACCTCTGTCTGTTTCTATTCACTTTAATCTGGTATTATTGCTAATTGTGTGCTTTCCTCCTATTTGTCTGGGATGACCTCTTTGACATTACACCCAACAATGGCATTTGTCAAATAAATAAATAATCATAGATAAATAAATGAAAGCAGTTTGGAGACAAGTTAATAAAGAATAATCAACTTAATGTACAAGAGCTACATTTAATCAGGGTACAACCATCTGGTATTTTTCTATGCAGCTTTTCTCTGTTCCCCATTGGTCCATCATCATAGAACGTTGATTTTTTTTAACTTTAAAAAAAATTTTTTTAAGTTGAAGCATTGCCATTTTTATTCTTTTTGATCTAAGTTAAAAAAATACTATGTGGCCATCATTATAACGATTTGGTTTCTTAAAAAAAAATAAATTCAGTTAGCATATATTTTAATTGACAACTTAATAGAATCACAGTCTGAGGTAGCCTGATGCATTATAAAAGTCTGCATTATCATTTTATTATCACTATTAGCAGTCATAGCACTTCCCACCTTTTACTGCAAAACACTTATTAAAATTAACCAATTAATCCTTAGACAGAGGTTAAATAACTTGCTCAAGGTCCCAAAGTGGTAATACTACAATCAGAATTGGACCCCAGGAATTGTTGATCAAGATGTCAACAAACATGGTGATGCTGTTCTTTGGCAGCAAAATAAGTTTGTGGACAGTGTCATTAAAATAATAAATCCAACAGCTGACAAAAAAGCATAATAAATTTAGGATATATTATATGTGAGTCAGCAAGGTTCAGTGGACCTGGTGTTCTGTCAAAATTGTATCTTGCATATACAAAATCTTCTCTCCATAAATGAAGGAATGACAGAATGGTTCATTACAGTGCCTAATTAAAGGTCCATTAGTGGGAGGTAAAACATCAGTTCTTAGTTGTGCTGAGTAAAAACATTTCACAATTCTAATGGCAATATAAATTCCTGAGGTCTAAATGCAAATTAATTTTAACAGAAGCACCCAGGGAGGAGAGACAGAGATAAATAATAGCAAAGTAAAATTGAGTATTCTTTAAGTAAGTTGTTTAAGAACAAATATAGCTCCGTTTTGTGCAGATCTGGAGCAAGGATTTCTAGTAGAAATAAAAAATAATAATAAGCATGGCATTTCACATTTACATCTGGATGTTAAATATGAGGTCAATAACATCTGAGGGGGGCGTCTCAGTGACTCAGTCGGTTAAACTTCTTCTTTTTTTAAAAAAAAAGATTTTATTTATTTATTTGACAGAGAGAGACTCAGTCGGTTAAGCTTCTGCCTTTGGCTCAGGTCATGATCCTGGAGTCCCGGGATGGAGTCCCTCCTTGGGCTTCCTGCTCAGTGGGGAGTCTGCTTCTCCCTCTGACCCTTCCCCCTCTAGTGCTTTCTCTCTCTTTCACTCTCTCTCTCAAATAAATAAATAAAATCTTTAAAAAATAATAATAATATCTGTGGTTAATAGTAGTTAGTAACATTAGGGCAAAAGGGCCAATGAGGACCAACTCAGTCTGTGTCTAAGGGCCTGGTGTTAAAATCAAATGGCAATCTGTTTGTCCTCTCATTGATATTTTTAAAATTCTCTAGTAATCTGCTTGGGAAGCCATTATAATTTAAATTAGAACTTAGTTTATTAGAAATACACCTGTATGGTTTAGTCCCACTGGTTGCAATAAGTGCCAACATGAAGTAATATCTCAAGTTTATAAAATTAGGAGTAACTGACAGTAATCCAAACATTTCATCTATTGTAACTGGTATTAGAACCATCGCCTATCAAGTAATTATAGAAGTTATGAAGCATAGATGTGTGCCTACCATATGTGATGACATGATGGGATTATTTTTGCTTTGCAGAGCAATTTTGTTTCATTAGTCAATTGGTCAGTAAACAAATTTGGTATTTACAATGGACCTGTCACTATTAGGCACTGAGAAAACAGCGATGTCAGAGATATTTCTTGCCCTCAATGCGTTTGCAATCTATGTGTGATTCTGAAAAAGATAGAAGTTACCTCAAAGGCAGTCGAATGAAATACAGTGGTGAGCACAGAAAGATAATTCAGCCTATAGGAAAGATTTCTTGAAGGAAGTGACATGAAAGCTGAGCCCAGAAGGAAGAAGCAGCTACCTAGATGAAGAGAAGCAGTGAGTGGAACAGAATTTGCAAAAGTCCAGAAGGGAAAGCCTTTTGAAGTTTACCTTTTCTGTTTCTATTTGATTTTCCGATGGGAAAGTTGGCGAGAGAAATAACAAATCACTAGTAGTGTATTATGTCTTGGTCACAGAGAAATATGCTGTTAAACATTATTTTCTCTGAACATATATTCTCACACAACCCTGTGAAGTATTATTAATCCAATTTTACAATTGCCAAAAATGAGATTAAGACATTCTCCTTAATCGGTTCCATTAGTGAACATAGGAGCCACAATTTATAGCCCTGTGGGTCTGACTCCAAAAGTAGCTTCTCCTGGTGTATTTTCCTGTCATTTGATATCCTGCCCATTCTGCTGCATCTTTTTAGGCTCACTATGGGAACACTCAAAGCTCAGGTCACGCACTGGTTCAACCTGATGGTTGCCAGTTTCTACTCCATTGAATAGAGGTGTTAATAAGAATTTTAATCTTGATGAAGCCAATGGCAGGCCCACGCAGAAGAGACCAAAGGATTTTAATAATGACCAGGAAAATAGAATAAAATGTTTTCAGTTGTCCCTGTTAATATGAAGCCAATTAGAACTGAGCCTAGAACCTCAAGAAAGCATCATGAGTTAAAAGGTGAAATTATCAGAACTAGCTATTTCCTAAGTATGCAAATATTCAAGATTCTTAGAGCATTCACATCTAGAGTGACAGTCATTTGGAGCCATGGCTACTGAGGGTCCTCCATTTCTTTTTCTCTTGGTGAGAAGACAAGCACTGCTTTTATTCAGGCTTCTTGCCTGCATTACTACAACACATTCACTGTGTATCTTTTTTTCCAGCCGTGAAAACCTGTTCATGGTCTTTCATGGTCTCTAAAATGTGTCCCTTTAAATTTTTCATATGTCTTTGTCTTTACACGTGGGCTCCTTAATGTCTGCTAACCCTCTCTAATCCTCCCACTTTGTCTTCTGAAGCTGCCTTTGCCCTAGGACATCCTGAACTTCTCTTTGGCATTTTCATATGGTGTTTATATCATTATACGTGTTCTTGACTTTCTACCCCCTTAGAATATGAAATAGGCCATGATGTTTTGCATACCTTAGCAATCTTGGAGGGGCTTAACTCAGTGCTTGGACTTAGGAGAAAGTATTAGGTATGTAAGTGAATGTAAACAAAGTAGAAAGGTCTGGTTTCCAACCAGCTAGGCCAATTTTTTGTCTGTGCTCTGACAGGATACCACTTAAAACAGTTCTGGGCCACCTTTATTCAGCAGCTCATGAAGACCTACATTCCCTGAGAAACTCTGTGCTTGTATTTTCAGTTTGGAGAAAAATATGATGCAAAAATAGAATTAGGTTTGAATTAATGTGTGTAAAGAAAAATAAATACATGTCTTTTCTCATGTGACTATGATGGAGAATGGTAGGCTAACGATAAGGTAATATATTATTTTTATTTATCTTACTCTGGGTAGTTTTGAGGAAACTGTCAGAATTATAGAAATATTATTGAAGGCAATTTTGATCTAGTATAAATCTAAAATTATTATGCTATCATTTGGAAATGTAAAAATAGTAAGAGGGAAAAGATTTAGGGGAAATGTGTTCATATAAAAAGAATTTATTGGACGGGCGCCTGGGTAGCTCAGTCAGTTAAGCGGCTGCCTTCGGCTCAGGTCATGATCCTGGGGTCCTGGGATCGAGCCCCGAATCGGGCTCCCTGCTCGGCGGAGAGCCGGCTTCTCCTTCTCCCTCTGCCTGCAGCTCTGCCTACTCGTGTTCTCTCTCTATCTCTGTCAAATAAATAAATAAAATCTTAAAAAAAAAAGAATTTATTGGAAACTGAGGCATTTTTTTCCAAGCAGAGAATATGTCATATGTGAGTCAAGGTACATATTGTTGTGATTATTAAAATTTATTTATTCAACTGATATATATGAACACTTGTGGGGTATTATTTATTGTTCTAGGCATTGGGGATATATCAGTATAAAAGCTCTTTGAAGTTACTTGTCCCCATAATTTTTGATGAATAAAAAAACAGTGGCATATCTTTGCAGATTAAAAGCTAGACAAAGCTGCAACTTAGACTTACATTGCCAAAAAGGATCAAAGATCAGAAATGGACTTTATTCCATACTATTTAGGAGCATTACCATTATTTTTTATGCAATTGTTTAAAATGCCAGCAATGTGTTTATAAAGTTAATTTTATAAGAGATAAACTTTTATCTCTATGTCACGTAACTTACACTTGGAATATTAGTAATTATGTTTAATAATTTCAGTAACTACTATTGGAAAAAAATCTTTAAGAATGCTTAATTACTTCTTCTGGCGTCATAGCAGTAACTTCTTTCCATGCCAGGTTCATTTGATTTTGAGACAAGTCTAGTCTCACAACATTCTTGAAACAGTGCTTCATTCAGTAATCATGCCAAGTTTAGATGGTTTAATCCTCTACTTTTATGCCACATTAGGGCTACCAATAAGTATTTACCCCTCTTTTTCAACTTAAGGAAGAATGAGTTTACAAAATAATATGAAAAATAATGAAAGCCTTAAAACTGCTTATTTAAAGGTTGAAAATAACTTGTCACACAAGTAATGATTACTAACTGTCTGAAGAGGGATTTGTATTGAAATAAACTGAAGATGCCCAGTAGGAAGACCTCAGAAGGAAGGGAGGGAGGGAGAGAGGGAGGGAGGAAGGAATGAAGCAAGGAGGAGAGGGAGGGAGGGAGGGACAGAGAAAGGGAAGAAGGAAGGGAGAGAGGGAGGGAGGAGAGAAGGAGGGGAGGAAGGAAGGAAGGTTAAGGAAGGAGGCAGGCTTTGCATGAATAGAAACCATTCATGATTGTGATTCTGCTGTACTTGGCGTTAAGTAAACTGAATGGATTCATAAATAATTATCTGCAAATATAAATGTGTATTTGAAAATAATATATTACACAAATCATGCACAGATAGAGACACAGATTGAACAAAAATATTTACTTGAGGCTTACCTCAAACCAAGCAAATTGTTTCTAGTTAAATGCATCTATCTGCTAACACCACTTTTAAAACAATTAATTTAAATGTAAATTTAAGAGTAATTTTAAAACACATTCTTTATATCAGATTTGAAATGTCAACTGACATATTTTGAGAAAAATATCATGAGTCAGGAATCTTTACATCTTTTAAATAGAAGAAAACAAAATAAGATTCCTATCTTATAGTTAATGTGATAATCTTCACGTTTTTCATTATTAAAGATTTTCTCACTATAAACTGGTATTACTCTCTTTTATGCAATAGGTAGACCTCTTTTGATAGGAAATATTATGTTAGAAAAAATTGTATTCATCCTGATTATTGATAAAAATGGCGAAAGAATCAGGATGCCATCATTGGTTCTCAAGATAAAAAAAAAAAGAAAAAAAGAACCCAAAATTTTCAACTCATAGCCTTTGAGTCCCAGAGTGCAAAAGGCCAAAGAAAGATGGGAAGACTTATAATTTACCCTATGATTATGGAACCCATCAGGTGAAGAAGAGCAGATCTTTCCTTAAATCAAAAGAATGCATTAATAATTGTATTTATTTGTTCAGTTTAATCCTCATGAATGCAAAAATATAATTATAAGTTTGATTTCAATAAGTGAATATATTTTAAAATCCATTGGTTTCCAATAGATGAGGTTAACACTGAAAAGAGCAAAAGTTAAATAGAAAGGATAGAGCCAATAATTTTTCATTATATAAGTGTTTAATTATATGACAATTAACTATTAGGAGAAAAAAAACACATTTATTGAGGTTTGCCACCAGAGAATCAGATACATCTTAAGTATAAGACACTTTGAGAAATAGAAAGTCACTTGGTTCAAATAGTACTAGAAGATGAATCCAAAGGTCAGGTATCTGCATTTGAATTTTTAGATTTGGATTACCATTTGAAGATCCATCACTAAATCCATGGTAATTATATGATTTTATTTTCAATTTGATGAAATAGTTTGTACTTTATTACTTTTGAGAAATGAGAAAATCTATATTTTAATAATGTGAGGGCAAGCTTTTCTTGAAAATCAATTGATAAAAATTGATATAAAAATAAATCAATAAATATAAGTCAACATAGTGGCAGAAACAAACAAATTGGTTTATGACCATGTAATGAAAGACACCTTATTTAACTCCGTCAATTATTGTCTGAGTCCAAGAACTCCTGTCCCTTCCATGGTACCTTTCATACCACAAATAGCTAGAATAAGCTAGAATTTTTCACTCCTGATTTCTTCTTACATTGGAAGGTAGTACAGGTTTCTAATCCTTTCAAGAATCTCTTGCCCAAACAAAACAAATAAATAAAATATAATATAGTTTCAGTGGGCTTCTGGATCTTCACTGAACATACTCTCTAAGTTCACTCTTCTGGAATCTCTCAAACTGGAATCCAGATGTGAGGAAGAAATACTGAGTTTTAGAGGTGATGATATGGAATTCAAACATTTTTTTTGTTCATTTAAAATTAGTAAAGTAGAAAATTGTGGACTAACAAATAGTATTCTACAACTTTGGATTTCAAATTATTTTCATCATCATAGGTGACACATGATTTGTAAAATAAATTATGGTAATAGTTAAAATCTTATCTGCTTCTCAGAGTTAGAAGTTTCAAGAGAGTTAATTTATAAGAAAAGTCCTCTGTAAATTTTTAAATCCAATGCTTTTTCAAAAAATTTTCATTTTAATAGATATTTCAAGTGCCTATCATTTATAATATGTAATTAAAATAGTTATATATTTAAAGGTTATATATATTTAGGTAATATATAATTTGGATAATAAAAATAGATTTATTCCAATTTGCTCAGATAAGCAAGCCACAGTATGAAAAAGATTTATTATTTTTATGGCATTTATGAATATGGTCTGAGCTGCTTTTTAAAAATAATTTCTGAAATGATCCATAAATTTAGAATGGAATTACATATTGAATCACATGAAAGGAAGTAGATCAAACCACTGAAGAAAATAATTTCTTGCATAGGTATACTTTTACACACAGATTAGACTATGACTACAAAGTGGAAACATATTAGAAGCTGAAAAGTTTGGTCTAATTCTGTAGAATGCCCCATGTCTGAGAATTTGGCAGGTCACATCCTTCCTTCACATGGCAGTCTAGAATGTCTAGTAGTTGGTTTATTGGTGCAGCAGCTAAGTGTATGTTTAATGCAAGGACCAAATTTCCAAGGGCCTGTTTACTGGGACTTGCTGACGTCCATCTCTGCTTGCCATCTAATTCTCCTCTTTCATCTCCCACCTTCCTTTTCCCATCTGAACACACACAGACACATCCTGACAAACCTCAGTTAGTTTTAGGAGTGGTTGACTGATTCCATATTTTCATATATTTATAACTGCCTTTGGGGTTTTAAAACTAAAACATCAGCTCTTGTTCTCTGTCTTCTGAAGTGCCCTGCTTTCCAATGGCCGTTCATTAATTCAACAAATAATAATAGAACATCTAATGCATGCCAGCCACTGAAGCTTGGGATTTAGTCATGAATAAACCAAAAACTGCTTTCATGGTACACTTCAGTATTTATAAATAATACACAAACATGTTAGAGGTCAGGTGGTGAGAAATGAGATGATGAAAAAAACACAGTAAATTAAGAACCTACCTACTGTCTGAATGAAGAGAAGAGTCAGTGTGTTCTGGAAAGAAAACACATTAGTTACTATATCAAAGTTTCTTGCTACAGTATCTTTTAGTACACTGCGTGCCTAAAAGAGTAATGACTTTATCTCATTGCCTTAAGGATGTTTTCCAAGAACAATAATCTTTCTAAATAAAAAGGATCTTGGATTAAATTACTTCACTGACTAGTTACAGCAATTCAATGCATACTTCCAAGCATGTTAAAAGTTAAATGCTACTACTAATAAAATTAAAGTGATTCTCTATCATCTTAGAATTATTTTAAGTCTTAGTAAAGTGGAAAGCTGGTTATTATATATCAATAATCTGTTTAATTCCTGCATATCTGACCTAAAGGAAACTTGCACATTTGACCAGTGAAAGTCTTTTATAGTGTACTATATATTAATTTTGCCAGGTGACCTTTTCAAGGTGACTTTCTCAGTGTTTTAGTGAAGTCTGATTAAACAGTAATCACTTCAATATAATCCATTATTTTTTCTTCTTTCTATCACACTAGTGTAGAAACCTCTATCTATATATATATCTATACTGATCAGTATATTGATTGAGAGAGATACATATATATATTATGCATTCTGCAAAGTAACATATTAAAGGAAAACTAGAAAGAAGGTCACATTTAAGTATATCAGAAATCCTTACTTTGACATTTATATTTGAAGTGAGTAGCTTAGAAGAAGGAAGGAAATAAGGATGGAAGAATGAAAGGGAGAAGAAAGAGAATTATGCACAAAGGAACTACATATATTTTTCTAGGATGGCCTCATCTTCTCCCAGTATCAGGATGTGGGACATTCCCTGCCCTCTAGATAGGCTACAACATGAGGACAATAACTTTGTCAATGGTACTTCTATCGGAGAAGATCTTTTCCATGATAACCTCTTATCCAGCATTCTTCACCTCCCATCTCTCCATGAGACTCATTCCAGTTTTCTAAAAATGAGTTATTACTTTGTGCTCTCAGTTGTCTTTTAAAAAAAGTATTTCTGGGCCGCCTGGGTGGCTCAGTTGGATAAGTATCTGCCTTCAGCTCAGGTCTTAATCCCAGGTCCTGGGATAGAGCCCCACGTAGGACTCCCTGCTCAGTGAGGAGCCTGCTTCTCCCTCTCCTCACCCCACCCCGGCTCATGTTCTCTCTCACTCTCTCTCTCTCAAATAAATAAATAAAATCTTTAAAAATAAACAAATAAATAAAATACTTCCATGTTCTGATTATCTAAAATTTTTTATTGATCTTGATTTTTTTTTCAACCTTGTCAGCCTTGAGAGTTCTATCAAAGTATGGGCATTCTGAGGGCATGAGCAATATTAACCCAACAGATATTTTTAACACTGTAGATGTTGGCAAATTTTAGTAGGTTGAAATTAATTAAACCCTAATATATACTCCATGCCCTGACAGAAATTAGGGACTAAGTATGGCAGATGACTTGTTTATGGTCAGAAAGTTACCACCTTGTATGAGCCCACTTCATTCTCATTGTTTTTTAAGCCATCTTCTGCTTATTCACTTATTTGGTTTTCAGTTAGCCTCATCTTATAAAACCAAATTTAGCTGTCATCTGCAAGTCAGCTCGCTTTCAAGTCTCAAGTGACTCTCTACCACTTTATAAATAGTTACTTGCTGAAACCTTTTATAGCTGTATTCCTTTAAAAATAGAAGAACACTCAACCCAGAAATAATTACTTGCTAAAACCTTTTATGGCTGGATTGCTTTAAAAATAGAGGAAGACTCAACCCAGAACATGATTTATAAACAAAAGTAATATAGGCTTCTCTGATACTTGAAAAAAATATTGTCATGATAGTTTTATGAGTTAATTTTTGACTATTACTAAAATGATTGATGCTATCATTCTAATACACATTTTGAAAGAGCAATCTGTCAGAGATTTAATGCTGGTACTTTCAAAATCTCGCCCCACATGTCGCACTTAAATCAACGTTTTGATAACTTGGCTTTCTCAATATTACATTTTCCTTCTCAGAGATAGCACTATTTGCTCAGAATGGATTTCATTCTTTTAAATTTCTCAGTGTTCTCTATAGAAATATTTGAGATATATTTCTATTTTTAGTAATAAATTAGAAAATGCTAATTTTCTTAGACACACTTTCCTGATGAAAATTTATCAGCTCTAATCAGAGTTTTGCACACATTTTTTCCCCAGTGACTATTTAATTGGCATACCTGGATTCAATGTTTGCCTACTTTATTAAACTCAGCTCTGAAATTGGAAGATATATTTAGGACTCTGCAGTAAGTTTAATTATTAAAATATCTTGGGTTGTGTAAAACATTTGAGGACTGTGAAAAATAATAATTTTAATATTTCTTAAATCTGTTTTCCCATTCCCTTATATAAGCCCTCAAAGACAATAATCATAAAATTCTAAGCAAATTTTATACAAGTTACTTTATCTCTTCTGCCTCCTAAACCATGCAAGATGAAAAACTGACTCCAGAGAAGGAAAAGCCACAATCACTCCTGTCAACATATTTAAGAATCTTAGAGCTTTTCCAGAATCCTTCTAAATGTTTTCATCCTAAATTAGATGTCCGTAAATGGTAACACTCCAGACATGCCTCACTTTGTGATTTCTTGGCTGTTGTTTTGGTTTCTTATTTGTTTGGAGGGACCCAGAGTTGATCCTGCTTGATAATGAAGAAATCGTCATGGATAGTCAGCAGTTTCCTTTGAATAAGAGAATCCAGGGCTGTAAACCAATTATCTGTGGCTAGAGAGGCAAATATCCAATTTGGGTTGGGATGGGAGACTGAGAATGACATGTGAAATGTGAACGTGTGGATGAGGTGTGGGGTGTGGGAGTCCAGTTTGAGCTCCTGAGCTCTGATATTGCACACTGTGGTGGCATCAAGTAAGATTGCCTGGGCCTGCTGCTCTTGAGCTACAGGGCCCTTTAACATTCTGGCTGATGGTGAGACCCTCAGGTATCTTCATAGATGGGAGTGCATTCAGTTTTAGATACACATTTAAAAAAAGAGAACACCAAAGATATTTAGAATTAATTTCTAGAGGTTTGTTTTGTTTGGCTTGGTTTGGGGTTTTTTTGAGTAGATGTATGACTTGTTAAATAAGAAAAGTAAGAGTTTATTCTCTAGAGTTAGGGTTATTTGAGTTTGAATTTCTGTACTTCCACTTACTGCTGTGTTATCTTTGGCAAAGTGCTTAACCTCCTTGTGCCTCAGTTTACTCACCCATAAAATGGGAATAATGCCATATAATGCGTGAGACTATAACCAACAAATGAGCCCGAATGAAGAAGACAGCTAAAACCAAATATTTATCCTCCTCCTCCTCATCATCATCATTTTCATCATTTTACTTAAAACAGGCCCTAGTTGTCTTGATGATAGAAAGGGCACTGTTGAGGATAGGTGGGGGAGGAAGGCCTGGTGAGATAATCTTAGGCATGTTTAGTAATACTGCCTCTGTTCAAAGATGATCGATGGGTATATTGGATAAATTAGTCAGGTAACTCAGATAAGGTCACATTGTTAGCCAGAGTAAGAACTGAATTTAACCTCCAAATCCTTCATATTCTAGCCAGTGATTTTATTTCTTTCTTTTCCTTATTATGTCACCTTAGCATGAGTATTCATCAAAAGTTTATAAAATAGCATCGTTGGCTGTCTTCCACATTTTATACCTATATGGAAGCTGCCATAAACCTCCCTGTAGGGAGGATATTAGCAAAATTCATAGAACCTACTGTTCCTGGGGGAACAATTAAATATCAGTGAAGGTGGAGCATGAATCGCACTGAGACTGGAGCTGAGTTATAGAATGCCTGGGGATATGCACTGTGGATAATTCTACCTCGTCTTCTTTGTGAAAGTAATACAATCCTACTTCTGGTTGGTTATTGTGGTTGTGTGTAGTTCTAAATTACCAGATGCTTACTTAAATCATGACTCTTAAAGCAAATTCACATAACTTATTTTTTTTTAAAACCAGGTCAAAATTTAGTGAAGTAGAACAATTGATGTATACACATGTAATTGTATAATTTAGTCTCCCCTATATGACCATCTGTATTACCCATTAAAGACCCATTAAAGATTCTTACTGAATATCTTCAGCTCCTGCTTAGGTGGTATTATTTTAGTTTGGTTTTATTCTCTTTAAATAAATTTCACACTTCACTAACTATTACAATGTGAATAGCTCAGTTGCAAATATGAGTTAACAGCTAAATAGTCTTGGCAATTACTTTTCAATAGAAAGAAATATTTGGGAAAGAAGTTAAATGCAGCTAGAGATTTTTATAGACATCTGGCCCTCCATGAATATTCATAAACCTGTATATATACCCATACAACCCATATTTTTTTGGAGTCTATTAAGATTATCTAAAAAAGATTAAAGGAAGAAGTATTTCCTTATATTTTTGGTTGCTTGAAAAGGAAAGATAGAGAGAGAAAGACAGAGTACAATGGTGGCATCCCTTGAAAATTATTTTATTTCTGTTGCAGAAAATAGCCATTCACTTATTCTCCAGTTACTCTTCACCTAATTACCATATGAATACTCTGCAATTATATATCCATCGTTGTCCTTTAGATTACATGATTGTGTTTAGTGCTACTACGCAGTTCTTAGTGTAATTACCCTGCAGAGGTTATAACAATTTTTATATTGTGAATATAAAGTGTTATTACATAATTTCATGGTAATCTCTAGTTTCTTAGCACAGATTAATTACATTTCATTATTGCTCCTTCTTATCATATGCGGGACATCTCAATTGTCATGCCATTCAGGTCAATAAAACGCTTGAAACTTGGGGGATGGAATATTTCAAAAGAAGGAAGATTTTGTTGGTAGTAATATTTGTAGGCTCCTGCCACAGTGGATGTTTTTCATATCAGTTCTGGTTCTTTTTCCTTCTTGTCTTAAACTTTCAATTGGGTTGTCAGCTCTCTGAGAGCTGGTGGCCTTTCTCATATTTCTGTACTCTTCCTACAGCTCCCACGATGTAATTAGGCAGATGCATGTTCCTCAGCAAATAATCAATTATGGATCCACCCTTCCATTTTATTGTCAGGGTTAAATTACTCAAATTGTTCAAAACAGGACCAGCCATGTTGTTTTACCAGCTTTCCTTTCCATAAATTCAAACTGTTCTTTCTGAATGCTTACTGGTTGATCTGGCTAAACTCTTCATCTTCGACATTCAGTCCCTTCCCCATGAAATGCCCTCCAACAAAGAATGTCCCTATCACTTATGTTTTCTTTTAACTTGTCTTCTTTTAGTGTACCACATTTTTTTTTTTACTTTATTTCAATTCCAGTAACTATTAAGCCAAATTTAAAATTGGGGGGAAAACAGGTAATTGGGGGTGTGTGTGTCTGGTGTCTCTGTGTCTATGTCTTTGTAAGAAATTAGAAGACAATCCCTTTGCTACACACTTTGGTGTTAACCAACCACCAACATTCCTAACTGTTTTCTTTGGGAGGAATTATTAAGTTTTTTTTTCAGTAACCTGTCACTTAGTCAAAGATGAAAATGAAAAAACAAAAAGCAGAAGGCTATAAAACTTCTGCAAAGGATGGGGCGCCTGGGTGGCTCAGTTGGTTAAGCGACTGCCTTCGGCTCAGGTCATGATCCTGGAGTCCTGGGATCGAGTCCCACATCGGGCTCCCTGCTCAGCGGGGAGTCTGCTTCTCCCTCTGACCCTCTTCCCTCTCATTCTCTCTATTTCTCATTCTCTCTCTCTCAAATAAATAAATAAAATCTTTAAAAAAAAAAAAACTTCTGCAAAGGTAAGTTCATAGAAATAATTAAGAATCATAGTGCTACAGGAGCCATTAAAATATTAATATTTATGGGGTGCCTGGCTGGCTCAGTTGGTAGAGCATGTGACTCTTGATTTCAGGGTTGTAAATTTGAGTCCCATGGTGGGTACAGAGATTACCTAAAAATAAGATCTTTAAAAAATATATATATTTTACTTAAGAAAATGGATATCTATCTTACAGAAAGATTACCTTCAAAATGGTTTTAAAGCATTTTTGGTGCTTAAAGTGGTAAGCTCTATGGGGTAACTATTTTTTAGCACTCTGGGATAAGAAAAGTGTTCTTTCAGTGAGTGCTAAACTTTTCTGTTTATCTCAGAGCTTGTTAGGTCAAGGTGGAATCCTCAGAACCAAAGTGAGCACTTATATACCAAAGGAGTCTTCTCATATACTATTCTTCTTCATTCTTTGCTAAATTTCTGCTGGATTTGGAAGTGCTAATGAAGTATTCTTTTTATTAGATAAATAGCTGAAGAGAGACTTAGAATTTAAATATGAATGTGTAGTAACTTTTTGGGAGTATATAGAGAGGTGACACTGGTAAAAAATATTGCACATATTTATACAAGTTTTACCTAGATGCTTGTAATTCAAAGTGGATTAGAGCTGAGAATTGAATGAGAGAGGTTAGGTCACTCTCCAATGACTTACTGCACATTGCTGTCCTGATACTGAGACAACTGCAGAGAATGTGAACTTTGGTTGAATCCTCCATTTTAGAAATAGCACCATCAGATGTACCAAATTTCTTTCATGATATGTGTCATGATTAAAATAGAAATCACAGAGAACATTTGAAGGAATTATTTTGCTTTCCAATTTATAAGTATTCAATGCTTACATGGTAGTTTATTTCTTTTAAAGATTTTATTTATTTATTTGAGAGAGAGAGAGAGTACAGTCAGGGGGAGAAGCAGAGGGAGAGGAAGAAGCAGATTCCCTGCTCAGCAGGGAGCCTGATGCGGGACTCAATCCCAGGACCCTGAGATCATGACCTGAGCAGAAGGCAGACGCTTAACCAACTGAGCCACCCAGGCACCCCACTTATGTGGTAGTTTAAATAGCAGATGACAAAATCTCCTATTAAATAAGGTTACTTTCTCCTGTGTTCAGGAATCTTGGACTGAGAATTGAGTAAATAGGGAAGTCTTGAAGACAGAGAGAGACAGACAGAGAGGGAGAAAGACATAGAGAAAAAGAGAGAGAGAGAGAGAGGGAGAGAGAGAGACTATGCATGCAAAGGGTTGGGCCCTACTGAAAGGTAGGTCCCTGCACCTAATAGTGGTGCAGAAAACAATCCAGCTGAACATATAAGTCAAGCAACTTCTACATACTCCACATCCAAAGCCTAATAGTGGGAGATCATCAGAACATTTTCAAAGAAAGACACTGGGAAGCAACCCTGGCAGGGTGGGAGTATAGTGAGCAACTCTCTACCCCTGAATTTCAACATAGCGTCAAGTGTGAAGCATGGGAACTGGGGAAAATGAAATGTCTTCCATTTGAATATCTGTAGAGAAAGTATTCTGAGTCTAAAATGATTTTTGCCTTTTTTAGAAGGAAAAAAGTGGCATAGCTTAACAGCATGCAATTTAGAATTATTTATTAAAGTGCAAATTCTAACATCTGCTTATTTCACAATTTTATCTTAAGCAAACATTTCTTTTACATTCTTTAGATTCCACTTTTATGCCATGAGGCCAATCAACTGCATTGAATAATGTGCATCTGACATGCTAGGAAAAAAAATATTGAAAGCATTAAAGGGTAGAGAACTTTCTTTAAAGCATAAAAAATAGACATGAATTCCTTTTAATAGAAGTGCTTATAAAGAGAAAACCTATTTAACCTAGTTAGCAAATTAGCTAGAATTTCTAAAATATTGTAATTGTAGTTTATTTGCCATTAGGTTAGAAAAATCTTTTTATTGAAACATAATATAAATAGGAAAGTTTAAAATCACAAGTTTACAGTTCAATAAATTATCACCAGATGTACACAGCAGCGTAAACCAACATCCAGGTCAAGAATAAATATTATTGGTACCTCCGATGTTCCTTGATGGTCTTTCTCACTATCCCTTCCCTTCTCCCCAAAGATAAGTCCGTTTTAACTTCTAAAACCCTAGATTACTTTTGCCTTTTGAACTTTATATAAATAAAAAAATAGTATATATATTTTTATGTCCAGCTTTTTTTTCTCATTACTTTTGTGAGATTCATCCATGTTGTTATTTATTAACTGTACTGCTTTCATTTATTTATTTATGATATCAATGTTTGTGTATATATACATATATTTGTATGTATATTACTTTGTGTGAATGAACCACAGTTTATCCTTTCTTCTTGCAATGAACAATCGGATTATTTTTATTTCGGGGCTATTTCTATGCACAGGTTGCTGTGCATATTACAAACATATTTTTGTACACTTATGCATGCTTTCCTCTTGGATATATTTTAAGAGTGGAAATGCTAGGTCATAAAGTGTGGGTATGTCCAAATAGAGTAGATACTGTCAATTGTTTTCCAAATCAATTGCACCAATTTGTATTTCTACTAGTAGTGTATGAGAGTTTTTGTTATTTGCTGTCAATTAGGTGGAAGTGCAATGGTATTTCTTTGTGGTATTAACTTGCATTTCCATTTTTTAAGATTTTGTTCATTTATTTGAAAAAGAGAGAGAGAGATCAAGCATGAGTGGAGGGAAAGGGAGAAGCAGATTCCCCATTGGTGCAGAGCCCAATGGGGGGCCCAATACCAGGACCCAGAGATCGCGACCTGAGCCAATGTCAGACGCTTAACCGACTGAGCCACCCAGGCACCCCTAATTTGTATTTCTTTGAACACCAATAAGTTGTATATATTCTCACATCTTTTTAATCGTAGCCTAAAGCAGATTTAATTCATGCACCAAAATTACTTATAGTTAGTAAACTGTAGGTGAGTATTTAACTTTACCCTTTAGCACTTTAGGCAAATGAGAACTATTCCTTGCTACAGTGTGTTATAGGGCAATCATCAACCATCAGAATGTTAACCCAATTTTTTCCAGTTTCTCAGGTCTTCTCAGTGATGTGGTTATAAAAATAAAATGGTCCAAAATTTTGGATTACAAATTGCATTTTAATTAAGGTCTACAAAGTTAGTTAAGAAATAAGCTATTTTAGGGGTGTTTGGCTGGCTCAGTTAGTTAAGTGTCAACTCTTGATTGAGGCTCAGGTCATGATCTCAGGGTCATGATCTCAGGGTCATGAGATTGAGCCCTGCATCTGGCTCTGCAGTGGACATGGAGCCTACTTAAGATTCTGTCCCTCTCCCTCTGCCTCGCCCACCCCTGCTCACATGCACTTTCTTTCTCAAAAAAGAAAGAAAGAGAGAGAGAGAGAGGAAAGAAGAGAGAAGAAAGAAAGAAAGAAAGAAAGAAAGAAAGAAAGAAAGAAAGAAAGAAAGAAAGAAAAAAAAAAGAAAGTTAGAAAGAAAGGAAAGAAAGAAAGAAAGAAAGAAAGAAAGAAAGAAAGAAAGAAAGAAAAAGAAAGAAAGAAAGAAAGAAAGAAAGAAAGAAAGAGAAAAAGAAAGAAAGAAAGAAAGAAAGAGAAAGAAAGAAAGAAGCTATTTTAGTTAAATCAAATCCTTTGACAACTATTGAACAATGTAGTCCCTTTGTTAATCAGTAAAATGTGTTTCCAGTTCATCATTTCTCATGTTCCCCAGTTCCCATATTCTGGTTCCTCAATCAGTCCCATGTAAATCACCTGGGCCCCATTTCGGATTTATGAATTAGAATCTAGGCATGAGTGGGCAGTGGTGACAGGGATGAGCACTGGAATTTACATTTGCAAATAAGTCACCTGCATGATTTTGATGAGTTATCCACTATAGATAAGGACTTACTATGAAGATCTTGGAAGGATACATAAGCCAATTTCTATGCCCCATCAGACAACTGGACCAGGATCAGAGGATGACATTTAAAGCAGTTGGGGGGCGCGATAGGAAAAGAGCACTTTCTCAGTAAAAGGTACTGAACAACCTGAACTAATGAGAGTTGTTCTCTTGAGATTTCTGTACTGAATAGGAGAGAAGCTCATATAGGCAGGTGATCATACATTCTTCACAAATAAAACAGCATCTGTAATGTGTACTCTCTAACCACCAAGCCTGGGGCAACTGCAAACAGACACCATCATGGATAGCTGCTAACACTGCGTTAGTTTTCAGAACTTCAAGTCTCACACCTTTTGAAAGTGCTACTTTTCTTAAATATAGCCAAAACCATGTTAATAGACTTAAGCACTGAATCTCAATGAGGGTACTTGGCATAATGCAAGAGCAAGCATAAGAATGCTTGAAATAAATTTCCATAAATACGAAGCAAGCCTGTCAATAAATTTAATTTCTGTCTGATTTAATAAAGGGCTAGATAAATATACAAATATGAGAATTATAAATTATGTTTTAATTTTCCTCACCTGCTATAACTGTCTTACAGCAGGTTAAAGATTATAAATTGAGATTTTTATCTCAGCTAATCTCATTTAACATTGCTTCACAATTAGTTAGCTAAAAGGAAATTGCAGCTTCTAAGCACAAAGTCTGAGACTGATCTAATCAGTTCTTTTGTTTAAGATTATTGTATTATGAATTTCAATATTTGAATATGATAAATTATAGTATGTTGATATACAAACATACACATATACTTGTCTGCTTTTCAAAAGACTGAGTCAGAATGTCTAATTATAGTGTAGTTATTGTATTATTACATGGTCTTTGTTTTATTATTCCCATTCAAGAGGTATAGAAATATTTGAGGAAATCTTTTGTAATTGAGAAAATTGTTTATAATGGTCAATAAGAAACATCTTTCCAAACAAAAGACTCATACCTCATGGAGGTTTTCCCTCTAATTGGGATGTTAGGCTCTCACCTAGGAGGGGAACAATAGCCTAGACTTCTGTTCACTTCCCACCCATGACGGATCAGTTTCCCAGTTCACTTCTCTCTTGGTGTTCCACGAGAGGCACATCTCCTTGTTTGCTCACCTGTCCAGGTGTTCAGAAATAGAGGGCCTGTTCTGCTGTGTGTAGAGGAAAGCTTCTTTGCACCACAAAGGGCTGATGCAGAGGTAGGAGTCCTCCACTCACCACATACTACCCTGTTGTCCAGATGAAAAAAGTGCAAGGAGAGGAAACAATAAATGATATCCAAAGAAATCTGGAGTATTTCTGCTCATTTCAGAATAATAGTAATATTGCCCATGAGAAGGAAACTAAGGAATCTGGTTAACTTAAACTTTAAAATTCAGAACCAAAAGACTTCCTCAGCTAGCATTATATCAATATAACTTATCTTTTTTAGCATATGAAATGATGCCTGACTGGCAAAAAAAGGAATCAATAGCATTATTAAAGAATTCTAGTTACATGTAATTACAAACTGATTTTGTAAATTAATCCACTTATCGATTGGCTCTTTTTAAATGTTTAGATGCTTTAATTAATTTACTTATTTTTATATTTGCTTAACGATTCACCATTTTTAAATATTAAATGAAATGGTAACATGTATTGTGACTGAAGAAAGACATCTTGCAGTATGATTTCTTTTTCTCTGTTGTGCGTTCTTCCTAGATGTGTGTCACCACTACTGTGTGAATTCTGAATCCTGTACCATTGGGGATGACGGAAGTGTTGAATGTGTCTGTCCAACACGCTATGAAGGTCCAAAATGTGAGGTTGACAAATGTATAAGGTGCCATGGGGGGCACTGCATTATAAATAAAGACAGTGAAGATATATTTTGCAAGTAAGTGGACACCCAGCTTAATTTATAAAAGCATTCGAGCCCAAAAGGATCTAGCAGTTCAACAATAAATGTGAAGATAATGTAAATTATTTTTATCCTAAGATTCTATATAGTGACCAGTGCATCCTTGTTTGTTTGTTTGCTTTTCTCTTTTTGGTTGTAGATAAAATTCAGTTCATTTCAGTTAAATGAACTTATTCAACACCTATTATGTGCAATTGGGGAACATGAAAATTTATCATATAATCATGTAATGATATGGTCAGATCATTCCCTATGTAGAATATTCCTAATAGTAAGCATGAAATAGTGAAATGCAACATACCTTAAAAAAGCTATTTGTAATATCCCTAAATTTGAATAGCTCAGGCTTTTAAATGTTTCATCGTTATCATTGACAGCGAGTGTTTACTTTTCTGTTGTTACAAAATTAGCCTGTAGGGGAGGAGCAAAAGACCTGTCTAATGTAAATATATTTTAATCTTTGGATTTTTATCTGATTTTAAGCACAATGGTCCAAAATGAGGAGAAGGAATCATGTGTCCTAGGAGGCAACTAAAATAAAAACGTCCAAGTTAGACTTTGGTTACGTTGCCTTTGGCCCTTTGGCTTTAAGATCAAGTGACTGGAAAATAGAGCATCGCAGCTAAAGGATAATGCCGTTTGGTTTCTGTCCTTAAACAGGTTTCTGCCACTGAGGTTAAAGTTCAGTCCTCACTCTGAACTTCTTTTAACAACCTTTTAAAAGAAGGGCTTATAAAGCACTGGACTCCTTGTTTAGGAGTATCATAAATGAGAATATGAGGTAGAAAAGCATGCTGTCAAGGGCTCATGCCACAGCTTCTACTGAGACAGCTCTGTGGGGGTACCAGCCCTGAGTTATGTTCTCTCCCAAAGAGGGCCCAATAAAATTTTATTACAGACAGCATCAACATTTTTTTCTTTTTTATTTACTCTCATTTTAGAATTTACTCTGAGTATGATTTGTGTTGTCATTATGAATGACAGATACTCAAACCCTCAAATTGGGTCACTTGAAAGTACATTATTTTTTAAGTAAAATAATTGAAAATACAACTAATTATAAATATGTGCCTTTGATAAGTATATAAAAGCAAATGCATTTTCATGTAAACGACCAAAATCATGTTTGCTCATTAAGCTCATCAGTTCTTTGTGATGAAACTTGAGCAAGACAGAACTTTGTTTCCATGAGTGAACATATATTTTTCTCTCTGTCCAGTGCACCATATCAGAAATGCACTGTAGTGTCTTGCTTATGACTCCATTCCATTCACACAGGAAATAATAGACTATCATCTAAGACAGGCTATAAGCTGCAATTTCCTTCCCAGTTTACCTTGGAAAAGCTCATGCAGAGACACACACCGTGTTTTCATTATAAGGGGAAGTTCCAGATGAAAAAAGAAGGGTGAGACTCTTTGGGCTCTTAGTACTGCCTGCTACAGAGAAAACTGGCTTCATCATCCTAGAAACACCAGAACCTCATAACCCTAGTTGGCTACGAAGATCCAACATTGTAGTTCTTGACTCTTAAAAGATCCTTTTTGAAAAAGAATATGTCAGATAAATAACAGTTGCTAACAAAGGAGTAGATAGTGGAAGCTTAAAAATAGTATAATCCTTGATCAAATAGACTATATAACATATGAGCATGACAATACAAACAAGACTCTGGGTATTCTGAAACTTATTAGACAAGTTTGTCTTCATGTCTATGGTACTTTTCATCTTAGCATTAAATGATGTTTAAGTGATAGTAGAATTTCTGTCTCACAGGTAAATAACTGGTAGTAAAACAACCACAACTGAGTTACAGTAAATCTTTTACATAAATAGAAAAATTCAAGCCTTCACGTATATGTGTGATTTCAAATAGTCAGGTGTGTTTCTAATGCATAGTCTGTGAGCTGTCAACTAGAATAGATACTCTGTCAAGTATAATAAATTTAATCTTTAAAAATGGAGCTAATTGTATATTTTTCTCTTTTGTGGAAATCTGAGTAAATACTGATGAAGAGTGACTTGATCATAATTTGGAATAGCCTAAGTAATACCTTTGCAATGTCAGTTGTTATAGGATTTCTTTGTGCGAACAGGACAACTGGTAATTAACTTGTGGAAAGTGATATATCACAAAATGTGTGTGTGTGTGTGTGTGTGTGTGAGATATGCCTCTAAGAAATGAAATTATGATGAAAACCAGCATTAAAATATGAGCTGAACTCTTTGATGCATCATAATGATTTGAGTAATTTGTATTTCACATTTGAAATATATACAAATGTCTGTCTTCAATTTAGGATTCAAACAAAACCTTTAGAAGGAGAAAGAGGCAACATCTTTTATAACTCTTGAAAGCAAGTGTTAAAGGCAATCAATACTTAGAATTTTTTTTTTCTCTTTTAGAAGCTGATATTTGGTGTATTTTGTAGGAAATACTTTAATGTATAATGAGATATTTTTTCTCTTTGACGTTGTCTTTTTGATAGAACAAGAAACCATAACTTGCTGCTCTTTGATTTTCAAGGAGGCTGGGATGGAGGGCAAGGAAAAGTCTCCCGGATGCATTTAACAGATCAGACACCAATACTGCTAAATGTATATTTGTCTCACTTTGCATCCATATTCAGATACCTTTAGATTTAAGGCATTCTCTGTTAAATCTTGGAAATTTGAACTACTACTTCCTTTTCCATGTTGGTTCTACATTCATATATCTCCAGCCAGTACATAGTTGACTCATTACTTCTGTTCATCTTGAAAAGAAATGTGATTTTAATATCCAGGCTTTTAAAAAATATCTTTAAATTAAACACCTGGAAAAATGATAAGCTTTTTGGTGTATTTCCAGCAGGCTTACCACCTACAGGAGCTGAAATAAATATTCACAGAATAAATTAATCAGGATCGCCTACTGATCATTTCAGGATCATTGGGAATTACCGATCTAACCGATCATTGGGAATTACCCTTTGATGGATGTAACACAATAGGTATCCATCATGGAGAGGATCAAAGTGATCAGTGATATTGCAACCTGATTTATGTGTCAAGCTTGTGACACCACTGATTGCTTCATAACACCTAGTGCCAACATGACCTCATAATCAGAATAGTGGCATGATCTGTTGTAATTCTGATTTGGGCCAAAGCTTGTATTATTCTGTCAACCTACTTCTCATACAGATCTCTTGATAATTTAGAATGTCGATGCACTTTTGTCTGTTCCCCCAACAATTTTCAATGTCCAATCTAAGAGTATTTATTTATATCAAAATATAGCACAGCAAATAAGAAATTGCTGTATTTTCCTATTATTGTTATGCTTGTTTTTTTCCATGCAGCAGTAGCCATAGTGTTTTTCTTATCTCAGACATGCAATGTGCTATAAATTAGAATTGTTTCCATAAGTTTTCCATAAGAAAGCCTACCTCATTACCTTGTTGCCAGACTACATATTTTTCCTATAACACTACTGTTTATTTTTGCAATGAACTTCCCATGAATTTTTTATGTGTTAGAGTAAAAAAAAAAGACATTAATTACAGTACATAATCAAAGAGAAGCAGTGAGATAAAATGACTACCAGATAATCCTATACTTTCTTACAAAACCTGGAATCTAAAACTCGTAACAGTTTTTTTGGACCAGATTTTCCAGTTTACAAGAAAGAGCTGAAGCATTTTCTTCCAGAATATTTGACCATGTGGTTTATAATTCACACTGATGTCACCAAGTCCTGGTTGTATGAAAAGGGAATAAGATCCTGATGCTAATGTTTCCCTGCAGTGTAAGTGATAGACATTAGAGCATATTTTTTCACATATATATATATATATAGCTATATTAAAATTTTATATTAAGCAAATAGGTTGAAAATTTGAAAACTACCAAAAGAAAACATTTGTCTGTCATCATTTTGTTAAAAAAAATTTTTTTTTGCCTCCAGGAAGTCTGTCTTTCTGAAAACTTACTTTTAGCCAGACACTCATTACTCCTCTATGATGAATATTCTCATCTGCAGAGAGTTTATGTCCACTGCAACAATAATGATGCCAGTGACAATGAGCTTTCTTTCTTCTTTGTTGCTGCAGCTGCACTAATGGAAAGATTGCTTCTAGCTGTCAGTTATGTGATGGCTACTGCTACAATGGTGGCACGTGCCAACTGGACCCTGAGACAAATGTACCTGTGTGTCTGTGAGTATTGTACAATGCTGTGGGCATTTTGTGCCATGACTCTGTATGGACATGGAATCCCTCCTCCATTGTTCTCCTTTCTTGGGGTAATACATTTTATCTCGGGGGGGGTAATACATTTTAAATGAATGTTTCATGGACATCTCTGATCAAGTATTGTCCCTCAGTGGCTCAGATGCTACAGAATCTCCTCCCTCATCAATGTGCTAGTGATTTCATAAGAAAGAGCTCATTTAATTATTAGCATCATACCCATTAAAGACATTCATAGATCTTTGAACTTGGGAATGCCAGGGAGAATTATTCTAATTTCATTGACCTTATTCAGGTATGGGAAACCCAGGCATAATTGTATTTACGAACACTTGGTACTTACAGCCATTCCTTTCAAAAGACCTTGTGGGATCTTTTCAAATGTATAATGCTATTTGATGTCTGTATCAGGTTTAGAGTGTGGTATTATGTAAGCCTATTAAGCCCTCATCTTCTTTGGAATTCATTAACTTGAATCTGGGTTTCTAAACATTTGGAAAGTACTGGAGATTCTCTGCTCATGAGAAAATCTAGAATTTAATATTTTCCCCTCTGTCCAGAATGGACAACCTGAAATAAAACCATTCCACTTACGTGGTTTCTATTTTGATTTTTCTTTTATCACTACTTGACTAGAAGGATGACATCCACATATGATCCACTTCCACGTTCTGTCCCCCTCTTGTCAGAGTAGCATGTGATGAGTGTGAATGAGCGAGAAATGAGCATACCTGATGAAGTTATAGTCATATGTTACTATCTCTGTATGAAATAAATTTGAAACATATTTAGAAAAAAAAAGTCAGACACTTTATTTAGCTGTATTTTACTGAAATTCTGCAGATGCTCTGTGGGGTTTAAAAGTCAGCGCTGTGACCAGAAAGAGAACCCTTGTGATCACTACTGTCAGAATGAGGGGATTTGCACTTTAACTGCGTTTAATGAGCCAAGATGCAAGTAGGTTTAACCTTCCACTTACCACTGCGCTTCGTGTGACATCATTTCAGGCCACAGTTCATTGGTTTAAATCATGAACATCCACATGCATTTCACAGTGTATACTTAATCTCGGGGCTCATCTCTGTCACACACACTTAACCTTTGCTTCGCTCACTGACAAATGTATGCACCACAGTCAGCTAGAGTGTCTAGAAATATAATGGAGGGAATGAAAAAGCTCATGGAACCGTCTAATAAAAATACATTTGCTAGAATAGTGGCTTTTAATTAAAGAAGTACAGAAGCAGGTGTTTTTAGGCTATTGCTATAGTTTATAATATATATTTGAAATAGTGGCTTTTATTTAGTAACTGACTTTTCATTTCAAGTGCTGATGAAATAATACATTATTATGTTTCCCAAATTTTTACTGAGAACACTCTTACTTTAACCAGAAAGATTTCTTTACAGATGAAATAGGTACATGGTAAAAATTTGGTTTCCTAATAGTTTAAATCTTTCTTTCCTGATTCAATTTGTCCATAACAAATAAACTCACTTCTTCTGAGAAATTTCAGGGAACACCTTTGGGGAAACTACCCACCACAATGGAAGTAATTTTTGCACTTTCCCATTTGAGCTTTAGAGATGGATCATATTTGACATCCCCCATAATACCCAATGTCATAAACAGAGGCCATGATTGGCACCTGATAACAGTCCCAGGGTGGTGTCACAGTGTACTTATGAATTGTCTTTAAGCACAATTGTATTGAAATTCAGATGTCTCATTATCAAAACTCTACAGTTTTGTTCACAAATGATCTTTATTGTTATTCAAGAAAATGTCATTCTTTAGATAATAGTCCAAAATAATATGGGAAGTGATTAAAGTAATCACATAGAAAAAAAAATGGTATTCTTTATTTTTCTTCCTGGAATATATTTGAATATGTCAAACCAACATTCCTATATAAACTACATCCAAAAATACCACTTTAAATATTAGTCTACAAATGTATATAAACTGATCTGTTAAGGCATTGATTCAGTTCATACTCAGGTTTGAGTATGAACTGAATCACAAGGTTGTACCTTGTGCAAGTGAAGACAGAGGAGACTCTTCAGTTCTACTTGAACCTGGCTCTACCCTAAATTCCTACAGCCATTCAGCAAATATTAATAGACCCTGAAAGTATGCTTTGTCCTAGACAAAGTATGTCCTAGACAAGTAAAAATGGATGAAATTTAACCCCCAACATCAAGGAGCTCATTAATTAATGGGGTGAAAAATTCATAAACAACTAATTAACCTATAATGATGTAGGTGTGAACACAGGAAAAAAGAGGGGGCAGTGGAGTCTTAACAGGGCAAGTGATTTGTTCAGAATGGAAATGGAAGCTTTATAGAAAAGACAATTTTTCATGGTTTGTGTAGTTCATGAAGTTCAGGGAGGTTGGGAAGAGCATTCTGAAAAGAAAGTAACATAAGCGAAGACATGGATGTGAGACTTAATGGCCTGTTTGGGGAACTGTGAGTGGATGCATATAGCTAGAATGAAGGGTGACTGTAGTTGGGAGGGGGAGGGGTGTGAAGACATAAAACTGAAAAGGTAAATTAGAATCCTATTTAGGCCAAAGTTGGAGGATTGCATAGGATCCCAAAAGGAACGAATAGCCAGAAATTTGAGGCAGATGCTTGAGCTGAAGGAGTTGGCTTTTGCAAGGTGATGCTCATTGGCGTGTGGGGGAGAGCCCTGGAGATCAGCTACAGGGACCCCACATGAGAAAGTTTGGCACCACTTCAGGAGAAAAGGGATGAGTGCTCGAACCTGCGCAGTACAACTGGAGGGAAGAAGAGCAAGGGCAAGAGATTCATGGATATTTCAGAGTTAATAAGTCCAGAGTGAAGCTTGGCCAAACATTGATCAAGTTACTCATGTTACTTCATGTTTAGGACACCAGTAATGCCTACTCTGGGGCCCAGTCTTCTTAAATCTTGTTCCTCTTCATTATGTCCAGGCAACATACATATAACATTTCAGACCCACCTTCCTTCCTCCCCATAAATAAGTCTAGGAACATGCCTGCCCAGAGAATGCCCCTGGGTCCCCAGAATAGGTATCTCTCATGGGCATAGCAGCCCACAATAATGTTCTCTTCCACTTTTTACTCTTAGCAAGTACCGTCAGAGGCACCTAGCCTTTAAAAGTGATAATCAGCCTATTTCATTAACTCATCGAGGAAAAATACATTAATTGGAAAGGTTTAGAACAAAAATATTTCACTTTTGTGTATGTTTGTCTCTATCTCTATGTGCATTTGGTTTTATGGAAATTTTGTGCCTTTGTTTTTTACAATCTAAAGTTTATTCTGATGGTAGCAGTAATGCTTACTGGATCCCTCAAATAACTTAAGCTATAAAAGAAGCATAGAAGAGATAATGATATTCTGCTTTCATTCATTCATTAATTCATTCACCAAATGTTTGTTGATAATCTAAGATGAATGAGAGCCTGTGTAAATTAGGAAGGATAGTTAATAAGAGCTAAAACTGACTTAGCAAAGACTTTCTGCAAAGCACTTTACATATTTTATGTAAGGTTATAATATTATGCTGATGATTATCATCATCATCATCATCATGTAATTGTTATCCCCATTTCACAGATAACACTGAGGTTACATACTGGGAAGCGATGGATACCTGAGATTCCGATGACACTTGTTTGATTCTAAAGTTCAGGCCCCGGTTATAACTCTTATTCTGTCCTACTTCCTTTATGCTGTACTAACTCCAACGTGGTTTTTACTTTGAAGAATTTAAAATTTATTTTGGTAGATGAATGGATTTTAAAACCTTAAAATTTCATTTGACAATTGTTGTAATAGTTAAGTGGGTGATGTGTGTTAATGAGGGCACTGGTTCTGATGAGCACTGGGTGTTTATGTAAGTGATGAATCACTGAATTCTACTCCTGAAGCTAATATTATGCTATACGTTAACTAACTGGAAATTAAATAAAAAATTTGAAACAAACAAACAAAGAAATATGACTAAAGTGTTGTGGGAAGCTATTTCAATAGAGATCAATTTATGATTCCTTGTTGGAGAGAGAAAAACTTTATAGATGAAGTGATAGTTTCATAGTATTTTGAAAAAAATGTGTAGTATTTGTACAGATGGGAAATGGCTAAAGGCCTTTCTTGAAAGAGGAAGAGAATAGGTCTGAAAGTAACATGATGGTTGTTGAGAACAGAACACAGCCTACATGGCAAACTGGGAAGAGAGAGACTAGAGAGATATGTGGGGGCCAGTTGATGAGGTACATTTTATGCCATGACACAAGAGTGGATTTACAGAAAGAAGAGTAGATGATTAAGGATCTAGGAAATACCACTGTTTGATACTGTGTTATAAAGGAATCAACAAAAGTAAATGAGAAAAAATGGAAATTGGAGGGAATTTTTCAAAGAGTGGATTCCTCCAAGTCAAACGAGTAGAGTATTAAAAGAATATGAACTCAAAGAAGAAAGAAAGAAAGAAACAAGAAAGAAAGAAAGAAAAAGAAAGAAGAAAGAAAGAAAGAAAGAAAGAAAGAAAGAAAGAAAGAAAGAAAGAAAGAAAGAAAGAAAGAAAAGGAAGGAAGGAAGGAAGGAAGGAAGGAAGGAAGGAAGGAAGGAAGGAAGGAAGGAAGGAAGGAAGGAAAGAAAGAAAGAAAGAAAGAAAGAGGAAGAAAGAAAGAAAGAAAGAAAGAAAGAAAGAAAGAAAGAAAGAAAGAAAGAAAGAAAGAAAGAAAGAAAAAGAAAGAATAAAGATATATCAACTCCAGGAGCAAGATGGCAGAGGAGTAGGAGACCTAGATTTTGTCTGGTCTCAGGAATTCAGCTGAATAGGGATCAAACCATTCTGAACACCTACGAACTCAACAGGAGATTGAAGAGGAGAGTAACAACAATTCTCTGAACAGAGAAGCGACCACTTACTGGAAGGTAGGACGTGCAGAGAAGTGAATCCGAGGTGATATTCAGGAGGATAGACGGTGGGGGAGGGGGCCTCCGTTGGCCGCTTCTGGCAAGTGATAGAGCCGCGGAGCACAAAATCGGACCTTTTAGAAGTTGGCTCTGCTGAGGGACGTTGCTGCAGTGGCTAAGCAGGGGGTGGAATCCTCCCGGGACAGTGTGGTCTCAGGACCCTCAGGGGTCACAGAAAGACCGGGGGTGCCTGAGTGCGGCAGAGCTCCCAGGTATTGGAGCGGGGCAGCCGGCTGCAGAGACGGAGCCAAGGCACGGGCTCTCAGCTCGGGGTTGCCATAAACTGTGATCCGCGGCCCAGTCAGGCCACTGCTCCTCCAGCAGGGACCCAACAAGCGGCAGAGCCGGGGAGACTCCCCTTCCTCCCCGCGGGAGCGCACCACAGAGATCTGCTGGGTTTAGAGACTCCACATGGGGTCGGGTGCCAGAGATACAAACGCTCAGTCACAGGCCTGGTGAGCACGGAGTGCGGCCAGAGACCAGGGAGGCGGGAGTGACTGCTTTTCTCTGGGGGTGCACTGAGGAGCGGGGCCCCGAGTTCTCAGCTCCTCCGGGTGGAGATTGGGAGGCCACCATTTTCGCCCTAGTCCTCCAAAGCTGTACTGAGAGCTTGCAGGGAACAAAAGCTCCTGAGAGCAAACCCGAGCAGCTTGCTTAGCCCAGACTGACAAGGGCAGGCAATTCAGCCTCCGCAAAGATATTTGGAAACCACGGCAACAGGCCCCACCCCCAGAAGATCAGCACGAACAGCCAGCAAGCCAAGACCAAGTTTACCGATCAAGGAGAACAGGAGAACTCCAGCGCTAGGGGAATACTGCACAGAGAATTCATGGCTTTTTTTTTTTACCATGATTCATTAGTTCATCAAAGTTAATTTTTTTAACTGTTTTTTTTTTTTAATTTTTCTTTTTCCCTTTTTCAACCAACATCTTATCAATCCCTTTTTTAAAAAAAACATTTTTTATTTTTCATTTTTAGAGTCATATTTTATCCCTTCATAGTAGTTACCCTTATTTTTGGCATATATATATAAGTTGTTCTCTCTTTAAAATTTTGAGATACAGTTTCTTCTAACAGATCAAAAATATACCCTAAATCACTAGTGTATGGCTTGGTTCTAGTCTCCTGCCTGATCACATTCTCTCCCTTTTTTCTTATTTTTTTTTTAATCTTCTTTCTTTTTTCAAACAACTTCTTACCTTATCAATTCCTTTCATAAAATCTTTATAATTTTCATCTTTACAGTCATCTTCCATCCCTTCATTGTATCAACCATTATTTTGTACATATATGTCTTTCTTCCTTTAAAATTTTAGGAGGCACTTTTTTCTAACAGACCAAAATACGCCCAAATTCTAGTGTGTGGCACTGATCTATGCACCAGCCTGATCACATTGGATCATATTCTGCTTTTTTTGTAGTGTTCTGTTTTTGTTTTTACCTTTTTCTTCCTCTTTCTTTTTTCTTTCTTTACCTTTCTTTTCCCCTGGTTTCAGGTCTTTTCCGATTTGTATACAGTATATTTGCTGGGGACATTGTTAACCTGATAGCATTTTGTTCTCTCATTCATCTATTCTCCTCTGGACAAAATGACAAGAAGAAAAAAAAAAATCACCTCAGCAAAAAGAACAAGAGGTAGTACCATCAGCCAGGGACCTACTCAATATGGACATTAGTACGATGTCGGACCTAGAGTTCAGAATCATGACTTTAAAGATACTAGCTGGGCTTGAAAAAAGCGTGGAAGTTATTAGAGAAACCCTCCCTGGAGAAATAAAAGAACTAAAATCTAACCAAGTCGAAATCAAAAAGGCTATTGATGAGGTACAATCAAAAATGGGGGCACTAACTGCTAGGATAAATGAGGCAGAAGAGAGAATCAGTGATATAGAAGACCAAATGATGGAAAATAAAGAGGCTGAGAAAAAGAGAGAGAAACAACTACAGGATCACGAGGGCAGAATTTGAGAGATAAGTGATACGATAATATGAAACAACATTAGAATAATTGGGATCCCAGAAGAAGAAGAAAGAGAAAGAGGGGCAGAAGGTATATTGGAGCAAATAATAGCGGAGAACTTCCCTAATGTGAGGAAGGAAACAGGCATCAAAATCCAGGAGGCACAGAGAACCCCTCTCAAAATCAATTAAAATAGGTCAACACCCCGACATCTAATAGTAAAACTTACGAGTCTCAGAGACAAAGAGAAAATCCTGAAAGCAGCTCGGGAGAAGAGATATGTAACCTACAATGGTAGAAATATTAGATTGGCAACAGACCTATCCACAGACATCTGGCAGGCCAGAAAGGACTGGCAAGATATCTTCAGAGCACTAAATGAGAAAAATATGCAGCCAAGAATACTATATCCAGCTAGGCTGTCATTGAAAATAGAAGGAGAGATCAAAAGCTTCCAGGACAAACAAAAACTAAAGGAATTTGCAAACACGAAACCAGCCCTCCAAGAAATATTGAAAGGGGTCCTCTAGGCAAAGAGGGAGCCTAAAAACATCATAGATCAGAAAGGAACACAGACAATATACAGTAACAGTCACCTTACAGGCAATACGATGGCACTAAATTCATACCTTTCAATAGTTACCCTGAATGTAAATGGGCTAAATGCCCCAATCAAAAGACACAGGCTATCAGATTGGATTAAAAAACAAGACCCACCAATATGCTGTCTGCAAGAGACTCATTTTAGACCCAAAGACATCCCCACATTGAAAGTGAGGGGGTGGAAAACCATTTACTATGCTAATGGACACCAAAAGAAAGCTGGGGTGGCAATCCTTATATCAGACAAATTAGATTTTAAAACAAAGACTGTAATAAGAGATGAAGAAGGACACTATATCCTACTTAAAGGGTCTATCCAACAACAAGATCTAACAATTGTAAATATCTATGCCCCTAACATGGGAGCAGACAATTATATAAGGCAATTAATAACAAAAGCGAAGAAACACATTGACAACAATACAATAATAGTGGGGGACTTTAACACCCCCCTCACTGAAATGGACAGATCATCTAAGCAAAAGGTCAACAAGGAAATAAAGACTTTAAATGAAACACTGGACCAAATGGACTTCACAGATATATTCAGAACATTCCATTCCAGAGCAATGGAATACACATTCTTCTCTAGTGCCCATGGAACATTCTCCAGAATTGATCACATCCTAGGTCATAAATCAGGTCTCAACTAATACCAAAACATTGGGATTATTCCCTGCATATTTTCACACATCAATGCTTTGAAACTAGAACTCAATCACAAGAGGAAAGTCGGAAAGAACTCAAATACATGGAGGCTGAAGAGCATCCTACTAAAGAATGAATGGGTCAACCAGGAAATTAAAGAAGAATTAAAAAAATTCATGGAAACCAATGAAAATGAAAACACAAATGTTCAAATCTTTGGGATACAGCAAAGGCAGTCCTGAGAGGAAAGTATATAGCAATACAAGCCTTTCTCAAGAAACAAGAAAGGTCTCAAATACACAACCTAACCCTACACCTAAAGGAGCTGGAGAAAGAACAGCAAATAAAGCCTAAACCCAGCAGGAGAAGAGAAATAAGAAAGCTCAGAGCAGAAATCAATGAACTAGAAACCAAAAGAACAGTAGAACAGATCAACGAAACTAGGAGCTGGTTCTTTGAAAGAATTAACAAGATTGGTAAACCCCTGGCCAGACTGATCAAAAAGAAAAGAGAAATGACCCAAATCCACAAAATCATGAATGAAAGAGGAGAGATCACAACCAACTCCAAAGAAATACAAACAATTATAAGAACATATTATGAGCAACTCTATGCCAACAAAATAGATAACCTGGAAGAAATGGGTGCATTCCTAGAGATGTATCAACTACCAAAATTGACCAGGAAGAAATTGAAAACCTAAACAGACCTATAGCCACTAAGGAAATTGAAGCAGTCATCAAAAATCTCCCAAAAAACAAAAGCCCAGGGCCAGATGGCTTCCCAGGGAAATTCTATCAGACATTTAAAGAAGAATTAATACCTATTCTCCTGAAACTGTTCCAAAAAGTAGAAATGGAAGGAAAACTTCCAAACTCATTTTATGAGGCCAGCATTACCTTGATCCCAAAACCAGACAAAGACCCTATCAAAAAGGAGAATTACAGACCAATATCCTTGATGAACATGGATGCAAAAATTCTCACCAAAATACTAGCCAATAGGATCCAACAGTACATTAAAAGGATTATTCACCACGACCAAGTGGGATTTATCCCTGGGCTGCAAGGATGGTTCAACATCCACAAATCAATCAATGTGATACAATACATTAACAAAAGAAAGATCAAGAATCATATGATCCTCTCAATAGATGCAGAAAAAGCATTTGACAAAGTATGGCATTCTTTCTTGATCAAAACTCTTCAGAGTATAGGGATAGAGGGTACATACCTCAATATCATAAAAGCCATCTATGAAAAACCTACAACGAATATCATTCTCAATGGGGAAAAGCTGAGAGCTCTTCCCCTAAGGTCAGGAAAGCGGCAGGTATGTCCACTCTCACCACTGCTATTCAACATAGTATTAGAAGTCCTAGCCACAGCAATCAGACAACAAAAAGAAATCAAAGGCATACAAATCGGCAAAGAGGAAGTCAAACTCTCACTCTTTGCCGATCATATGATACTGTATGTGGAAAACCCAAAAGACTCTACCCCAAAAATGCTGGAACTCATACAGGAATTCAGTAAAGTAGCAGGACATAAAATCAATGCACAGAAATCAGTGGCATTCCTATACACCAACAACAAGACAGAAGAGAGACAAATCAAGGAGTCGATCCCATTTACAATTGCACCCAAAACCATAAGATACCTAGGAATAAATCTAACCAAAGAGGCAAAGGATCTGTACTCAGAAAACTGTAAAATACTCATGAAAGAAATTGAAGAAGACACAAGGAAATGGAAAAATGTTCCATGCTCATGGATTGGGAGAACCAACGTTGTGAAGATGTCAATGCTACCTAGAGCAATCTACACATTCAGTGCAATCCCCATCAAAGTACCATCCACTTTTTTCAAAGAAATGGAACAAATAATTCTAAAATTTGTATGGAACCAGGAGAGACCCCGAAAAGCCAGAGGAATAATGAAAAAGAAAAGCAAAGCTGGCAGCATCACAATTCCGGACTTCCAGCTCTATTACAAATCTGTCATCATCAAGACAGTATGGTACTGGCACAAAAACAGACACATAGATCAATGGAAAAGAATCGAGAGCCCAGAAATGCACCCTCAACTCTATGGGCAACTTATCTTTGACAAAGCAGGAAAGAATGTCCAATGGAAAAAAGACAGTCTCTTCAACAAATGGTGTTGGGAAAATTGGACAGCCACATGCAGAAGAATGAAACTGGACCATTTCCTTACACCACACACAAAAATAGACTCCAGATGGTTGAAAGACCTAAACATGAGACAGGAGTCCATCAAAATCCTAAAGGAGAACACAGGTAGCAACCTCTTCGACCTCAGCCGCAGCAACTTCTTCCTAGAAACATCGCCAAAGGCAAGGGAAGCACGGGTAAAAATGAACTATTGGGATTTCATCAAGATAAAAAGCTTTTGCACAGCAAAAGAAACAGTTCACAAAACCAAAAGACAACCAACAGAATGGGAGAAAATATTTGCAAATGACATATCAGATAAAGGACTAGTATCCAAAATCTATAAAGAACTTATCAAACTCAACACCCAAAGAACAAATGATCCAATCAAGAAATGAGCAGAAGACATGAACAGACATTTTTCCAAAGAAGACATCCAAATGGCCAACAGACACATGAAAAAGTGCTCAACATCGCTCGGCATCAGGGAAATCCAAATCAAAACCTCGATGAGATACCACCTCACACCAGTCAGAATGGCTAAAATTAACAAGTCAGGAAACGACAGATGTTGGCGGGGATGCGGAGAAAGGGGAACCCTCCTACGCTGTTGGTGGGAACGCAAGCTGGTGCAAACCCTCTGGAAAACAGTATGGAGGTTCCTCAAACAGTTGAAAATAGAGCTACCATATGATCCAGCAATTGCACTAGTGGGTATTTACCACAAAGATACAAATGTAGGGATCCAAAGGGGTACGTGCACCCCGATGTTTATACCAGCAATGTCCACAATAGCCAAACTGTGGAAAGAGCCAAGATGCCCATCGTCAGATGAATGGATAAAGAAGAAGTGGTATATATACACAATGCAATATTATGCAGCCATCAAAAGGAATGAGATCTTGCCATTTGCAATGACGTAGATGGAACTAGAGGGTGTTATGCTGAGTGAAGTAAGTCAATCAGAGAAAGAGATGTATCATATGACCTCACTGATATGAGGAATTCTTAATCTCCGGAAACAAACTGAGGGTGCTGGAGTGGTGGGGGGTGGGAGGGATGGGGTGGCTGGGTGATAGACACTGGGGAGGGTATGTGCTATGGTAAGCGCTGTGAATTGTGCAAGACTGTTGAATCACAGATCTGTACTTCTGAAACAAATAATGCAACATATGTTAAGAGAAAAGAAAAAGAAGATAGCAGGAGGGGAAGAATGAAGGGGAGTAAGTCAGAGGGGGAGACGAACCATGAGAGACGATGGACTCTGAAAAACAAACAGAGGGTTCTAGAGGGGAGGAGGGTAGGGGGATGGGTTAGCCTGGTGATGGGTATTAAAGAGGGCACATTCTGCATGGATCACTAGGTGTTATGCACAAACAATGAATCATGGAACTACATCAAAAACTAATGATGTAATATATGGTGATTAACATAACAATAAAAAATTAAAATAAAGATATATCAACTCCAGACAGTTTAAGGAGGATAGGAATTAAAAATAGTTTATTGGATTTTGCCATTGGATGGCCTTTAAGGGAGATGTTTCGAAAGCTCTATATGACAGGAAATTATTAAGCCCTTGGGATATCTTTCTAGCGGTCGATTATCCTTATAAGGGGAGCTTTTTGGAAACATGAATTTCAGCCTCAGATTTCAATTGGTAGTGGTCATGTATCTTTAGTGAAAATCTAGTATGCACTAGTTCATCTAAAAGCCTTACAGGAAACAAAAAATTGCTTTAAGAGATAAGATACAATGCTTGCTTTAGTTTGTTGGTAGTACATTTTTCTTCTTTTCATAGAGTTGAAAACTATTTGTGCAGAACGTATACACATTTGGAAAGTATAAAGTATTCAGATCTATGAAGGTGACAGATTTTTTTTCCACATAGAAATTTTATTACTGTATCCTTCAATTTAAGGAACAGATTTGTTCTTTGAAAGCCTTCACTTTTGTCTCCTGATGGCCATTTTCACTTATTACTATATGTGGAAGAAACAGAAAACTCCACAGAAAAAGTCTAGACAAAAATAAAATATAGGAATTTTTTATGCTTATTTGGCAAGAGTTTTGATATTCTTTAAAGTAAGTATAGTGCTTTATGTTAAAATCAAATTTTTATAAAATCGAATGGGTGCTATTTTGACAATATTTGGGCTGTTTTATAATTTTTGTTGTGAGGGTTAGAAATTATTAATACTGAAAAGAACTATTCAACTCTGTACCAAGTTAACTGTGTATCCCTACTTCTAAGATATCTTGCTAGGGTCAGACTTTTATTTGTATTGGATTTAACTTTCTTTAAAACATAGACTTACTTCCACAGCATTATCTCCCAGCAATATTTACAGTACATTTCATCTTCCAATAATAAAATCATGTTTGTAGCTACCCGACTTCTCCTAATGCTGCTAGCATGCTTATACTGACACGGACACACACACAACCTTGTCACATTACCACAGGACCATTCATTCCACTCTTAGGTATTTTGATCAAACAGTTCATTGAACTGAAATGCTTCTTTTTTCCACTTACCTCTTATTATCCCCCTAGTCTCAACTCAGAAATCATCTCTTTGTATGTGGCACCTGGCAAGTGAATTATAAATCTTAAATGGCTTGGGCTTAGCTAAATTTTTCAAAAGTGAAGAATCAAAATTTAGTGAAGAAAAAAGTATTTTATAATATGTAATATATATTTGTATATTGTATATTATGTATATTTATATACAATAACTATATATATATATATATATCACATTAGTCAGAAACAGAACCCATAGGATGGATGGATATATATATATTAATTATGCATCCTCCAAATTCATATGTTGGAGCCCTAAGACTCAATACCTCAAAAAGTGACTTTATTTTCCTTTAAATTGGTAATTAAGTTAAAATGGCATTGTTATATTCTAACATGACTGGTGTCTTTATAAGAAGAGGATATAGATACAGGCACACAGTGAGTAGGGGTACCATGTGAAGATAGAAAGAAAATGGTCATCTATAAGCTTAGAAGATGGGGCATCTGGGTGACAAAAGTCGGTTAAGTGTCCAACTCTTGGTTTTGGTTCAGGTCAGGGTCTCAGCGTCGTGAGATTGAGCCCGTGTGTCCACTTCCACACCCAACATGGAGTCTGCTTAAGTTTCTCTCTCCCTCTCCCTTTGCCCCTCCCCCCCATGCATGCACTCTCTCTCTTTCTCTCCCTCCCTCCCTCTCTCTCAAATAAATAAATATTTAAAAATAAATTTAATAAATAAATAAATGAAATTAAATTAAATTAAAAAAATAAGCTTAGGAGAGGGGCCTCGGAAGAAACCAAACCTGCTGACACCTTGATCTCAGGCTTCTAGCCTCCAGAGGTAGGCTCCACAGCAGACCCATCCCACTAAAGACTAGGAAGATACTCAAATGTACTTAAAAAAAAAAAATTCTCCTGTGTATAAATAACCAGTGTTTAAGGATTCATGAAAAAATATTGTATATGACAATGAAGATGTCAAGCATTCCTCCCTTTAGAACTCTCCTTTCTGGGGTGCCTGGGTGGCTCAGTTGGTTGAGCGACTGCCTTTGGCTCAGGTCATGATCCTGGAGTCCCGGGATCGAGTCCCACATCGGGCTCCCTGCTCGGCGGGGAGTCTGCTTCTCCCTCTGACCCTCTTCCCTCTCGTGCTCTCTATCTCTCATTCTCTCTCTCTCTCAAATAAATAAATAAAATCTTTAAAAAAAAAAAAAAAGAACTCTCCTTTCTGTTGCCTGGACTTTGAATGCATATTCAAATCCTTATTCTGCTTACATGGGTCTCTTGTATTAACAGTACCAGAGAGATCCACTTATTGGCTGGTACTATCATCCTCAAAGTGAGACAGACAGTAAGGAAAATCTGTTGATTCTGCAAGATACAGCAAGTGGAAAGAGCATAGGTTTTGGATCATGCTTCCCTGGATTCGTATACTCATTCCTCCAGTTATTTTTGGTGTGGCCTATTGGCTTCTCTAAGCCTTAGATTTTTCTTTTTTAGAAAGATAATTCTAGTATGTTTATATAAAATCCTCCATAAGAAAGAGATATTGTGTGAGCAAACATAAGATGAGTCTGAAAATGTGGGTTTAAAGCCACTAGATCCTTTATTTCTGCTTGGGTTTGACCATGACTATGGATCCAGACTTACAAGTAGCTTTTATTTTTAAATCTTGGTGGTGTAACACTGTGTGTATGATTTTATTTTAGGTAATTTGCTGAAGTTTTCTTGTGTATCCCAAACTCTAATTCCTGCCTTTGGCAAGTGGTTCTTGGCTAGGATCTTAACACTGTAGTTAGAGTAGCAAAGATTTGAGAATTCCATATATGTTTTTTGTACACACTACATTTTTTATCTGACTTTTCTTCATACTATGATTTTTTTTTTTTTGAGAAATCATTCAAGGTTTTCTATACTCCTAAGGACAACGAAGTCAATATTTCCTCCATTTGGACAGACTTTGGCAGAAAATTATCTGAAGTATTCCTTCTCAGTAGAATAAAAGAACTCCTCAATGTATATATTAAATACATTTTCCTTCTGTTATTATTTTTATTAGCCCATAAATTTTAATTTTAGAAATAAAAGTTAGTAATCCTTTTATTTATTTATTTATTTATTTAATTTTTTGAGGTAGTGTTCCATGATTCATTGTTTGCATATAACACCCAGTGCTCCATTCAGTACGTGCCCTCTTTAATACCCATCACCAGGCTAACCCATCCCCCCACCCCCCTCCCCTCTACAACCCTCAGTTTGTTTCTCAGAGTCCACAGTCTCTCATGGTTCGTCTCCCCCTCCGATTCCCCCCTTCATTTTTCCCTTCCTACTATCTTCTTTTCTTTTAACATATAATGTATTATTTGTTTCAGCAATCCTGATAATTTTTCCTGCTATTTTTTTCAAAATATCCATATTTCCTAATAATAACAATTATTGTATTTGGTTTCTATTCATTTGGTTTCTTAATGCAAATATACACTTGCAGATTATTAGATACTAAAACGAGATCATGTGATAGACACTCTCTTATGTTTATTTACTTTGCAATACATTCTGAACAACATTCCATGTCAACGTATATAGTTAGATGCTTTTATTCTTAGTGGTTGCCCAGTGTTTCATTGTCTGCCTTTTCCCTACTTCATTTAATCAACCATGTATCATTCAGATTTAGGTGTGTAGTTTTGTTTTTGTGTTGTGGTCTTTTAACATTTTTTCCAAGGATAAAAACATGTATGTAAATATCTTTGTACTTTCTCATTAGTTTTCTAGGATTAACACTCAGAAGTGGAAATATTGGGTCTAAAAGTATAGACTTTATGAATGAAACTAGCTATGATTTTGGGCGAGTGACTAATGTCTCCTTGTGTCACATTTTCCTTGTCTATAAAGTGATGTTTGGACTAATTGTTCACCTATAATAAGTCTATAGGATACAGTATATTTAAATCTGAGTCCCGTTTGATTTTTTGTTTGCAACCTTGTTTAAAATTGGGTCGGTGTCACAACCACAGATACAAATTCTCCCCAAATCCCTCTAAAATACATATGAAGACATTGAGAAGACTAAATTTCCATTAGCAGCAACATTAAGAATAATAGAAAATCTGTTCATACTATGCAGTAACTGAGGAGCTAATCATAAAACTTTGGGTTCTATTTTTTCTCTATGGTTTTATAATTTATTTTTCTGACACTTTAAAATAATATGCCAGTGTGTAGCTAAGTGTATGAGTAGGCTATTTATGCCTAAGCTCAAAAGAGATAATAGTTCTTATTATAAGCCCTAGTCTACTATATCCAAACTCTGTAAGAACTAGAATCTCAGGTGCCTGTCCTTTGATTGGTTCATATTTTGCCCTTTAGAGAACAAAAATACTGCCAGTCTTCTCTTCCTATATCCATTCATCAATAAGCATTTATTGAGCACCTACTATAAACCAGACAACATCCTAGCACCAAAGGGTTTATCAATGAACAAAACACAAAAAAATTTGACTTGGGAAGCTTAAAGGCTAATGTTATCTCTTATTGGTTGAATTTGGGTAATATTTACTTTTTAAAAATAGTAATCTGTGTAATTCATATTCTTATTCAAAAAGAGAAGAAAAAAGGCAGTTTTTAAAATTACTTGTGTCATCTGAAAAGGGAGAACCAAAAAGATCTAACTCTGATAGTGCATTGTTTCTGAAATCATATAAATTCAGGCACTAACTGTTTTGAAAATGGCAAAACTCCAAGACATTTCTTACAATATATTTTATTGCTTCTTGCCCATAGCAAGAACAATTCTCCATTTGGTCAAAACAAGATAGCAATGTTAGTTTTTATGTTTTACTTCTTCATTTCAAGCAAAAGCTAAAAATAACATACTCTGAGCATTTCCCCCCAATCTATTACTTTATCCTTTTTTCCTTTTTTTTTCTTTTTGGTTTAGTTAGATTTATATGGGCTTCTGTTTTTTTGTTCATCTTTTTTAGGAAAAATGGTTTTCCATGAAATTTTCTCCTTTCTTTGATCATTCGTGTGTGAGAGTATGTGTGTGTGTTTACATTTTTCATACTCCTCTCTAATATTCCATATTTTATGGCTGGAATTGACCTCTCATCTGTGTGTGGCCTTTGGACATGGAACATATTTCTATGAAATTGGCCTGGGAATGCTGCCTGTTGTACACTCCACGGTCTCTTTAAATTTATATGTCTGTTTCTCTCTGGCAGATTGTAAATTCCTTTAAGTAAGAAGTTGTGTCTGAGTTATCTATTTTGCCCCAATAGCCAGTATACTTTCTGCATGTAGTATGTTCTTTGCTAATGTTGCTAAAAAATAATGTTTTGGTGACTATATTGTATTGTGAGATCTGATAGCCTGTGATATGATTATCTTTCTATCATCATTGTAATACCACTCTATTAAATTTTCAAAAACTGCAAGAGTCGGAAAAAAATAGAAAAGTGATTGATTTTATCATGATTTCCATCTAATGCTACCCTGGGATGTTTCCTGAGTGCTCTGGAACTCAGGTTAAATAGCTCTCTATAAAGAACTAAATAGGCTTAATTCACCATCTTAACTTATTAGAAGAACATAATTTTATTTGTTTTTGTTCTCTCTCCTTGCCTTTTGTTCTCTCTTCTTGCTTTTAGTCTGGATATCTCTATCAAAAATGGACAGGGAAGAAGAGGAAAGTCAGGTATAGCCCCTGACGTTGAGGGACTCTGAGTCTATTTGAGGAAAGAGATGAGGGAAGAAGGAATACGGCAGGGGCCCTTGGGATTTGAGTGGCATAAATAAATGATGTCTATAAAGGAGGATTGGGCAATAATATTAGACAGTAAAATAATTCTGAGGAACATAGAATGCTTAGCTAGAAATTTGATATTCATTCCATAAGCAATAGGGGAACACTGATAATGTTTGAAATATGGAATATCACAGTCATCTGAATGTTTCAGAAAGGTCTTGATGACATGGTGCTCTGCCGGAACAAGAAGCCATGGGTTTGAAAAAAAAAAAATAGATTTTAAAAATGAATCCCAATTTGCAATGAAAAAGAGGACAAAGATATTTTTCAATTAAAAAATAACTTTTCTAAAAGTGGTTTGTGGTAGACAAGGCACACAAGAGCCAAGTGATAGAGGACATCCTATCTTGGGACTGCAGTCTGTTTTGCTTGTTTCATTTTTTCTCCTCTGGTTCCTTTGTCATCTTAATATGGAAATGCTAATAGCATGCACTTTCTAAAATTGTTCTGAGGATTAAGAAATGTAATATATGTAAAGAACATAGGTATTTTTCTTCAACATAAACATTAAAAAAATTGAAAAGGAAAATTCTAAAGCTGTTGTAACACACCAGGTATAAATGATCAGAACCTGGTATAATTTGGGCTTCTAGGAGTCTGAATATGAAAAATAGAGGTTTTTTTTTTTTTAAGTGCTTGTTATTGAAAATAAGGTGCTATGTGGCATCAAGAAAAGATGAGCAGTGCAAGTATCATAACTGGGACAGGAGCTACAATAAGTAAAGCCCAAGTCAAGTCATACTGAGAAAGAAAACACAGTGACCTGCCCGAAATTACCCTTAGAAAGAGGAATTCACTTCATAAACATTTGTGCAGTAGAGGTTTTAAATGCAGGAGGATGCAAAACGAATATATAAATACCAAAGGGACATTTATTAAGAGAGAGATCTGCATTAGGCATTTCGTCATTTTCTTTGGTTTTGTGATTGTTCCAATCTAATTATTTTATTAAAAGTTCAGCATTATTTTTTAAGTCCTGAGGGTGAGAGAAACACATAAGGAAATGTATAAGTACTAGAGAAGCCTTTGTCAGGACTTTTGGGAAGAGGCTAATGAGTTCTGTTTCTGTCACAAATTTGAAAGAGGTAGGAATTATTCTCTACATTCCAGCTAATTAAGGCCTTAGTTTCTCAAAATACTGGCCTTGCAGAAAGGAGACTACACGTTTTGCTCTTCCCCAGTCTTGTTGTCAGGTTGAGCAGTGCTCCTCCATGTGGACCAGCGACCTTGTGGCCCCATAGAGAATATTTGAGAAGAGCCCAAGGAACTTGTCATGAGTGATTTCAAACAGATCACAACTTTTCAGCAGGGGTATTGAGCAATTCAACTTCAGCGCCCTGTGTTGTCCACAATTCAAGAGTTAGGTCATTGCACCTTCCTTATTTGCTTTCCTGCCCCTTGGCATATTTTCAAAGCAGAAAATATGAGATGTGTATGTTTTGGAGTAGTAAAAGCCAAGAGAAGCTGTCACATCAATATCTATTCTTTATGATCCCAGGTAACAACCTGTAACTCGTCCTAGCTTTCACATGCTAGCCATGCCGTGGGGAAAACACCAATACAGATATCACATCTTTCTGAACAAGTTTTAAGTCCAGTTTTTGCTTTGAGAATATAGTGGCACTGTTTAACAAAGAACATTTATTACAGAGTTACATATATGGGGCAACTATTATAAAGCTTTGATGTTGTTACATTATCTTCCCTTGATTTGGGGACATATAATCATATATATGATTTCGTATAACCAGCAAATCAGAATAAACAAAGAAACAAAATACAATATAACTACATAATATTTTCATTTGTTAATGTTACCTCTTTAACAATTTAAATTTTTTTCCTTTCTATTGAGACTGCTTTCCCCAGATTTTACTGCTATAGAAAATAATCACAATTTCAGATGCTTTTAACAACAGAGATTTATTTCTTGCTCATATTCCATGCTGGAACAAGTCAAGAAAACAAGATCAGTCAATCTTCAACCTAGTACCTGATCCCAGACTAATTTTATACACTTCCAAGAAAAGGATCAGGCACACATGGTTTAACTAGCAACATTGATTTAAGATTAAAAAGTAAATTAAAGTCTCTTTATATTATCATTATTCAAGAAAATATGTTCTTTCTCCTTTTTTTATAGTAAGATAGTAACAGAAAGAAGTCATTATGTTAAAGAAGTACAAAACTTTAAGCCTAATACTTCTTCCAGTGGGCATACAAATCAGAAATTACAGTTATATAGATATTGGCATGATATATACAGTCTTTAAATTTAATAATTTAATATTCACAATATCATCATTTGAATTAAATTAAGTTAAATGATGTGTAAATTTTATATACATCATTATGTCATTTAATCTCCCAGGGAGGCTTTTATTTATTTTTTTTAGCTTTTATAATAATCAACTTACCTTCCCCCCCTGCAAAAAAAAGGAGGAAAAAAGAGGAAAAATCTTTTGAGGCAGTAAAAGGAAAACATAAAAAATAGAAAGGTAACATAAAAAGTAAAAAATGAAGTGGATTTAAGAGGAAAACAAAGATGACATCATGAGAGGCTGTATCTGTGGACAATGTGCGGCAAAGCAGGAAGTATCGCTCTCTTACTCTCTGTTATTATAAACTAAAAACCTGAAATGGGTGAATAGCCTAAGGATACAACCTGTGTGAGGAGAGGAGAATAGATTACAATACAGGTCTGTCTGATTCCAAAATTTATGCATGCCGTTTGTGTCCCAGCATACCAGCACTTTAGTTTCAGACAACAGTTTAAATTAATTGATTGAATTAAATTACATTTAATTTGATACCAATAACTGGTTTCCATGCCAAAGTATTCATCAGGCAGGTACTTTTAGAATTTTGTCAGGGAAGGAAAAACATTTCTTTGTTGGCTGCATCCTGGGACAAGAACCGAATTATCAATTTGTATCATTGAATAAGTAAAATTTTTACATGCCCAGGTTGCTAGAATGTGGTCATCTGATTTTATAAAGGGAAGAATTAATAAATGAAAGGGGGAAGGGGGAGAAAAGGGAAGCAAAGAAAGAAGGAAAGAAGGAAGAAAATATTTGCCTATTACTGTGGTTCTTATATATGAAGTGTTTCCCATGGTGGATCAATATTCCTTTCAGCTAGAAATAACTGATTGGTAACCAGCTGAAAGCATGTTCTTATGAATGGTGCTGTATATTCTTCATAGAATGAGTACGGCACATGTATATTAAACTTCTCTAATATGCATATTCGTATGTGTTCAACCATGCATCCTCCATGCCTCATGGATTCATTCATTCATTTTGTCAATGGCAAATACTGATTGACCAGATACACATACTGACTATGTGCCAGATACTGTTCAAGAAATGAGAGAATACAAAGATGAATAATAGATAATCTCCACCTTAATTTAATCAGTCTAGCATAATTATAGGCAAATGCATATTTAGATATTCATGAATACATATATAAATAGAGAATACAAAAATAGACTGTACCATATTTATGATTGTATGTTGATCAAACACATAAAAATATTTATAACTACCCCCAGATTGCCATTTTCTCCATAATGTAAAATACTACCATAATATTGCATAGCATTTTAGATTTATTGAAGACATTTCTCTACTTCCTGAATCAATTTTTAGCCCATTGCCTGCATAAACCTTCTCATCTTGAGTCAGAAAAGTAATCTAACACTTGGATTAGGAAAGGAATGTGTGTTAATGGGCATCTTTGATCCTAAAGCCTATGTTTCTATCTGCAACATTTTCCTATAAATGTTGAACAAATCTGGTGACTGTTGTATGACTAATTAACATTTATACAGGATACACAAATTTGTTAATTCATACTGAAGCTTGACTTTAGCAATTAATCTCTCATATGTCTTTTTTTTTAATTACTTGTTTTGTTTTTAAAAAAAATTCAATGTAAAAAAATCTTTTGAAAGGTCAGGTCCTAGATTTTAAGGAAGCCTGAAAGGCTGTAATTGGGAAGTTGATATCAACACTAATACAAGGTCGCTTAACAACAAATGGTTGGTGGGAAGCTTTGGTGATACCTTTTGGTAGATACGTAGTAATCTTGTAAGTAGAACAAAGAGTATGCTTTGTACCAGAAAGCAGAAGTCCATTTTTATGTCAGAATCATTTTTCAATGATTTAGGCTATAAATTATCATGACTAACATCAATATCCCAGCGCATGAGCACTGCAGTATAATGTAAATTAAATATTTTTTTAGAGAATTAAAGTTATATTGGACTTAAAGACATTCACACACTCAAAACCTTGTGATAACACTTCCTGATTTTCCTACCATTGCCCCAGATTTGCATGGGATTAATACACCTTGAACAATACTTAATAGGTGCAGTTGGATATGCCAGATATCCTCATAATTGGTTTCACATTTCACCATCCTGTACCACAGAAGCCCTAAGAATTAGGAAGGGCCTTCCTGAGGTTTTTTGCTTGTTGTTGTTGTTGTTTTAATAGAAAAATTCTTTATTGTGTACCCTTATTTTGTGCTAAATTGCAAAATATTCAGGTGGCAAACTAGTTACTTTGTGTGCATGGCATGACGCATGGAGAATTCCACCCCCCACGGTTTGCTATCTTTTTAAGACATTTGTGGGATTGGCCTTTCATCTTGGCCATATGTAGAGAGAGCTCTCTACTGGTATTACAGCATGCCTTATGTTTTTTCTCCCACCTTTAGCTATAGCGTTGTAACCACTGGTTCTAACATCTGCTTTTATGTCTTCAGTTACATCCACCATATTACTTAATACTAATTTTATGATTATTTCTTTTCCCTTTCATTTGGTACATGTAATGTATTCGGTGAAGTAGAAACTGTCTACTCACTCTAAAAAACACCTCATGCTTTTCAGATCTGCTTTCAGTAAAATTTTCTGGAGAATATCTAGGTGATTAAAATTTTCCATTACAAGAGATTTCTTTTTTTTTTTTGTATTTATTCAGTCATCATTTCATACTTTGGTGGCCATGTCTGCTCAAGTGGCCTGTGCAGAACTTTATGTTTAAACATTTCTAACTTAAACCACCCAATCTTAACGAACTTCCTTTTATGGGTAATTACTTGGCAAACTAGATTTCATTTGTTTTATAGACCTCATTACTTCTTAAAATAAATCACTTTAAATAATCCATTCTGTTAATTTTATTTCTTTCATGGCCACCTCTTCAATTTCTTATTAATTTTAACTTTTCCTAAAATAATTGTTGGTCAGAGTTTAATATCCCTTTTTTTTTTACTTTATCACATTAACACTTCTCAGAAACCAAAACTCTTTCTGACCAAATTCTCTTAATATTAAAATAAGATTATTTTTGTCTTACTAATTTTGTCAGTACTAGATAACACAATCATTTAATGTAATATTTTTAAACTGTGCATTATAATATGTTCTTATAGAGTAGAATCAAGTATACTTATAAAAACAAACATAAATTTAAGCTACTACCTTAATCTTTCTGAAGAAAACTGAACAAGGTAATACCTAGCTGTTACCATGTAAGAAGTAACAGTTAAATTCAGATCGAGAATAATACTGCATAAATAGAAATTGTAGTACAAAATTGTATGTAAAACATACCAAGTCAGTGAAATATAGAGTGAATAGTTTTGGAAGGTCAAAACTGTATTGAGTTTATAGATGAGGAAACTTTAAAGATATATGAGACACATTTACAATATTTTGGAACCAACATAAAAATGTGAAGTTGATATCAAGAAGGATATAAACACTCTTTAAATGTTTTATTTATTTATTCACGAAAGTCAGAGAGAGAGAGAGAGAGAGGCAGAGGCAGAGGGAGAAGCAGGCTCCCCGCCTAGTAGGGAGCCCGATGCGGAACTCGATCCCAGAACACTGGGATCATGACCTGAGCCGAAGGCAGATGCTTAACCATCTGAGCCACCCAGGCGCTCCTAAACTCTCTTTAATAATATGTTCCTCATTGTCACTGATAGAGACAGAATGTTAAACATTACTGACCCAGCTCTGAGCTCATGTGGTAATTCCTACCATTTTATTACTCAAAACAATACACTATTTCCTTTTGTTCAGACAACACTTTGACTTTCTTATTGAGGGACCAGTGCTCTCCTGGGCATGAGGGACTAAAGAAAAGCATTTTTTCTTACTCCTGCACTGAATTAGAAGGATTGTCATTGAATGGCAATGTCGCAGAAAACAATGAAGAAATAATAACACCACATTTTATTTCTACCACCTATTAGCTATTTTTTTTCCTGACAAATTATTTGAACATGCACTTCCTCATTTCACACAGTGAATGATTCCAACTCCTAGGTTATTATAGAAATGAATAAGAGTGTTTTTCATATGAATATATTTATTCTAAGTGCAGCAAATATTAATTGGACCTTATGCAAAATTTTCCACTAAAGTTAGGGTAGGAAATTTGGGGGGCATGTTACAAAAAATATGAATCATTGTGAATACATGAAATAATTTTAGCTCACAAAGTTGTGAAACAATAAGGTATTAAAAAGTGCTTTATGGTAAAATTAACAAAAAAGTGAATAAATATCTAAATATCTGTCTAAATATATAACATTTTGCAATACTACTGTCTGCAAGGAGAAGGGCAGAAAAGGTACTGGGAGCTACATAGAGTAGAGAGATTCAAAGTTAGGAACACCACGCAAATGTAGTCATGTTGTCAACACCAAAAGACTAAAATTTGCAAAATTAACTGGAAAAAATATTTTGCTAATGACTTTTATTTTTTTAATTTTCTTTTCATAAACATGGAAATACTACTATATAAATCTGGTGCACAAAATTTAATATTTTTCATTTTTTTATTGAAGTTCTTGGAGCACTAAAGGATGCATGACACTATGCACAAGTTTTCTAAGGTTTCCTTAATCCCTTTGTGCCATTTTCCCCCGTGAGATTTTTTTTTCTTCTGAATGTCTCCATCTTCATGGTTAATAAGGGCAGCCTATATAGAAGAGGGGAAATTCAATTCCAAATTGCTTGAAGGTTCACCTTTGAATTTTACTTTGGTCAGAAGAGTCCCATGACCTTTCAATTTGATGAAAACAGGGAGTGGATATTAATCTCATTATTTTATTTTGAAGTTCTCCCAAAGCAGGTGACTCTAAACCACATTTCTGCAAAATGACATTTGTGGTTCATGTAAGTTGATCACTGTTACATGGTGAAAGGCAGTATCTCAGATTTTAATACACCTTTAGTATTTTATATCTGATAGTCTCAATCCTCCATCACTGTACTACTTCAGAGCTAGCACTATTTTGGACAGTTTAATTATATGTTTTATATCTATGCTTAAATGTAAAGATTATTTTTTATCGCCTTGATATATGCCAAACTGATTTTGATATTCTAAAAATGTTTACTATTCTTCCTAGTAATATCTGCTATACTATTACCTGTACACAAAGATATCCCCTCGTGCTACAGAATATTACAATTGAAACAGAGTATATATTAAATATATAATAATTTCACAAACTTTTAAAGGACACAGTAAATCAACTAACTACACATTTCATATAGTAACATTCAGATGAGAATTAGTTACCAAAATCAAAAACCCATTCAGCTTTCTAGTACTCTGTGTAAAGACCTTCTACCAATACAACTTAATTTTTTTAACAATCATTCTGGGCATGCATATTATTATTTTCATCATAAATTTTTTTTTAAAAATCAAATAATGTTTGATATAAGAACAAGGTCTGTGAGACTATAATAATAACTTGTCTCAAATATTTCTTGAAGTGTGATTTGTGAATTACTTGCATCAGAATCGCTTTACTAAAATAAAGATTTCTGGCCCAAACTTCAAGCTGCTTAATGAAAATCTCTGGTATTTGGGACTCTAAAATTTCAATTTTAGCATTTTTTTCAGTTTGCTAATCATACTAATGTAGAACATAAATGAAATATAAAATACCTTATGATTAAGACTTTTATACATATAGCTATAATGAAAGTGGAAGAATAAGATTAAGAAAACAATGCAGCAGTAAATAATCTTTTTTTTTTTTAATGCCAATAGCCTTAGAGAGAAGGGAAGAATTCAAAAACAGTGTGAAATCTATAAAGCTTTATCAGGCAGCTATTGACTTCAAGAAAATGCTAGGAGCCGTAAAAAAAAGAATGAAATCTTGCCATTTGCAACAACATAGACAGTATAATGCTAAGTGAAATAAGTCAGTCAGAGAAAGACAGATACCATATGATCTCACTCATGCGTGGAATTTAAGAAACAAAACAGATGAGCAAAGGGAAAAAGAGAGGAGACAAACCAAGAAACAGACTCTTAACGACAGAGAACAAACTGATGGTTGCCAGAGGGGAGGTTGGTGGGATGATGGGAGAAATAGAGGATGGGCATTTAACAGTACATTTATCATGATGGGAAAAAAAATAAAATGATAAAAAAAAAAACCTGCCCGGCACAGTATCTTTATATGATGACGGAAAAAAAGAAGGATAAAAGATAGTTTAAATAAATAAGTCTCTCTCTACCTCGTTCTCTCTTTCTGTATCCATGTTCCAACAATACCTAGTTAAAATTCACCAAAGTATTTAAAAAGTTAAATAATTCAGACTGTCATAGTGATAAACATAGAAGTAAAAGAAGGTGATTTTTATTGTCCTAAGGTTAAGGAGAGTAAGAAATAGCCTATAGAATAACTGTAAAAGTAATGGCATAGAGGTGTTTGTACTGATAAGAAATAAAAAACGGGGGAGGTGCTGGGTGGCTCAGTTAAACATCCAAATCTTGGTTTCTGCTCAGACCATAGTATCATGCTTGTGAGATAGGGCCTCGTGCTGGGCTCTGTGCTCAGCAGGAGTCTGCTTGGATATTCTCTCCCTCTGCACCACACAATTGTCTGAGGATGACTAGCGGAAGCAGTGGATTGCACCAGTACAGATTAAAAATGACCAGGGCATGGACTGTGGATTTTGCTTGAGGAATAATGAAAAAGAGGCAGATGCCAGGGATATATAGTCAGCGTGATAATGCAAATGATTCAGTGAGGAATTGGACAGGAAATTTTGATGATCTTCAGGCATTCTGATTCCTAAATGCCCTGCCATTAATGGCTTTGATCATTGTAGTCTACTCAGAGTATGAAGATTTATGAATTGCTATAAAGATGGTAAAAATACTTGGTCTTAAATCAACCACTGGAAGAAGAACTCATGGAGCAGCAAATGCCTTAAGTAGTCATTTTGTAAGGTAGGCAACAAGAATAATGATTTCTATTTGATTTAATATCTCAAAAGAGATTATTTTTTAAAACTATAACAAATGTAGAACAGTGGAACATATTTTATCTTTGGCCATAAAACATTACTTTATAAGGAGTATAGAGAAAATTGCAAGGTGATCATCAGCCGATTAAGATGTATAACTTAAAATTAATTATTTCTCCCACACAGTCTTTGAGAGTTATTTCCAGTATGTAATAAGTAAAATATTCCCTGAAGATTAAGAATTTAAATGTGGTTCCACAATTTAAAAGAAGAGAGCTTTATTACCATGAGCAGGTGATTTCTTTTATCCATCATAAATACTGGGTTCCAAGGTAATGGATAAAATAGATAATCAGTACTGTTAACAAATACCACCTGTCCTACCTAAATAATTCCAGAGTTTGGAATTAAGAATCACACTATTCTTATCTTTTTTTTTAAAAAATCTCTCTTTCCTCTTCTGGAGTTATAAAGCCATATTTTTCATAACTTCCTAAAGTACTCAGGATACATGATGTTCATGTCAGAACATAATCTGGTCAATTAGCATTTAATCCTCCCAACTCTGAGCAGTTCCATTTTTTTGACTTCTCAGCATCTCAGTGTAATGATGAGCCCAGAGGTTCTTATCTCTAGTAATAACATAATAAAGTGTATCTCAGGTCATTCCTCTTATTTAACATGAGCCCTGATTTAGGTGTCTTTTGGTTTGGTTTGGTTTGTTTATCAAAGTAGGTAATGTAAAGAGCCAAGTTTTATATTTTAATCAGTAATTCAATATGCCAGCACAAAAATAGCCTTCTATACATAAGCTCTACAATAAAATTATTAAGCAATCAGTATTGTTTTTTTTTTTCCCATTGGAATATGTAAAACATCCTCAGGAAGATTTGACAGACGTAAAGCTATATAAACAAAAAGAATTTTGCAATGATCAGAATTCACTCCAACGACATATTTACTAAATCATCCTAAACACCTTATTTTTGAATTATCGGTGGACTGTGTCAAGAATTAGAAACTGTAAAGAATTGGAACAATTTTCTAGATCATTCATCTGCAAAATCACAACTGAGGGAAAATTGTTTTTAAAAATCAGTGATTTTATCCATTGTCCACTTTATTATAATTATGTGAAAATGTGCTCATTCCATTACCTCACTTCAGGAATGTAGACAGAGTCACTGACCTGGCCTTAAAATTTATTTATCTATTTTAGTGATTTATTGCATTATGGTATATAGTAAATGTGTATAGGAAATACATATGTAAGCTTTTTATAAAGAATCTAAACAAAAAGGTAAGACGATGCATAAATGATGCCCTAATAATATATTAATTTTCATTTAAACCATAATCCATACTCATACTTTTACAATATCATTATTAATCAAATACCTATATTCTTGAATTGTAACATTATTGTCAATTATGCTGACATTAATATATGCTTTAATGAAACAAATTTTTGTTTTCATGATTTGAGTTTTTCAGTCATGATGATTTTATAAGATTTTGCCCTTGTTTTAGGAGAGCCAACACTGTCCTCACAAGTATCCCAGATAATTCACATGGCATCACCAAAGCCTGGTTCCAACAACAGCTTCAGCTATCTGAATTGGCTATGACAGAATTTGCAGAAACCTTGAAATTGCAGTTATTTAGTTTGGCCACCATGCCCAGAGAGATCTACTTGGAATGGTTCTGGAAGCTATTCTTTTATTGTGTGCAGCTATTCTTAATATGGTGGCATTTGACAATCATTTTAAATAAGAACTGGAGCCAATTAAATGGTCTCTCTGTGGATTTCCTCTGACAGATGCACAGAGGCATCTTGTGTTAGCCAATAAGCATTATTTAAACATAGCTAAAACCATTCCAGCATTTATTTTGATGCACCCAGCTAATTATATGGCTGAGATTTATGTTTAAATAAAAGATTTTAATCGGATCTATTGTTTTCATCCTCTGCTAGACTTCTCATCATAGTGTCATGGTACCTACATGGGGCAGACAACTTCTCCCACTAAAAACTTGGGCACATTGTCTTGATTCCATAAGAATAGAAGTATGATTTTAAATCATTGACTGCATTTCCCTATCCATGATTAGAAGAGTAAAACTTCTGCAGCTTGATGATACAGATGACCATTTGCTGTTCAATGGTTAATTACACGTTGGACATAGAGCAAGACAGGGGGAAAAATCCCAGAAACTTAATAAGGATGGATTTGCTTGACAGGCAAACTCAGTTTTTATCACGGCTACTTATAATTTTCAGTACTTCTTAAATTAATTTCCAATTCTTAATTAAGATTTCAGTTTTGCTATAAAATAAGCTAAATTTAAGATTTAACATAGGATAAGGAAAATTACTATAAACCTAAATTTTAAAAAAGTATTTTAACAAGAGAAGTCCAGTTGAAATTACCCTCAGCATATTGGCAATACACAGAACATTAGCAGAACTCTCTACCTAATTATTTATGAATCTGTGATGGCTGGCTTCTCCATTTCATTTGGTTGAAGTTACTACATTAGCAGATTTGTGAGTTTTGTTATGACCCAATTTTTTTTTTTTTTTTTTTTTCCTCCTAGATGCTCCACCAACTGGTCAGGTACACAATGTGAGAGACCAGCCCCAAAGAGCAGCAAGTCTGATCATATTAACACAAGTAAGTAACTCAGGTGAACATCTTGGGTGTTCTATATGGTACAGAAATGATTTTTTTATGCCATTACTAGGGGACTTGAGTCTTGGAAAATCTTTGTAGAATTTTGCAGGAAATGCACTGCAATCGAGGTATTTTAGGAAAGTTGGAGCACTGAGCTCGCCTGGTGACAGGATCCAGCATTCACGTGGTCTTTCAGTCAGCAAGAGTTCAAACTCTGGTAGTTTTCAGAATGCACATCTGCAAACTTAGCATAACATTTTCTGGGGAAATGTACATCAGCTACCAAGGCTGCAAGTATCACAATGGATATGAGAATGCTCCAGGGAAAAAAAAAGTAATTCCATGTTTTAATTAGAGCAAAGTATATTTTCTTAAATTGCATTTCAATATGTTGTTGTAAAGCAGACTTGACTGGTTAGTCTTAAAGAAAAGTATATTAACAAGCAAATCTTAATAAGGATCATGGTTGATTTATTGCTTCTTTGTCTTCAAAGTATTGGTTTTGAAGTGTATTAAAATATAGCTCAACATTTTGCAAATCATTTTTGGGTAGCTGTAGTCTTAGGATGGGTCACTGATATGAAAGTCCACCTACATCATCATTGTGTGTCTATGTGTATATTTTTAACAAGTTTAAATTATTTTTTAAAGATTTTCAAAATGAAAGTAAAAAATAAAATTTCCCAATTCACACATATTGTCATTAATATTATTATGAATGGAGAACTTTTGAAGTATGTAATATCTATCAAGTGGGTAAATATATTCTTGAAGAAGAAAAATAATATCACTGATGGATAACTGTTTACCTTAGCAATCTTCCTCTAGTCCATCACTGCTGGTGAAAAAAATTTTCATGAAAACAAAAAAACATACTATGGAGTTTGTGAAAAAGGAAAGGCACTCTCAAAGTCAAAATATGCAATTTTTGTACCCCGATACCGGATCTCAGTGTTTGTTGATCTACTTGTTTGTTGCTCCTGCCCCCAAATAGTTTCTCTGTCACTGCTTAAGATCTTTCAAGCAACACTGTCCAAAGTCCCACCATTTAGAGATTAATTTGGGCCAATAAGCATGAGCGTTTGAAAATTGGCAAAGAGATCTAGAGTAAATAGCCTAGATGTGCAGAGATGAGATGAGTAATCTTTGATCATAGAGTGTTTGGGGCTTACCCTGGAATTTGTGTGTTGTCCTTAGGGAAGGAAAGGGAAAAGTCCTTAGGAAAACTACGTGCACATTATTGTAGGAATAGGGCCCTGGGATTTGAGGAATTGGTTCATAAAAGTTAGTAGAAGAGGCAAAATATACCTTGCCTAATTTGATATTGCAAAAGGAGAAAAAAAACAAAACAAAACAAAACTTCTTATTCTCTCTTCCCAGGATCTAGGGCTCATATCCATATTACCTTTAATTGTTCTGGAGGCACACTAAGTTACATATGATTTTGTGAACCAGTTCCAAACTCAACAGTCATTAATAGCATTGTTTTTAAATGAAAAATGCATTTCAGGTTACCAACCTATAGAACACACTGAATTTATAAGTTGAGAATTGTGGAGACTTAGCCTTTTATTTTGGTGATTTCTCCGTTATCTAAGATAAATGAGATATATAGCTTTTTAAAGAGTCAAAAACAATTTTAAGTATTGATAAACTCCGTGAAAAAAAAAAAAGACTACAAAGTAGCACATCAATTGAATTTTCAAATTTTATGCAAGTTTCACCCTCAAGGGAAAGTTTGGTGTTTGGAAATGGTTTGGGGACGGGAACAACAGATGTTTTTAATGGAGGGTGGTGTCTCCAGTTATTTGCAGGGTCAAAAAGCTCCCTTATAAGGCAAATGCCTCTAACTACATACAGCCTTCTAAAATAAAGACTATCAAACAGAAGAGTTGCCAGTATTTGTAACCCTTTTTCCAATGATTCCCATGTCCTTCCTTCTATCACTGATTTAAAGTCATTAAATTTAATGGAAGTATCGATGCACATTGAAAGGGCTATTAGCTATGTAAATGTCAAATTTTCTTAAATTTGAGCAAAGTTGACCACATAATGACACTATTAAAAGGCACTTATCATCAGACATTTGTGCTTAGAGAAACTTGCCTCAATAACTCTGGAAGAAGGAAAAAAGGTAGTTAAATTAATCCTACCTAAGGTAAAGCACAGTAGTTTTGAATGGTTGTCAAATGTTCCCCAAACTTGGAGAGAAGTCATCTGCCCAGTAAGAAAGATAGATACTTTAGCAGTGTTCAGATCTGCATTTCCATTAACAGTGAAGCATTCCATAATCATCAGACCTTGGAATAATAAAGAATACACTGCTTCTGTTGGCCTGTCTACTGTCAGCTGGCATGGAGATTTACTTTTCTAATTGATGCACAACTTTCTTAATCATCTCCGAGTACTCATACTGATGTTTTCTGGCTGTTGCTGTTTAAAGTATCCAAAAGATCAGCCTGTGGAATTAAACAGATCTATTATCCTAGCATGTTCTGCTGAGGTTCCACTTAAAAAAAGCTAGTCTGAATCTTCTGAAGTTATTTTGAAGAGTTTCAAATTAAATATGATAAGATATTCCTTGGGTACTTCTATTTAAATTTTACATAAAGTCTTAAAGGAGTGAATGCTCAATGTTTGAATTATGCTATTCATATTTGCTAAAATTAAAGAGGATAAGAATATACTCAGCATGTGAGGCAGTAATATTGAGATGCTGTATTTTAGTACAGCGACAACAGAGATGTGATATCTGTTAGGGAGTTGTTTCCTCTTTTCCTATTTTGCCCTTATCTCTTCTATACCATCTTGTTTTAAAATAGAAAAAAAAAACTAATTATGCAATACCAAGGAACCAAAAATTTGCAAATACAGAGAGATAACTGAAACATGCAACAAAATAATGCCTTTGTCCTAATTCTCCCAAAGCAAATATTTATCAAACCTCAACTAAGTGTCAAGTACTGAATGAGATCCCCAGAGACAAGTCAGTGAGTGAGACAGACAGTGCCTCTTGTTTGGAGTGTTTGGAGCTGAGGTTCTAGAAGGGTAAAGAGCAATAAAGCAAGGAAGCAAATAACTGAGTAAAACATGCAGATATATAAAATAACTGTAAGTTTTGATTGGTTCTGTGAAGGAGGCAAATAAAGAAAAAAGAAGCAAAAATAGAGAATGGCAGGTGAGAACTGAGTCAGGAATGATTTCTCTGAGTGATGATACAGAAGCTGAGATTTGAAAGATTAGAAAGAGAAGAGGCTGAGGCTATTTCAAACACAGGGACAGCAGGTACAAAAGCGCTGGAACAGGAACGAGTTAGAGATGCTCCAGGTCTTGAAAGACCAGTGTGCTGGCATCAAGGGGACAAGAGGGAGAGTGACACAACATGAGGATATATTCTTGATGACTTTTAAACTTACAGTTCATCACAATGCTTAAGAGAAAACATCCTAATCACAAAAACATATCTACGTTCACATTTATGCATATATGTGAACATGAATTTAAGAGCAGAATATATAGCAACATATCAAAAGAGATTAATTGTAATCGCATGTTTAATATTTATATTTTACCATTATAACTTCAACCAATAAACAAAAGGTCCTCTTCCTCTGACTTCCATGACCCTGAATTATTCTGGTTCCCTTCTTACCTCTTGAAGCAACTCTCTTCTTTGTGAGATACGTTTTCCCTGTCTCTTCTGGGCAACTCATTCTCCACTTACACTATATACACACTCTTCATGGTGGTCCATAATTCCTGACCTCACTTACCGACTCTATGTTGATTATCCCTACATTTCTTTTTTTTTAATTTTTTTTAAATATTTTATTTATTTGAGAGAGAGAATAAGAGAGAGAGCGAGCACATGAGAGTGGGGAGGGTCAGAGGGAGAAGCAGACTCCCCGCTCAGCGGGGAGCCCGATGAGGGACTCAATCCCGGGACTCCATGTTCATGACCTGAGCCTAAGGCAGTCGCTTAACCAACTGAGCCACCCAGGCGCCCTACCCCCACATTTCTATTCTCAATCCTGGTTTGTCTCCTGAGTTTGAGACATAGATCCCATTGCACGATTGCTATATCCATTATCTACATCTATGGCAATGTCTATATCATCTGTATTCCATGGGAATCTCAAGTTCAGCATGTCCCAAAATGATCTCACCACCTTCCCCTACTCAAGCACAGTGCTATGGCACTATATATGTTTAATTATTTAATAAACATGTATGTTATACTTTCTACATGGTAAACAATCCTATTTACATTACTATGAGGTCATATTAATGATGACTCTCATTTTATGGGGGTGTGAACTGAGACAAAGGTAATTAATTTGCCCAAGGATATGTTGCTAGTAAGCTGAGGTTTGGACAAAGATAGCCTGGCTCCACAGTCTTTTCTCAACTGCTGAGCTTTCCTGCCCCTCCCAGGGAAAGGGTCTCTTGAACCTAACAATTTGATAACACAGTCCTTTCTAACAGAAAAGTATTGTGTAATGAGGCTTCAGAACAATGTTGCAAAGAAAAACTTGGATTTTATGTGACAAGGTTATCAAGATGTCGAGATATCCTCTCCATCTTTAATAAGTACAGAATGTGCTTTTTTAAAAAATCAGTTTAGGGGCACCTGGATGGCTCAGTCGGTTAAGTGTCTGCCTTCAGCTCAGGTCATGATCTCAGGTCCTGGGATCGAGTCCCGCATCGGGCTCCTTGCTCAGTGGGAAGCCTGCTTCTCCCTCTGCCTGCTGCTTCCGCTGCTTGTGCTCACTCACTCTCTCTCTCTCTGTCTCTCTGTCAAATAATAAATAAAATCTTTTTAAAAAATCAGTTTAAACAATCCACCAATAAGTTATAGCTAAAAAAAAAAAATCACCTGCGGTAACCTTGGATTGATATATGTTATAATATATTTACTGCTATATATTCTACTTATTTTGATAAATATCTGTCTTCTAATTCTTTTAAAAATATATGTTGTCACTAATTGTTACATTTGATATAAAAATTTTATAAAATCCATTTTAAAAACTTGCCCAATTGCCACCCTGCATTATTTATTGGCTATCCTAAGCATTATTGCAGTTACCTTAATTGGTTATATAAACAGTTTAGAAGTCTAGGCTCTTAAAGTGCTGCAATGTAAGGAATTGGAACTGCCATCACAGATGGGAGAAAGAAAAAGGAGATTGGTAAGTTTTTTAGCATGTATACATGCCAACATTTCTACCTTATATAGGATTAAAAGAAACTATACAGGACAAATAAAATCTTTTGTTTAAGTAATATACAATTGGCAGTGAAGGGAAAGTAACTATATACCCTAAGACCAGAATTGGTAAGTATTTTATACCTATCAATTTACCACAAATTTTAGGGGAAAAAATAATGACGTAGGGGTATTTATAAAGTCATGATCAGTCAGTTGAAGTCATAGTTTATGAAGAGACCAAGCTGTTCACTGGTATTTAAAAATTTGTGAATAAATGTTAATTACTATCCAAGGTGCCAGATTCTCTACTTTCATTAATTACTAATAAATTACACATTCATATAAAGTTCACTTTCCCCAAACCAAGAAAGTAATATAATATCAAACTCACTAAGTTGTAGAGTCCTGGTAAGAACACAAAATAATAGAATGAGCTTTACATTTTAGAAACCGACTAAATAAGACAAGTCCCTTTTTTTTCTTGCATGGAAAAGGTAGTTATTTGGTTATTTTAAACAAATGATTTTTAAAGTTCCAAATTAGAACATTATTTTGTACATAAGATTTCCTTAATAAAGCCTTTTTGGTATTTTTGGTAAGCAATCTCCAGTATGGACAATGTCACACAGATATCTTCTGTCTAGAGTTGTCAAAACTGATCTGTATTACTATTTTGTAGCCCCTAGGAGCTGCTTATTATGCTAAATATTACCATTCATTTCTACCACAGTATTTTTACATGCATGTGTATTTGCAGAGGAAAGTTTATATACTTACTAATTCCTAGTATTTAATTCTTGAGCCATTCAAGATCCCCACAAAAATTTCAATTAGTTTTGAGGTTCACTTGCTTTAGTTTTTTGCTTACTCAACAGAATCAACCAGATGCTTATTCTAAAGGGACACAGCCTTTGTGTCATAGGCACTAGATATTTATCTGTTGGAAAAGTTAACGTTAGGGACTTGATAGAACTACTTAATACTCTCTTGTTATTAAGCAACCTTCTCAGTTCTCTTCCTGCATGACATAACTGTAGGTGTATTCTCCTGTGGATCACATTACCAGCAAAGGGGTATTCTCTCCTTCCCCGGGGGGGGGGGGGGCGGGCAGGGGTGGTGGTGGAATGGATGCTGTTATTGCCAAGGCAGAAATAGAGGTTCTCCTCCATTTTGTTTCTCCCCTATGCTCAGATGCATAAAAACTAAGACGCAGTTTCTCTGACCACTCTTGGAGATCTCTTCCATAGATCTTTTATTCCATTTTGAAGATAAGTGATACAACCTAAGATAATTTTTGTAAATACATGGAAAAATGTGAAAATGGACATTTATAACATAAGCCAAACCCTCAGGTTTATTTTGCTGAAATTATTCTGGAATGAAACTTAAGAAAGAGAATCCCCTTTGCCTCCCCACCCCCCATTCTGTTGAACCAAATTAATAGCCCTGTGTAGTAGATCTCCTTGTCTCTGTTTTATTGGTGAAGAGCATGAGCCTCAAGTATGAAATAACCTATCCAAGGGCTCATTCTAAGTAAGTCGTGAAACTGATACTCAAGCTCTATCTGAATCCAACTCTGATGTCCTACTGTTTGACCAGGCTGCCATCTGATTTGCCACATGTACTCACTGATAGAGAATATTTATAGCTAAAGGAACAAAACTAAAGGTGGGATTGTAGCCAGTGGAACTATATAAGTGTATGTTCAGTCACCATTGATTTACAAAAAGTAACCAACATGTACTTACATCATTGCAAGAAAATGTGTGTAGTGAGAATCAGACTTAGACTGACAAAGAAATCAGCATTTCTAACCTCAAGGTATTTAACTGCAACACATAAACGAAAGATATCTAAAGAAAAATTTCCAGCAGATCAACTATTTAATAGGAGAGTGATTTTTCAGTAACATAGTTATGAACTAAGAATATAGACATTTGAGGGGCGCCTGGGTGGCTCAGTTGGTTAAGCGACTGCCTTCGGCTCAGGCCATGATCCTGGAGTCCTGGGATCGAGCCCTGCATCGGGCTCCCTCCCTGCTCAGCAGGGAGTCTGCTTCTCCCTCTGACCCTCTTCCCTCTCGTGCTCTCTATCTCTCATTCTCTCTCTCTCTCAAATAAATAAATAAAATCTTAAAAAAAAAAAGAATATAGACATTTGGCCTGAGCTTTACTTTTCATTACATCAATGGTCAAATGATTTGGTATAATAAAGTATTCAGTTATATCACTCTTTAAATCATTTTATTTATGTGTTCACCTATTCATGCATTTCTTTTTCAGGAAGCATCGCTATCATTGTGCCTCTAGTCCTCCTGGTGACTTTGATAACCACCTTAGTAATTGGTTTAGTGCTTTGTAAAAGAAAAAGAAGGTAAGATTCAATGGTTTAGACAAAAGGTCAGTAAATAAATTACATACAGAGGTACAAAAACATAGTGTTTTTCCATTTAATTTTTTTTTAATTCTTAAAAACGTGATTTAGTTATCCCAACTGCAAATTCTTGTTTTCGAACCATTTTATCCCTCTATTTCATTTTAAAGTGAGTATAATTCAGAACTCTCGTCTCCCTTGTTATGTTGATGGAATGGCTCCATTTGTATATTCTAACAAAACTAACAAGGGCACATATTAATTAAATTTCAGTAGAATTTTACATTTTTGGTAGTTTTTCCATGAAACAGCAAGAGTCTCTGAAGTGCATCCTATTATCTTAATGTGTAAGATTAGTAATATCAATACAATGATACTGAATATGTATTATGTATCACAACTTGTGCATTTCATTCACAAATTCTGCATTGGTTTATGTTATATATTCCTGGAAGTATAATTTTTCAATTTCTGTGAACATGCAGTTATAAAGATCTGGAAGGAGTAAGTTGTCTGTAAGGTTATTATCTGGAACCAAGTGTTTGTGAGTCAGTTTTTTAAAAAAGGATGACTTGGGGATTGAAAACAATCTATTTCAGGAGTACCTGGGTGGCTCAGTCGGTTAAGCATCTGCCTTCAACTCAGGTCATGATCCTGGGGTCCTGGGATCGAGTCCCTGCTCAGTGGGGAGCCTGCTTCTCCCTCTCCCTCTGCCCCTCCCCCTGCTGGTGCTCTCTCTCTCTCTCTCTCTCTGTCAAATAAGTAAATTAAACAAAAAAAAGAAAACAGTCTATTTCAAAGATTCTTTATCACTACTTTTTAGTCATAGTTTTCAGGAATAAAGGGTAAAAGTTAATTTAAGAAATAATGAATTAGTGAATATTCAGTTTCAACTAACGTGTCAGCTATTTAAGAGGACTATGTTCCAAGTGCATTTTTTGCTGTCAAATCTAAGTAATTTGGATAACTTATCACATTAAGACTTTTTTGGTTCTCCTTGACTTGATAAATATTTATTTTTAATGCACTTTTATTTATGAACTCTGTGAGTTATGTTAAAATAAGTCAGTAAATCTACAAATATGATAGCTTTATGTATTATGATTGTAATATTGAGACAGTTTACACTTACATTAATGTTCACATATTCTAGGACAAAAACTATTAGAAGACAGCCTATTATCAATGGAGGAATCAATGTAGAAATTGGGAATCCATCTTATAACATGTATGAGGTGGATCATGATCACAACGATGGAGGTCTTTTAGATCCTGGTTTTATGATAGATGCAACAAAGGTAATATGTTTTAAGATGATGGACAATAAGCACTAACATTCCTGAGTCATTTATCTGTAATATAGTCCTGAAGTTTATCAGCATTTCTTTTATCTGAAGTTAACAGTGAAGAACTTTAGGATGCATTGAATGTTATAGTCTCTTTTAAAGAAAAAAATTAAATTATGGCTTGCATTCACCTGAAGCATGAAGTTAAGATAACATGTTTTGGAAAATACATATGTATTTATTCATTTAGTTTATAAACATGTCTAGTTTACTTACAATAATGCTTTACTCAAATGTGTTGAGATGCTAGCATATATAAATGTACAGCCTAGCATAAAAATACTGTCTGATTTATTTTTTAATAATAAAAAGAGTGTCAAAATAAGTATTTTATTTCCAGTAGTGTTTCATTGATTCAGCTAAGCTGTGCCCTCGGATTTGTTTGTAGTCAAATTACTTTTGAAAAAATATTTTTCTACTATAATAGCCTTCCTATCGATTTGAGTTATGTTGTTGATACAAACAGCCTAAAAATCTAACTTTTTTGGTAAAGTTTCTATTCTTATCATTGTATACTCAGGTTAGCAGCTTTCAAGAGAAATAGATGAATGATACAATTATCCAGATAAACTTGCAAAGATTCACTACACTGTATTATCTTCATATTTTGCATGGTAATGATAGACTATTTTATTGTGAATTTAGAACATCAATTTGCTATTATGGAATGATTTTTCTTAGCTTACTCATTCATTTATTGAATAACTAATTTATTTTCTGATATATGAAAGATGCTTTGTCCAAAATGCCCCTTTACATTGTAAATAATCACAATCTATGTCCAAATGGGTTTGCGCTCATAGCAACAGCTATTCCCAAAGATGTTGAATAGGGTCCCATACATTCAGGCTAGTTGGGAATCCATGGCCAGAATATCTGAGCCTGAAATCAATGGTCAAATATTTATTTCTCTGAAAAGGAATCAATTATTAGTGCATGTGTATATTTTTACATGATCAGAGGATATTGTAGTGACTTTTTTCCTAATTAGAAGTAAATTTATACTTATTATTAATTATTAATTCATTAATTAACTCCTACATTTGAAATTGTTCATGAAATAAATTCTAGAAACCTAAGTTTCATTGTTTTCTACTTAAAAAGGAAAGACTCTATATATGGTGCACATTGTTATTTGATAATTTATGAAGAAGATAAATAATAGACTTCTCATATTCTTTGAATTTTTCTTAGGAGAAAGTACACTGTAAGTATAATATGAACTGATGAGGACATACTTCATACACTTTTCATAAGGAGAGTTCTTACTTTCCCCATCATTTTTATTTCTAGTGATAGAATTAAGCCAATTTTCATTACTTAAAGAAAATGGCTTTTTAGTACTCCATTTAAAAATTTTTCCACATTTACTCTAGGAAGATAAAACTATGCTTCAGTGCCCCTCAGATTACTTTTAATGTATTTGCATATAACATTCAATAAATATTTATTTACCAATTTGCTGACTGATTGACCAAAATTACATTAATGTGACTTAGATGGCTGAGTCTAGCTAGCTTCTGATTTTTGAAATGTAAATATGAATTATTGCCTAAGGAGTAACTGCAAGAGACACAACTAGTCCTAATAGGTATAAACACTTTTGGAAAGAAGAGGACCACACCGAAGCAACCTTAATGACCAAATGTTTTTCATAGAGTATTTGCTGAGTCATGATGGTTTGATATAATCATGATGTGATCAAATGAAAATTGCATTACACATAAAGAGGATTTTATAGAGCATTTTCATTATTTTCAAAATGGTTAAAATTTATACTTCAATCTTATCTTCTAATCAAAATAACTGAGACAGTAAGTAAAGTTAATAAAAAAGATTTGACTATGGAGGCAATCACAGAACAGTTTGAAGATTTCAAAAAAAGGAAATTAGTATTTACTGGTTTTATCTCCAAATTCATCTCAAATTTTACTTAGATAATTTTCAATATTTTTTCAATGAGATCTTTGTGGGGGGAAATGAAGAGGCAATATTGACCTGATTTTATATTTAAAATTTTTTTCTGAGACCCTTGCCCTTATCCCCAACTTTGTGATTATTAACCCAAGAAAATCTAAAGTCATTGTTCTTGCACGGAGACTTAGTGAACTAGTTTAATTAGTAATTCATTTGGAGAGTCAGATTTTCAAAATACAGATTTTTTTTAAAATGTGACATTTTTATTTTTTTTAAATATAGGGTGGTGATAAATCTTTAATTAGAAGCAGTCAGATATTTGAGTGTTCAAAATGGGCTACTGTCAGAACTTTTCAAGGGGACAAAACCTTAGGTAGGGGAATCTTGTATATTTTTCACAGAGTAGTTAGCAAAGATATGATTTCTTTGGGAAGGATGAAGTTAAATAAATAGAAATGTATGGAGGTGTCTTGACGCATGGCGTAAGTAAGCTTACTGATGCTATCAGTAAGCTGTACATAACAGAAATGTCTTAAGAAGGAGAGATCCAATATTTATAGTTTTTTCTTAATCTATTAAAGCTACGATGAACACACTGTTTGTGCCCCAGAGCTAATGAGTATTTTTATGCTATTTTTATGACTTAATATGAGTTTATGTCAATGAAAATCGTTCCATGATATTAGATCGGAAACTAAAATTCTCTGTTTACATACAGGCCAGGTATATAGGGGGAGGGTCCAGTGCTTTCAAGCTTCCGCACACAGCGCCTCCCATCTACCTAAACTCTGATTTGAAAGGACCACTAACTGCTGGGGTGAGAGAAGAAAATTCATTATTCCATATCCATTCCATCACAGAACCCCTCGCAATGAAAGATGATGGCTGGACTTAGATAGGGGATGTCTTTAATTGAGTTTTTAATTAACAAGAGATTTCAAAACAGCATTAAAATCTGAGGCTTATGTTAGATGTCCTGCTTATGCAAGATTACATAGAAAACATGTTATCATTTTAGATAAGCTAGTAAGTAGAAATAGCTCTTCTGCTGATTTTGAAAATGTCACAGCTCTTTAACAATAAAAATGAGTTTTTGCTATTCTTAGAAATCTCTAGCTAGAAATTTAAACTGAATAATTTAAACTTAAATTTATGTTTGGTTTTACTCATTTCCTATTAAGATATTTTGTTTAGTATTTACAAGTTTGGTGTCCACTTAAATAAAAATATACTACAAAATGTGGCATTGTATTGAGAAATTAGAAATGGTCTAATGAGACCCCTCTTAAAAATTTTTTTTTATTAAGTAACTAGTTTCTAGAGGATGGTACTTGGTCTTAAGTTACATGGTTTAAGGTAGATGGAAGAGGGATAAAAATAAGGGTATAAAGATTCCTGGGGATGAGTATGTTCTCCTTTGTACCTCTCTCGCATCAGTTGTTTTTCATTCTCATTTTTTTCATGTCTGTCTCATTTGCATGGCCCAAAGATTGTATGTTTCTTTGTCAGAACTAAGATTTAGTGTTCTGCATTTGGGAAGACAAAACTAAACTAAACAAAAACTAGGCAGTAACTTCTTGGGTTTAGTTACAATTAATAAAATGATAAACATTGCATGTTTTCAACTGGAAGAGATCACTTCTGCATGTCTCGATTCTACTTCAAAGTGCTCTAGGTATCTATGAAAATTAAGATAACTATGAACTTCAAATCCTTGGAAGAGTCCAAAAGTATTTACAATAATAAATACATATAAGTTGTTTGAAGCAAAAATATTGTCTTTATTTTAAAGTTTATTCCACCAATGCGTTTTACTATTATTTTCTTTGTTTTCCTGTTTTTAACTTCATATTGAAAAAATTGTAAGCCTCAAGCAATTAGATAACTTTCTGTAAACACATCTTTCCTGCCACTGCTATGGCGGTAAGGTGGCAAACGCACGGACTGGAAATAAGATGATTTGGTTTAGTGTTTTATGCTTTTAAGTAATCTCAATGAATATTGTCTTCACAAAGATATCCTCGGGCTTTTACTCTTATGTCAAAGTTCCACTTAGATTCCCAAGTTACCTGAAAAACGTACACTTATGTTTTTATCTAATACTGCACAAAAGTCAACTAAAGCCTGTAAACAGAAATTAATTACATTTATGTAATTACTATTTAGAAAATTAAATATATTGCATATAAATGTGGTTAACATTGAAAGATAGACATCCTAGAAAATAAAAAAAAAATATGGTCAGAATTGATGACAAAAATTGAATTTCTCTATTTTTTTTTTCTCCTTCAGCCAACAAATTACTCCAATCCGGTGTATGCAAAACTATATATGGATGGGCAAAACTGTCGAAACTCCTTAGGAAGTGTTGATGAAAGGAAAGAACTGCTTCCAAAGAAAATAGAAATTGGGATAAGAGAGACAGTGGCATAATCAGTGATACCTTTTATATGCTGTATAAATGTATAAAATATAAGGATTACTTTTGTATGTTTCAACAGTATTATACTTGTTTTGGCATCAGCATTACCTCCTTCTTTATCTTTCTCCTGGTTAATTGTTTTCTGAGTTTTCTGGGTTTTACTTTTTGCTGATGACTATTGATTGACCATTTGTATGGTATTTTTATGAAAAAGAACTGCACTACAATACAATTTACAACAATGCTGCTGATATGATTCACCTTTGGATTTGTTAAAAATTAAAAACAACATATTCCTTTGTAGTGTGAATATGAGCAATCTATTTTATATGAACTTTTTTGGTTCTACTTAATCAACAAAGAGAATCTCTGCACTTTTTCATTATATGGTCTGAAAGCTGTAATACAATGTCATTTTACTTTTCCATTTAAACTGATGGAAGAATGATTGAATGGTCAACTCTCTTGTTTGTGCCCATTAAGACTGATTCAGACTGCTGAAAATATCTAGCCCTCACAAGTCCAGCATCACCTGCTTTGAAATTAGCCTTAGATTGCCAAGTGGTAGATGAAAATTTTGATGAAAAACTTTTAAAAATATATACAATTAATAATTTGCATGAATACCTGCAACTACATTTGCCAAAATTTAGCGGACTCTATGTGATATACTAAACATATACACCCTGTAAACAATAGTTATATTTAGGTGGTAGAAGATAGCAAAAATATAACCAGAAGTGGAAAGACCACACTTGCTATGGGATAAGACCTTTTGTTCTCCCTCAGTCCTGAGGTAAATAGCCAGCCTAGAGCACAACAGGGCATTGGGTACGCATGCCTTAGGAAGTTCTTCCTAGTCATGTGCATTTTGTGGAAGATTAACCCAACCCCTTACCACACAGAACACTGAACAATAATACATAAGCACACAAATTGATGACAGAATTTCAATTATGTGAATGCATTCTCTTTGCCAGGTCAAAAGGAAGAGGCAAAACAGCCATTATAGTATAGAGTAGTTGGTAAATATTTTCAATATACAGTGTGACTAATCCAATATTTGCCCTATTCAAAATATATTCTTAAAGGACTTTCCAGGTTATAGAAGAACAATTATCTGTCCATAATCAAAGGTGGAGAGTGTAAATGCTGACCAGTTACTCTGATACTCTGGTTTCTTTTGGTTATGCAAAACACATGGACCCCATTCACTTTTTTGTTTGTTTGTTTTCAAATTTTGACTGAAATAAGTACGATTTATTTAAGTTGTATAAAAAAGGATAGCATTTTTATACAGATATCTTTAAAGGCACAAAAGATTTATTCACAAGGTATGGAGGGCTTTTTGTTCCTCTGATAGACATGACTGACTTTTAGCTGTCATAATGTATTAACCTAACAGATGAAATATGTTTGTGGTTGCTCTTTATCCCTTTGTACAAGCATTAAAAAAAAAAAAAAAAACTGCTGTTTTATAAAGAGACTTTTTGTTGTACTATGTGCATGCATACTACCTATTTCTAAACTTTGCCATATTGAGGCCTTTATAAACTATTGATTTATGTAATACTAGTGCAATTTTGCTTGAACAATGTTATGCATATCATAAACTTTTTCAGGTTCTTGTTTAAGTACATTTTTTAAATTGAACAGTATTTTTCATTTTGGTTATAATAGTCATTTTGCCTATGTTTCTACAATGAAGTGTTAAATACTTTATAAAAAATTGTTGACTGACTTATTTAAATGAAATTCTACATATTTAAGTGCTTGTGTTGGGTAGTTTTTAAAAGTAAGAAAATTCTTTTATTTGTGGACTCTAATATCCCTAGGAAACTATTTTAGTAAACATGAGATAATTTTTGTTATATCCTTAAGAGCATACTTTCTGGGTTAGATTGATTTCATTGCATCACTTTTAAAAGCACAATAGAGAAAGCATTTTCTCTCTTCTTGGAGCAGAAACATTTTCCTTGCTTCATATTTTTCCCCCATCTTACATTGCTTATTATGGATTCTTATATTGCAGTAGAAAGAGAGGTAGGTTATACACACAGTAGTGTGACGATTGTGTTGAAATAAGCCAAAGCTCTTCCTGCCCTTCCCATTCTCAGAAAGTGTACTTTATGGAAAACTCAGATTGCATGAGATGCTATTTAGGCATTATTTTGTAAGTGGAATGGTTATCGGTATACCGACCTGGAGTATCAGCCTGGAGAAGAAAATAAAGGAGGCTCTGATTAACTGGAGCTATCATTGAGTTATATTATCTAAAATGGCCTTTTTATATGAGAGCTTTAGAAATGTAACTGAAATTATTATTTGAAGGAAACAGAACCTACAGATTGAGATGATCTTGATACAGTTAGTGGTATAAACATCTAGCGTATCATTTATGATATACAGGCAACTAACTAACACCCAGAGTCTGGCACAATGGCCCATTTTTTCACTAGGGCATTGATGAAAACCATAGTTGAGAGAGTTCAGGATATACTTTTTAACCCTGAGGTCTCATCTACATTATCATGGTCCTTATGTCCACAATATGCTTCACCATCCCATGCTCATGCACTCAAGTCCACATCAGAGTTCATAGTCTTTCTTTTTGCAATTATTTTGCCTTCAGTCTTTATAGGACAAAGATATTTTTTCAACTACTTAAAATTTATTTATATAGCTCTAGCTCTTTCTATTTCAATACTCGTATGCAAAAACTCATATAAATGCTAGAAATTCAGGTGTACAATTCTCCTCCACAGTGACCATCCTTTATAAATGCCATCACCAAAATACTTCCTAAAACTTTCCTTCAAGCTTTGATGAAACGTATTTTCTAAAAATGAATGTTTCATGGTAAATTCTCCTTCCTACCCAAATGACTATTCATCTAAAGTAGGGGTTTTCAACCTCTAGACATTTGGGTCCAGTTAGTTCTTTATTATCCTTTTAAGGAAGGATATTTAGCAGGATCTCTGCCTCTACCCATTAGATGTTACTAATACCACCCAAAGTTGCAACAACCAAAATGTCTACAGATTGCCAGATTTCTTCTGGGGAAAAAAAATTGCACTTACTAAGAACAAATGATCTAGGGCTGTGTTCTGCCTTCCATTATTAAAAAGCTCTCAGCTGAAACAGCTAAGTCAAAAAAAGAAAAAAAAAAGAAAGAAAAAAAAAATCCCCTCAGCATCAAAATCATGGTGCTCCCTCCCAAGTTTTTAAGTTTTTAATACTGATGATGCATGAGTTATAGAAATCTGGTATTAGTAAAGTGCCTATACAGTAAAGAAACAAAACAAAACAGAAAAGGGAGAACCACGAAGGGAGAGAAGTTTCATTTAGAAACAGTTTTGTGTAAATTTGGGCTATTTTAATTTATGTAAATGTTTTATTTGGCCACTTAATGTCATTTATGATTATGTTTTGTTTTGTGTTCGATTATATGCTTATTTTGTTGTTTCTTGAGGTTGAGATTTAAGCCTGTACTTTTCTTGTACAAATGTTACTTTCTGCTTTTATAACTCAGATATGAAGAAGTTCAATACTCAGTGTATGTTATAGCTACTATAAATGAACTATAATATGCAAAGTACCCACAATTTCCAAACCCTAACTGAGAAAATTGTTATATGTGGTGAAATGAATAGGAAAAAAAATGCACTGCTTTTTTTCCTTTAGCCCCTCACATGTCCATATCTTCAAACACTCTTGATGTAAAATCTGATTCCTCTCTAAGAATACTATTACTATTTACAGAATCAACTCTTTCATGTAGTTTTACTTTAAAAATTAAAATATAGGGGCACCTGGGTGGCTCAGTCGTTAAGCATCTACCTTCAGCTCAGGTCATGATCCCAGGGTCCTGGGATCGAGCCCCACATCGCGCTTCCCACAAGCGGGAGGCCTGATTCTCCCTCTCCCACTCCCCCTGCTTGTGTTCCCTCTCTCTCTGTGTCTCTCTCTGTCAAACAAATAAAATCTTTAAAATAAATAAATAAATAAAAATTAAAATATAAGAGGCTAAGAATCCCACAGACTTGAGCAAAATAGAACTCACCATTTTTGGAAAGCTGTTTTCTTTACCTAATGCTCCATTCCAGTTTACATCACTTTATTTAATGAAACCTTTTTCAAAATTAGATGATATAATTTAATGCAAATAAAAGTCATTGTTTAAATAGAAACCCTTGAATTGTAGCTCGTAAGAAAAGGAGAGACTCAAGCACTTCTTTGTGAAGGTGATTACCAGATAATATAGCACAAAAAATGATTTTTTCCATGTATTTTGAATATGAGAAAAACAACAAAAAGAGCCAGAAAATGGTTCATTTTTCAGTTCTGTTACCAATTCCATTGCTTATATATCCAGAAAGTTAACACATCAAGAAAAAGATAAAGATAATTAACAATATACAGAAGTAGTTTTATTCAAAACAACATTTAGCTTTTGATGATATAATATCCACAGGTCCAGGAACATGTACTTCATAATGTGCTATGCATGTATCTCATTTAAAAAAAAAAAAATGAAATGAAATGAGTTCTCTGGTTTAACTTTTCTCTAATAGTTATTATACCTAAACGGCTGTAACGTATTCTGAAAAATATAGTTTCCAGTGAATCCTATCATTTTTTGTACCCAAAGTGATCAAAAGTCAAAAGAAAAATTGGTACTGAAGATGGCCTATTTGATAAATTCTATGCTTAAAATGTGTTCATTCTCTCTGATGGATAGTCTGCCCCTGTAGCTGGGGTTTGTAAGATAATGGTGAGATTAAGCAATACAGTACTGATGCTTTACTCATTTGTTTACTCCCAGATAATTTTTCAACTGTAGTTTCTTCTGCAGTTTTAATACATAAAATATGAGCCTCCTGATGCAATTGATTTCTAGCTATTTATGCCATAGTAACTTGGGAAACCAGTAACAAAACTGTTATAACCTTTCAAAAGAATAATGTCCATAGTGAAAACCATACACATCTTATTCAGGTCAGTAATTTAACTGTAAGTGGGAAAATATTTTTTCACATACAGAATAAACTGTGAAATATGATTGAGAAAAAAATTTAGGAGTTTGAAATATAAGGCTGTTTATGGAGATACTTAAAAAACAATACACAGAGTTGAAGTTTAGAGTAACTTTACTAATGAGCTACATTTCTCAGTGGGTAATGTCAAAAGTTAGGTAGGAAATAACCGAACAATGAGATTTCTAAACAGGAGTAACCTCCATCCTTGCAGTCAGCTAGCCTCAATGGTATATTTGTGGAAGTCTATATAAATAAACAACAACAACATTAACACACACCTCACATATTTTCACACATTGGCTTTGATGTCCCATTAATTGTGAAGATGGCATTTCTCTATTTTTGTAAAATGCAGTCATGTTTTGCTTCTCTGGCTTATAATTTTTAGAAATCACTACTCTTATCCAGAGTGATAACTAATCCCTAGTTTTTTATTCCTTAATATAAAATCATCATATTTCTGTCCATTTGTGACAGTACAGGAAGCCAGTATTCCTCTTTGACTATTTTGTTATAACCTGTATCCTGTATTGCTTATTTTCTAGTTTTAAAAAAAGTCATTTTAGAAAATTTAGAAAATAAATATAAGGAAAAAAGAAAAATTACCACTAAAACACTAGAAATAACCAGTTACCATTTTAAAGAATTTTCATTTGTTGTAGACTCATGCATAAATTTAAATTTTCTACCCCACTTTCAAAATATAATATTATAACATTAAAATATTTGTTTTTATGTCTTTCCTCAGCTTTTATTTATTTTTATTTAGCTTCTGTTTATCCTATGCAGACTTCATATTGCATGAATTCATTTATTTTAGTCTTTTGATTTGAAAGTTATTTATTTATTATTTGTCTTACTGTTAAATATTTTTAACTTTAAAAAATGTACTAACAATTAAATCCAAAATTTAAAAATATCTTTTTTCCATCTAATATGAGAAGTTTAGTATCATTAGACTCCCCAATCTAACTTACCCTCATTGTCTTTGATACAGTTTGTGGTTTTATTTTGACAAATGTTAAGAGAAGTAGTATTTTTATATTTTTGTCTTCCCTTTATTAATTGGAATATTTTCAACTATATTTACATTTAATATTTCTCTTTTAAAACTCATCATTCCTTTTACTATATCATTTTTTCATTCTTAATTTCTTTATTGTTATTTAAGTCTTATTTTATTGGTATATTTCATCAAATACACTTATAAAAAAAAGCCTTTATCTGTGGTTTATTTGCTGAGCTCTTATATTTATACAAACATCTCTCTAAGGTCTTCACAAACAAATGTCAACTCAACTCAACTCAATGTATGGAGATTTTCCATTTCCTGCAAAATTAGGTTGCACCTGCCTCACACTGCCTTGTGGTAGTCAATGTTGCTAAGGATAAGTCTGAGACCAAACAGATTTTTCTTTTTTTGTAACATTTATCCCCAGGCTTAAAAACACAAAATTAATTATAATAAATATATTTTGCCACATATGCACTTATGTTTATATTGATTTTGTCTACTTTCAACAATGTTTTTAGCTGAGATTCGCTTTCTTCAAGATAACTTTATTTACTTTTGTACAAATTGATTTCTTTAATACACAGAAGTTCTTAGGTTGTCTTTCTTTTTTCTCACACATGTATCATATTAATAATTTTTCCTTTCTTTTCTTTTATTCTAGAAGAGTTTTTCAAGTTTCTGACCCGCATTTTTAGTTTACTTTTTATCCTGCAGATTCAATTGATTTTTCATGTATGCATGTACCTCAGGAACAAGTCCTTCCTTATTTTACTCAGCTTCCTTCTTGACTTAGTTTTTTATTGTCCTGTTTAGTGTATTTTCTTCTCATGACTTTCTGCTGAGGTGTCATAGTATCTTTTTCCTGTTTCCTACTCACAATACCAACACAATTTTCCAAAAGCTCTCTTTTTCAACAATTTTGTAAGTCTAAGGAACGATGCCCTCATGTCCTTGTGCTATGAAATTAAAAAATAATAATAGTCCAAGGTGCTTTTATGTTTTTCTTTTCCATTTACTGATGTTTAATTATGGAGAAGATACTGTACCTCCAGTGCTGTCCAGTACGTAGGGTATGCAATATTTACTTGTTCCCACTTTCCATCAATTTTATGCCTCTTAAATATCTTTCTTAGGCCTATGGCTCCTGGACCATTTCTCCCTCATATATCCTAGTGGGTCTCTCCTAGAACCCAGTATGATTATTTTCATTCTCATATCAGTTTGTTTTTATTTACTTAAATAATGAAACAAAGAAGTGCATAAAAATGCTATGTTCCTGTATACCATAGGACCAGGATTCTTTCTGTAATCCACACCCAGCTACATCCCCAAATATCATGTCCTGTGTTTTGCTCTAACCTCTGTAAATTCACTGGGAGGGAGACAGGCTTCGTTAGTGCTTCCACACCTCTTCCCTTTCTTGGAAACAGTCCTAGGCATCTGTCCTATTTTCTGGCAGCATCACCCTTTGAAAGCCTGTAGAATCTTGGATTGGGGGCAGTCACTCTACAGCAGAAGGATGGCTACCCACTTCCTTTCCGAATACAGATCCCAGGACTTTGCATCTTGATAAAGAATATGGGGCAAACAAATCCTCCCCAGAACATCCCAGAACCATGTTTCATATTTCCATCAGATTTATAATTTCCCTGGTTTCCCTTTTGCTTGTCCCTTCCCCCATCATCCAGAGAAAGCCCTTTGTGTTTAAGCCTCATGGGATTAGATTGAATCAACCTGGATAATCTCTTCATTTTAAGGTCCACTACCTTAAATTAATCTGCAAAGTCCCTTGCAGTCAGGTAACCTATGCACAGATTTCAGAGATTAGGGCATGCACATATTTGAGAGGCATTATTTAGCCTATAATGCACTCTTGCTTTCTGCCCTGGGGCATCTCTGAGCTGGTGCAAAAGGCAAGCTCTAGATGTTCTTGCCATGAGGTTAAATAAATTCTCTTATATTCTCCCTCACTGGTCCAGCACCTTTATGATCCACTCTAGAATGTGCTCCCCCTCATATCATCCAAGTTTACATTCCTTCCTTACTCAAGCTTAACTCTTAGTTGACCTTGATTATTTGACGACAAATGATACAAGAACCAACCATGGGGAGAACAAGGAATTCTACAGGAACCCACCTGGAACTTAGGCATGTGTGACCTGAGAATATGAAGGTGTTAATGCTCCATGGAGCAACCATTAGCCAATGGAGAAACCATTAACCATTAAAAAAATGCCCCTTCCTTCTTTTAGACAGCTAATTCTGTGCTTCATTCTTCCTGTTTCTTCTGAAGATCTCTGAGAAACCAGCCCAAGTTTCACATAGTGGTAATCAATTTGAAAATACCCATCTGTATAGCTTTTGTACTATTCCCAGTTTCCCCTCCATAGTCTCCAGATCACTACCTAATATAAACCGCATAAAGCCTTTGTCTCAAGCTCTGCTTCAGGAAATACGAAGTGGCCTGTCAAAGCAAAAGAAGGGATTCTAAAAACAGATTCACCCACCAGTCAGACATAATAAAGACACCATTGTTGGTGATAAGTGGGGTGATGATTACCCAGACATGCAGTAACACCACAATTTCTAAGAATCCCACCAGCAGTGACTGGGATGAATTATAGACAGATGATCAACATCCACCTGGTTGGCTCAGTTGGTTAAGCGCTGGACTCTTGATTTTGGCTCAGCTCATGGTCTCAGCGTTGTGAGATTGAACCCCGTGCCGGGCTCCATGCTCTGCGGGAAGTCTGCTTGAGATTCTTTCCCTCTCTCTACCTCTGCCCCTCTTCCGCTGCCCCTCCCCCCGCTTGCACTCTCTCCCTCAAATAAATAAATAAATCTTTAAAAGAAAAGAAGATCAAGCATTGGCTTATATGGTAGCTGTGGTTCTTAAACAATATGGAACAATAGTAATTATAAACATTGATTTGTTGGATGACTTATTTAAGGCTTAAAAAAGAAAATGAACTTAGGTTAGCTAATAATCAACTCAAGGCTGTATAGGTCAGAAGACCAAAGGGTTCTATGTCAATTACCAGTCTTAACCTTGCAATGAAAAAAGGAAATACTCAAAATTTCTGAGGGTTGTTGGATATAGCATCCAGATGGATGAAGATAACAAGGTAACTTAAAATCATCATGCCCCCATTTAGTGGGAGCCTGTGGACTACAAGTAATGAGTAAAGTTTTGGCCCAAGTTTATCATATAGTGGATCTAGTACATCCAAGAATCTACCCAAAAGTTATTCTCTGTTCCCTCAGTACACAATTGGGATGCATATACTGAGCATCTGGCACAACTCTGACATGCATTTGTAGAGGAAAAGTGATTAAAATAAGGGCTAAGTGGAAGTTCGCCCAAACTGCCCTATCTTCTGGCCAAATAGTAAAAATAAAAGCAAGAACAAATTCCCAGAGAAATTTCAGAGATTTATGCCACAATTAAAGATTTAAAAGATGTGGTCATGGTGATTCCCATCTTAAACCATTTGTCTAAATAATAAATAAACAAAACAAACAAACTGTGGCCCTTTTTTGCAGCTATTCATCTGGCAAATGCATTTTTTTCAATCCCTATCAGAGGAAGCGTTAAAGATTTCTTTTATGCTTGAAGAAAAGCAATATACACTCACTTTGACCATAGAACTATGTTCACCTTCATTTTTTCTTTTTTAAGATTTATTTATTTATTTTAGAGAAGGAGAGTGTGTGTGCACGCACAAGACGGGCAGAGGGAGAGAGAGAGAATCCTCAACAGACTATGCACTGAGCACAGAGCTTGACACAGGACTCGATCCCACAACCCTGAGATCATGACCTGAGCTAAAATCAAGAATCAGATGTTTAACCAACTGAACAACCCAGGGGTCGCCACCCTTTTTCAGGATCCTGAATCATGTCACATTTTGCAAAATCACACAGTGACACGGGTGAGGTCATTCAAATATTTAGTATATATAGGCATGTCAGATGCAAACTTTCTAGGCTAATATTTATAGGGTTTTTTAAAATATTTTATTTATTTATTTGACAGAGAGAGACACAGTGAGAGAGGGAATACAAGCAGAGGGAGTGTGAGAGGGAGAAGCAGGCTCCCCGCTGAGGAAGGAGCCCAATGCCAGGCTTGATCCCAGGATCCTGGGATCATGACTTGAGCCAAAGGCAGATGCTTAAGAACTGAGCCACCCATGTGCCCCTAATATTTATAGTTTTATAAATTTTAAGATCACTGACATTATTGTGATCATTTTGGTAGTGCTATATAACTCCAGGCACAAGGTGAAGTTTAGAACTGAATTAATTTTTGCCTAAATGTTTTCATTTTAAGTAATTGAATGCAAAACATTCTACCCCATTTCTACATTCCATTTATTTTCTGTGGACTCTTCAAATTTGGAGTGATTTGTCCTTTATTTCTAATATAATTTTTGGTCAATTAAGATATAACCTTTGCCTATAGATTTCTCTTTCTTTTGCTTAATGATATTTAAAATAATACCCTTTTATTCACCTTAAGGATTGCAACAGAAAATATAAACCTTTTTGAGTATTTACTTTGCCATCATTATTACTTGCGGCATGATGCCAGCACATTCATGGAAATGTTCCTTTTTGGCCTATACTAGATTGTAAAATGAACTCTGAGTCCTATGCTTGTAAGTGGATGTATATAAATATTTGAAATGAATGTCTTCAATGGATTCTGCAAGACAAGATCCCGACCCTTGACTCTCAATTAATTAGTACAAAGAAAGAAAATCTAGACGAACAACCTCCCTATTCATTTGATAGCTAATTAAAATGCATCCTCTGTAGAAGTCACTTGACTCTCAATTACAATTAAATATGCAAGGTTATCAGAACACTGTAAGTGGAAAGCTGAAAGTAATCTTCCCTGTTAGAGTGAACACATCAAGGATGGTTCTGTGTGGTAAGGAAAGGTTTCCTGTATCACAGCTAGCTGTGTTTTTCATTGACTGTTTCCACAGGACAATAGAGACGGTAACGTCACTGCTGATCCTAGGATCCCATCAGCTATAGTAGACTCAAGGTTAAAACCTAACGAACTGCTAAAATTGTTTGTGGACCCCTCAAATATCAACTAGAATGGTCTAAAAAAAGTAGCTGTCAAGATTTGCCTGTTGCTCTAATGGTGTTGGGTTAATTTTGTCATAAAATTAATGATGCACTTAAAATGAAGAGATTTATGATATCTGCAAGCACTTCTAATTGAGTTAACCCAATAGAGGAGCTCCCAATTCATACAACTCCAAAAAAGAATGATTAATAAAGTGCCCAAATTGTATCCTCCCCTTTTGACTGAAATCTTCAATAGGCTCTTAAAATAAGTACCTCATTTTTACTTCAATTATTGTTTCTTTTAATCCAGAATCCATTTTTTAATAAGATGACAGTGTTTTTCATGAATTCCAAGCTCAGTTGTCTCCTTATACTAACCCATGAATAAAAGCCTTTTTGAGCCTTAGAAGAAAACCTTCCCATCTATATGTAATCAAAACATCGTCCCTTTACTTATTTAGTTTCTATTTTTAAAATGTAGGATGATTTTATTTGGCATCACCAGATTAAGTTTAAAAAGGCATTCATGTGTTAAGTGATATACTGAAGAGACATTGATAAAAAGCCCTATACCTAAGATACTAAATACCCTGCATATTTCAGTGCAACTACTAGGACAGGGACAAAGAACAACAGGGCCACTCTGCTCCCTCTGATGATTGTATCCGAGACGGAAATGGCAGCTTGAAGATTGTAACAAGACCTGGTCAAATGTGTGTCATTTCTTCTTTACAAAGACCACTTTCATGCCACTAGATTTATGATGTGCCAGTTTCCCATTACAGACCTTTTGGCTGAGATGGGACATGGTTATCACTATGTCCAGGTCACTGTGTGGCAAGAAGGAAGTGCCAAATTTGATTCATCTTCCAGTGCAGATTTCAACGAAAGAACAGTCAGTTTTGTATAAATGAAACAACCAGAAAAATCTGGCAATTTTCTTTCATTTACCCTATCGGAGTAGTTATGTACTCACCTACTGAAAAAAGAATGGAATAGGAGAGAAGTTTCAATACATTCTAGGAAAGGATGATCTGAATGTGAAGATGGGACTTGGAAACAAGAGTAAAGATTTGTATGATCTCTGAGTTTCAACGGTTGCAGTTCTCTAGTTATTACAGTTAATCAAACATCCATAAAAATTAACTCTTCTATGCAGTTTGTCAAGTACACTCAAAACTTTACTCTTGCTTCCATTCTCCTATACCATTAGGAGACCAAATGAACCTCCTGGCTACCACAAAGAATCCGCATCATAACATACTGTTAAGTACCATAACCAGTCAGAATCTAAAACAATTAGTAACATGGTGACTATAAAGTAATACAACATCTTCAACAAGGATCTCCTAAATAAAGATTATCTGCTGGATGAGTCCCAACTTGGGCAGAAACAGGCCTTTGCATCACTGCTTTGTTCAGTCATTGTCTAGCTTCTCTAGAAAAGCTTGATCTTGACTCAAAAGCTGAGGCAGACTGATAGTTGAAGGCTTTCATACAACCATACATTTGCAGCTGAGCAGTGAGTCCTTTCTTGAAGCAGGATCAGGGTTGCAGATCTCCATTTCTGGAACAACAGCATTTTTGTGGTATTCACTAGATACTTACAGGGTATCTGATAGCTAAAACAGTATTCGCAATTTGTAAACAAAAATGCTGAAACATGCTCAATACACTAAAAATTTTGTAATTATTTACTTAATTAGAACATATATATGGGGCATTTGGGTGGCACAGTCGATTAAGTATCCAACTCTTGGTTTTCGCTCAGGTCATGATCTCAGGGTCGTGAGATCGAGTACTGCATCAGGGTCTGCACTCAGTGTGGAGTCTGCTTAAGACTCTCTCTCCCTCTCCCTCTGCCCCTCCCTAGTACCCCCTCAAATAAATAAAGAAATCTTTTAAAATAGATGGATAGATAGATGATAGATGATAGATAGATAGATAGATAGATAGATAGAACAAATAACTAAATAATTTTCTCTACACTTACCCCTGAATTGGTCTTTTCCACTGAAAGTCTCTATTTACAGTCATTGCTGCCAATCAGAGCTATCATTGTAAAATCAAGTGATTACCTCTGGGTTTCCATTTAGTGATCTGTTTTGTCTCCTATTACAGGATTGTGCTTCCATGTTCTTTTACCTTAATCCTGATCAGTTAGTAGTACAATATCCAGGAATATTTTTGTTCCCCTAGGAACAGCTATACTTGTCTGTACAATGGTCTTAATTACCCTGTTTTTCTCAGAACTCCTCTCCCCCACCCAGAACTAGAACCTTCTCCGTACCACCTTTCACTTATCTATGCACTTTTCTAGACTCCCTAGAACTATTACTCACTTTCTTAACTCTTAATTATTTAAGTGTTCCTCTGAATTCTTTCTTCCATGGCCTGCCCAACTAATGAATGTCTTCAAAATGACCACTTCAGAATGCAAGAAAGACTCCTGGCCTCATGAACCTTGTGCCTTTTGTTCTCTTTCCCAACTCAGCCTCTTAAGGCTCCCCAGACCCATCAATATGGGGAATTTCCTTAAAAAAATATGGATTGCTAGGATTACATATCTTGGGGGAGAAAAGAAAAAATATATTAAATATATGTTGGTTGTTAATTGTTTAATTAGATGAGGTACAGGTAATTTTAGACTCATCATCAAATGTTTTATTTCCTGTCATTTTTAAAATCTTTCCCCTAAATAAAACAGTTGGTTCATTAATAATTAAACCCCCATCTCTCTAAATGAGTGTAAGGAGTAAACAAGGGTATTAAAGCAATTCCCTTTGCAATACTGATATAAAAACCCTGGAGGAAATGCATCAGGGAAAGCAGGTTCAGCTTCTAATAGTCGGGGCTGAGCCAGGGAATCTCTGTGAAAAAGCCTGAACTCAGGGGATGTGAATGTGGAAGGATGCCTTTTGTTTATTGGGAGCTGTTAAAAAAAATTTATTTGAGCACCCCATGTGGTAGCCTATTTGTAGTATGACTTTGTAGCTCTTCTTATAAATAGAGTGGGATAGAAGCAATGGTGTAGCCATTCTGAGGCCAACCCTTAGAGGTATTGAATATTTCTGCTTATTTTTTTGGCATCCTGCTCAGCTGCTGCATGAGGGCCTGGCTGAACTTGATGAAAGATGGAAGACCGTGAGGATAAGAGGTAAGTCATAGCTAAGGCTCCCTGGACCAGTCAACTCTCAGCTAAATTGGTGGGTGATGAGACCAGTCTACCCAGAACTACCCAAGTGAGCCCAGTCCAAGTTGTCATGCCGTAGAGTTACATTAAGACACAAAATGTTAATGTGGTTCCTTGTGCAGAGAAAGCTCATTGATACACCCAATGACATCCAGAATAGTCTTAAAAAATGTCACTAGCTGTACGATTATTGCCAGTCACACAGTCACATTCATTCAAAGCAGGATGCCTGGTCCATGACTAGCTTGCCCCGACACTAGTGGTGGGAGAGTGGAGGGGACAGGAAATTTAGTTCCTTCCATTTTTTGTCCACTATACTAAAAATCACAGACGTTTTCCTTTTGAATTAATGGTATTCTGGGTGCACAAGTCAATCAGAGTATGTGAGTATGTCAGACTATACACACACATTATGGAATTCTCAGTTTCCATTGAGTTCAGAGCTATCTGCAGTATAATCCTAATTAATATAGTCCCCTCTCCACTGGCCAGGATATAGTTAGATCTGAAATCTAACTAACTTGTGTTAGGAGGTATCATGTAAGAGGTCAAAACACTATGGCTTAGAGAGTTAATGACTACAGGTGCTCAGTGATTATTTCATAGATAAAAGGAATCTGAGGCAATCCTGAAAACATGGATAGAATCTCTGCAGGGGAAAAAAAATGAGAGAAAAATATTCAAGACTGAAGCAATTATCTAAACCTAGAGCACACGTTTGAAATCCAGTGGAGGGAGAAGGAAGGATTTCATGAAGGCGGGCGGTGGTTGGAAAACATAAAACAGGTTAGGAGTCAAGGGATGGAATGCCCCTGTGGCAGACTGAATTTGTACCTTTCTTTGACTGATGCAGCATAGGCTGCTCTTGGAAGTTTCTGAACAAGAGAAGGATATAAACAGAACTGGTCTTTATAAAGTTGACCCATGTGGCAGATATGGAATAGATTTTAGGGGTTGGAGATGGAATGAGCTATTGCAATGTCCAGTGAAGAATTAATGGACTAGAGAAATAGCAACAAGTATGGTGAAGATAATCAGAAGGGATCTGTGCATGATGCGATGTAGAGTTTAAGGACTCAAAAAAATTAAGTTCTGGTTCCTAATACATTAGTATGTTTCAGACAGAAATTCAAAACTGAGATTAACAGTTGTTTGGAGACTAATTCTTTGTTCAGTTTGGAATATGATGAGTTTGTAAGTCTGAAAAAAATGTCAGATAGTGGCAAGAAAGGTGATACTTAATCTTAGGAGATGGAACATATAATGTTCCTAATGGTTAGTTATTCCAAGGTAGACTAAACTTATTGGAAAATAATTGAGAAGCAGAACTTCAGGGAAAGGGAGGAAAAAGGAAAAAAATATATAAAGAATGTCTTTGCAAAATTCTTTTCATAGCTGTGAATTTTAATTTGCTTGCTTTTTGTTTTATTTTTTGGAAAGAAATCAAAGAAAGAGAGCACTATAGAAGGAAGTATGAAAGTGTGACAAGTTTAAAACTGAACATCTGCATACCACAGAAAGGAAAGTGAGAGAAAAATTTGACAAACATTTCTTTTAGCTCGGAATTTATTATGAAGTGTTTGCAAATTCTCTCTCCAATTTTGAATATAAATTTCAGAATAACTAATGCACACTTGTTATTGTGTAGTTTGTGTCATCTTATAATTTGAGTCTTGGAGCTTATTAACTTTTTCTTATAGAAGCTTATTCAAAGAGCAAAATAACTCCTGAAAAAAGAAATGTCAAAATATAAAAAGCATACTCAGTGCTTTGGATAGAGGAGGCTGATAATAAATACATGACTGATCTTTAAGTAGAATTCTTTGTCATACTATAAAATAATTGTAGATATTATATGTATTTATATATCTATACACTTTGCAAGAATTCATGCTCATATATAGCAAATAATTTAGAAAATAGCTTTATACTGACTGAAAGGAAAATGGAATAAAAGTGTGAAGGAAAAAAATAACAGCTTTCTTCTGCACTTTTTGAGTATACTATTAAAGCCAAATGGTTTGGAAGAAACAAATCATAGGATGATGCATGCTATCCAGTTACATCAGAAAACCATAGAGTGAAGTGTCAAGCTGGAAAAAAAATAAAATTGGTGTTTAAATGTACCAGTTGTAACCAGAATTTGATGAATATGAATATATTCTTACTATTAAATCTTTATTTTCTTAATCAATGGCCTATAAAATACTAAAATGATAGGTTCCAGGCAGAGTGTGGTGGGAAAAAAAAAAAAAAAATATCTGACCATCATTCAGAGCGCCAACTTGGAATTGCCAGTATCAGACATGCTTATTTCAGATGTTGCACTGTTACAAAATAAAATACTAGAGAGTTCAAAGCAGGAAAAAAAAAAGAGTTCAAAGCTCTCTATCCAAGGAGAACACATTTTTATTATCTGTGAGTTTGTTAACTGTTTGTGGTATTCATGTGGTTTCTGTGGGGGTTTGGGAATGGTAAATGGGATGAAACCACTCCTCAGAGTTGATTCATTTCTGTAGTTACCCACTGAAAAAGCATTTTGTGGCTTGCTGTAGTTATATTAGACGAGATCAGGTGCGTTCAGGGTGGTATGGCCGTAGACTTGCTGTAGTTACATTAGAGAAAAATACTGATATATTATCTGATCTGAAGGAAGTAGCCATAAAGACAATGAATGAGAAAACAAATACTTATAAATTGTGTTAAACACTATGAATGATATAAACAATGTATGTGATAGGTACAGAGAAAATGGGGGGGTTGGGAGGAGGGGTGTCTGTATTTAAACATTTAGATACTGTGGTTTGAGAATGTGAGGCATAGGAAATGGTTAAGCTGAAACCTGAAAGATGAGAAGGACCTGCAAGGCAATGCATGGGAAAGAAAATCCAGGCAGAGACAAAAGCTTGACCAAGGGTCACCCAGTCAGAATAAATGTGGTGTGTTTAAAGACATGAAAGAAAGTCAAAATGCCTGGAACATTGAGAGTTACAAGGAGGTCTAAAATAAGCTCAGAGAGAGACCAGACCTGCTATCTCTGTTAGTCAACAGTCTACCTTTGCTATGTAACAAATAGCCTCAGAAATCGTGGTGTCAAAATACAATGAGCATTTATTTCTAATAAATATTAGTTCAACTGAGGTACTTCCGCTTCAGGTTGGTGGCAGCTGATGATCTGCTCCTGTATCCATTGGGAATATGTTCTCATGTCACAGAAAGGAGGTCCATTGAACAAGCAAGTGTTAAGCCTTTGTTTGCATAATGATGGTAACATCACCTTGGCCAAAACAAGTCACAGGACAAGCACAGAGGCAACCAATGGAGAAGAGAAACTCCTCTGGTAAGATTTGGTAAGAGAAACGTCAAAGATACACTGCGAAGAGTGAGAACCATGTCTCTTATACCTTTGTAACGTATATTTATAACATGTTACCTTATACCTAGTAGGTACTCAAAAAAAAAAAGTCTAAGACATTCAAAACTGGATATGTGCAGTGCAAGGTATGAGTAGCTTTGGTGTTTGTAGTCCCCTCACCAATGGGAAAATGTCTAGGGCCTTCTTAGTATAGGGAGGCTGACCCAGAGTTCTCACAGCTCAGAGTCTTGGTGTCAGTCATCTGCACAGCTATCATCAAGTATAAGCAAAGCAGAAATTTCAGTACCTACTGGAAGTATAACAGTTACTTTCTGTAAGTAACTTACGTATCTGACATGATTTCATCTCGTTATTATTATCCTTCTGGCCAATACCCCTTTGTCTTTTTCTCCTTTTCCTTTTTTTCCTCCTCCTTGTCATTTTACCTCTCCTTCCTCATTATTCTATAAAGGGATTGCAAAGGTTTATGTCCTGAGTTTGGAACGGATTCTATCCTATGATTCATCACAGTTTAGGTCTCTGCTGTAAGTGTTAGGCTGAGTAAATATGTACAAAGCACATTTCATCAGCGCCAGGCATATAGTATGTGCTATATTTATCCTACAAAACTTATCATTGTGATAACCATAAATACAGAGAAAGGAGAAACCAGAATAACTTTGAACAGAATGAAGCTACTGACTGAGAATAACACAGATTAGAATTCCTAAGTATCTATTTCATGAGTGGCATGAACTAAGCTAAGTGATGTTATTATAGTCTAATTATTAAACATAACCTACTTGGCTTTCTTCTATATATGTAGCTTATATTCAAGGAGGTCCTCAAAGTGTCATGAAGAAGCTTTTTATATTTTAAATTTGCCATGGAGATTATCTATAATGAGCAATGGGGGAGGGCCCAGTCTTCAGGCTCTTCATTGCAAGGGAAATCCTTCTGTCTGGTATTAATAGGATTTATTAATAATGGAAGAAAAAACCTTGGAGACTATTTTTACCAGAAGCTGTGAATTTTTTAAAATTTTGACCTAGATGCACAGGTGACCAAATTAAAGCAGCAGAGCTATACACCACTCTGATGAGAGGCTGTTCAAGATAACTAGTCAAATACTGTGAACTAAATGCATTTAAAGACAACAAGGAAACCCACTGAGTTTTGGTAGTACTTTAACTCTGGGTGTTTCTGAAGCTGACTTCCCTTTCAGTGAAACTTCCGGTATAGAAAAACACAACATGCATTTTTTTTTACTTATTGACTATATTCCCTATGCTGTATTTTTCATTCCCATACTTATTTATTTTGTAACTGAAAGTTTGTATCTCTTAATCTCCTTCACCTATTTCATCCATCTCCTACCCCCTGCCCTCTGGCAACCACTGGTTTGTTCTCTGTATTTATGAGTCTCTTTTGTTGTTGTTGTTGTTGTTGTTGTTATTTGTTTGTTTTACTTTTCAAATTCCACATGTAAGTCTGGCTTAGCATAATACCTTCTAGGTCCATCCATGTTGTCGCAAATGGTAAGATTTTATTTTTTAAAAAAATGGCTGAGTAGGGCGCCTGGGTGGCTCAGATGGTTAAGCGTCTGCCTTCGGCTCAGGTCATGATCCCAGGGTCCTGGGATCGAGTCCCGCATCAGGCTCCCTGCTCCTTGGGAGCCTGCTTCTCCCTCTGCCTCTCTCTCTCTCTCTCTGTCTCTCATGAATAAATAAATAAAATCTTTAAAAAATAAATAAATAAAATAAAAAAATAAAATAAAAAAATGGCTGAGTAATAGTCACACACAAACACACACATACACAAACCCCTCATCTTCTTCTCCATTCATTTACCAGTGAGCACTCAGGTTGCTTCCATATCTTAGCTATTGTAAATAATGCTGTAATAAACATAGGGGCACATATATTTTTTTTCGAATTGGTGTTTTTATTTTCTTTAGCTAATCACCCAGAAGGAAAATACTGGATCATACGGTACTTCTATTTTTTTTTTTTTTTTTTTTTTTGAGTAATCTCCATGCTCTTTTCCCCAGTGGTTGTACCAATTTACATGGCCACCAGCAGTATACGAGAGTTCCCTTTTCTCCACATCCTCACCAACCCTGTTATTTCTTATGAAAAGAACATGTGTTGACAGTCACTAGTAGTAAAAATGTCTCAAGAGGGTATAGGTGAAGGCAGTGGCCAGGATGCAGGGCAAGATTAGAGAAAAAGGGAGGATTCGGGCCAGAAGTTAGAAAAGCTTTTTTGGAAATGTTAATGTAGCTGGAACTGCACCTACCTTTGAATGATGAGTCATGGCGACTGCAAATAATGGGATGTTTTTGTAGTTTTGGATAATCTATGATAGTCTCCTTTGTCATAGATTCATTTCTATTTTTGTTTTTGTTTTAATTGGTAGCAAAGTGGATAATGGTTTTCACCTAACTGTTGAGTCATTCATTTATGTTTAATTAATCGTGACAGGTCCAGTGTTATTCTAGAGTCAAACAATCAAAAGTTACATATTTTCTTGGAAATAGGCAACTTTAAAGATTGGTGGTTTATATTTAGCCACTGCCAAACCTGTAGGAAAAGTTATTAAGCTCAAAGAAGTTGGCATTTATTAATTTATATAAACTTATTACTGACCTAAGCCTACTGCTTTATTCAGAGCATTTCTTTAAGGAATGCATATTTTGTGTACACAAGAGTCTGTTATTCATTTAAAAGTTTGTGGGCAACATTATTCTAAGAATGTTATTGAGCTATCTGCTGATAATCAAAGAATCCAACACATATTCTGCATTTCTACTTCCTAACATGAATAAATAAATGCATTAGCTAGCAAATGTTAATGACCACTCACAATAAATAGAATTCACAGATAAGATCTGCATTAAAAGATCATTAGCATTGGGGATTGAAAACACAAAACTATGAAAATGAGTTTCAAGAGCTTAATTTTCTCATTCTATCTTCTCAGAGTTAGATACATACCTCAAGGTAGAAATGAATCCAGAGGGCAATTTTAGTGGCATATGGGGTAGCATATTCCTTTTTTGCATTTGTAATTAGAGAAAGGGAGTTTAGGATCTCAGCCACAGTACTGGTTTAAGCCTCACGGACATTTTCTGAGCTTACTCAATGATGGCACACCAGCTTTGGATAGGTCATATACCAGATGTCATATGAACACATCACACCGTACCAACACTTTGCTTTCAGTTCAAATCTGCCTTTGGTATGGTATGGGATGGGGTAGTATTTCTAATTTTCTTTCCTTCTCTGGGTCATAGGGAGGATACCTGACTCTCCCGGCTACTCCCTCACTGGTTTCTACCAACCCCTAGGGTCCTGTGAGCCTTCAGTGAGCTAACACATCAGAGTGCTCCACACCCTGAGCAGCCCGTGTTTCACTGAGCAAATATTTACTGAGCATGTACATGTGTCAGCACTGTTCCTTGTGCTGTGGGCACAGCACCAAACAAAACTCATTTCCCTCTTCTAGGTCTCCTGACATCCTGGTGAAGAAGAAAGGTAATAAAACTGGAAGAAAGGTAAAGCAGTGTGTGTAAATATTGATGGGGTATTAAATTAAATAAGGTGGCAAGGGAAGTCCTCCATAGAGAAATGACATTTGAAAAGAGATTTGAATCCAGTGAGGCTGTGAGCCATGTGAACAAATGTGGGGGGTGGGTGGAGGGTGAGGGTGGGAGGATGCTCCAGGCTTAACGACAAGACATGCAAAAGCAAGGTGGAGAGTGTGATTGTCCATTTCGCAAGCACAAAAGGTCAATGAGTCTGGGATGGAGTGAACAAGGGAGAGAGATGTGAGAATTGAGAAGGAGGCAGTCTGTGGTCAGACCATGAAGACCCTGTGGGCACTGTGAAGGATTTCATTGTATCTTAAGACTAACAAATAATACGTCACAAATATGAAAAATAAATTTATTATGATTGTAGCATTAATAGTTTAGTGAAGCTGTCATGATTAAACACTGAAATTAGTTTTTTTATTTGTAATCAGTTCTAGATAATGATATGATTTTATATTATGTAATATAAATGGAAATCCTTCCGAACGGTCCTCATGAGGTGATTTTCAACCATGAAAACCAGCAACCTGGCCAGTAGTGAATGTGATGCATAAACACAAGGAAAGTCCTGGATTGAGGCATTTCTTAAGGTCACACACATAAAGCATTATTTTTGAATATGAAATGCATTTTTGAATATGAAATGTCCTTTAGAGATTGTCTCTTTAATCCAAAGAAAACAAAAAAATAAATATTTGTGTTTGTATTTTTAGTGGGCATTAACCTTCAGGGAATTGAAAGAGGTTGGGGAATGAAAAGGCATTTTATATGAAATTAAATGTATTCAGCCCATTCGATGGTAGACATTTTACCTGTTCTTATTTTAGAATAACTTTTCCTACACTTTAAAATAGTCTGGCATAGAAACTCTGTAAACACAGGTAGATATCTTGGTCCCACAGAAACATAAAATAAATATGGATTTGTTCCCAAAATATATGCTGTTTTCTCTCCAAGTTATATTAACTAAAAAACAGCAGGCTTTGTGGTTACTGAAAAACTGCGTAAGTCATCTAAAATCAATACTCTTGGCCTTGCCTAGTCTAATAGCAGGTGATGTCAAACTTTGAGTTGAGAGAGAAATGGCTTCACTAATTAAATGTCTCACAGAAAAATGACTTTTCTTGTCAAAGAGATGATACCTTACTCGGGATGGGATACCTGCTAAATGCCAACCTTACATAAGGAAGAATTTCTTTAAGTTCTAACCTGCAGATTTTATGGGCATGAATTCTGCAAAAAATGTAGAAATTATCCCAACTGTTCTGAACTTCTATAGTGAAGGCTTAAGCAACTCTGTCACTGCCTCCTCAGCACCTGCCAGAGCCAACTCCTCTCTCCCCTTTCCTTCTTTCCTCACACCCCCAAAGCAGCTCCTTAGCTGGCTGCCACTGGAAGTTTTCTTTGAAGATCTCATGTGAAACCTGCCTACATAAAGCAATTACAGCTAGTACAGTGTTAGGTATGACACAGTTCAGTGCTACAAGTGACAGTATTTAATTTGCAGGATCAGAAAAGGAAGTCAGAGTGGATGCAAACTGTCAAGAAAAGTGGTTTGAGACTTGTGGGGTTTCTTCAAGGCTGTAGAACCTATAAAAGGGAACTTCTGTTGTTAAAGGTGGACAGCATTTCTATTCCAGTCTCTGGACATTAAAAAATGTCTCTCTATGAAATATCAATTACCTTAATACAGAAAAGCCTAAACATGATCTGGAAAGTGCTTTCTAATGTCTATGGAAACACTGATCTTTTCAGACCTCCCACTGTTTCAGACCTGAATACTGGTTTGTGTATGGTTTGAATTTTGTTGAGTATAGAAAGGTTACCAGGTGCAAATACATGCCCATCCTGATGCTTAAGTAATTCTGATTTTTTTTTTTTCCTTGAAATGATCTCTGGAGTAGCATGCATGTGATAGGACAAACATATTTAAATCAACCCAACTGAAGTGAGACTTTTCTGTAATTTTTCAAATCAGAACTGCAGTTCTCAACTGCATAAAAATGTAAAATATTACTTTAAATTACAACCTTACATAGCCCAAGTGCTACTCTGTACATAAAACAAAGTCCGTAATTATTATAATTGCTTGTCATCATCAAATGCTTTAGAACCATTAGTTGCTATATGAATTACAAACATGTGGATGAACAGAATAGTTACCATTAACATCATGGTCAATGGTAGGTTTCTCACAGTTAATGAAGTTTTAAAAAAGGAAATTCATTAATTTCCTCTTAGGAACTTGCTTTTTATTGGTCTCTTAAAATGTCTTGTAAATTCTACTATTAGAGGATAATGATGGTATGAGGGGGGAAAAAGATAGTCTGAACAATGTGTACTGAAATCAGTAAAACCTGAGTAGTTGTGCCTAATGACAGGTTGTAAAATCTTCTTTGTATAGAATATTTCCTTCGATTATGTTGTTTTTCATCAGTTCACCAGAACAAAAAGGGAAAAAAATCAACCTGGCATGACTAGAGCAGAGTTTTTAATATTCCTTATATAAAAATCCTGAGATGCTCAGGAAAAGTATTTTCTAATGTGCAGAAACCAAGTGCAAGTTTCCAGTGAAAAAACAATTGGAAGGTTGAATTCATGTTACAAGGTGTTCATGTCAGAGGACAAGGTATTTACAGAGGACTACTTATGTGCCAGGTGCTATGTTAGGTAGTTTATATTAATTATCATATTCATAATTATAGAAGAGGACGTTGGAGCTTAGAGAAGCAAGGCCAGTGTCTCAGAGGACAGAGTTGTGATTTGAACTCAGGCATTCCAACTCTGAAACGATATTCTAGTGCTTCTCCCACATTATAAAAATATGGTGACAACATTTATTTAAACATTTCCCATGCTAAACATCTATATGTTATTTAATTTTCGTAACAGGTAATGTAATTTATAACTATGCATTAGAGTTTATTAGGTTTTCTATTTCTTGAGAGCAGGAATACTGTGTTAGGCATACATGCCCCCCATAATACCTTGCAATGACTTGTAGGTATTCAACAAAGACACATGAAACACATAACCATGTACATATTTACTCTATACCATGAGAGAAAAAGTGACTCTATACATTTAGTAGCTTCATAGTTATAATTATATAATAGACTCTGCCTTCCTTTTGTAATTTGCCCCTAGATTTTATTTGCATTGTTATTATTGCTTATTAAACCCTAAGGTTTGTCATACAAACATCATTTCACTGCATCATTAAGCACACAGTCTCTGTTTTATGTAACATATTAACTATATTTTGTGTATTTAGTAAAAGAGACAAGTATACTTCACTCCCAACAAATCCACAATAACAGAATTTATAAAATCATCTCAGTTCCCTTCTAATGATATGATCACAAACAGATTAAAAACAACAATAACAAAACAAAAACCTTTTAGGTTTGCCCATTTAATTCATTTTCTGAGAGGCCATGATAGTAATCAAAACAAAGTGAATGAAAAGTCTTTGGACTTTTGAGGAAAATAATTTAATTGCTATGGACAAAATATCCTTATGAACTGTAGTCTGTCACCATATGTTGATATGCTTTGAGAAAACAATGTCTCATTAACAGTAAAAACTTATTGATTACTGAAATTCTTGAATATTCATCATTAATTTACTTTATCACCCACTTTTAAATAATTCCATGCATGTGTTCATCTTTAAAGTCTCTTAAATTCTGTTTCGAAATTTTTCTGATTTTATTTTTGTTCTTCATCTTCCATTAAAAAAAAATTCTTCATTTTACTTTCCATTTGACACACTTTCTTTCTCTTTCATCATGTTCTCTGCCTGTTTCACATTTTACTGTTGGCAGTTCTCCATCTTAAATAGAAAACTTATTTAAATTCCCAGGATAGCCTATGAAACATGCTGTTCTCACTGGATGCTAATGAAATAATTATATCTAAATGGCCACACTGATTTCTTTAAGCATTCGCTATTGTCTTCTATATGCCAGGTATGTTCTAAGTGCTATTGATAGAGCAGTGAAGAGAACGAGCTCTCTTTTTCTAGTGAATTAACTAATAATAACAAATACAATTTTACTGTTAATTAATGATACAAGTTATAAAGAAAATCAAATGAGGTAGGGTGATAGAGATCAATAAAGGAAGAAGAGGCTATTTGACGATAAGAGAAGTCATGTCCGAGGAAATAAAATACGAGCAGAAGAGTAAATTAAGAGAAGGATACAGCCATGCTAATATCAGAAAGAAAATATCCTAAAGAGGGAGCAACAGGTACAAAGGGCCTGAGGTAGGAATGAGCTCAGAAGGACACCGTAACTCTGGTGGGATAACAAGGGAAGAGAGGAAAAAAAAAAAAAAAATATATATATATATATATATATACATATATAAAATAAGGGAAGAGAGGCAGATGTGAGAGAGAAGAAGATGACATGGAAGTCTTTGGATTTTGTTCTGTGGTGGGAAGGGCATGGGAGATTTTGAACAGAGTAGTGATAAGAGCCACTAACCTTTTGAAAGGATTATGTTGGCTGTTAGATGCCAAAATGAGCTATCAAGGGGCAAAAATATACACAAGGACTAGTAGACGAGACTGAATGTAGCTAGATATGGAATATATTTTTTAAGAGAGCTGATAAAACTCCCCAACCAATTGGCTATGGGGTGTAGGAAATTTAAAGATGCCACAACCCAATCACACTGTCATATGGAAACCCAAAGCGTAAATGGTATTTGGCATTAGCAAAGATACTCTTTTAACAGCAGAAATTATTAGAAGCACTCATTAACTTGCAAATATTGTTTTCAGCTGAGAATAGAAATGTAACATGAGAAAAAGACCGAACATTTCTTGTGGCACTAGGTGCCGTTCCTGAAGTAAGCAAGATGGACAGGAACTTGAAGCTGGGGAATTAGAAAAAGAGGAAGTAATTCCAGGATCATGGTGCTTTTTCTCATCAAGCACCAGGCAACCAGGCAATAGGAAGGAAGGCAGACAGCAAGATGGAAAAGAGAGAAAAGTAATCTACTGACCCCGACGTTCATTCTCAACAAGTATCGCCAACCATTCTTTGCTGTAATCCTGATGATATTAGCAATACTAATATTATTTCTCAGTTACCTAAGGCTTTAATAAGTTCCATGGATTGGCCTGGGGATATGCTCACAACTATTAAACATTGTGTCTATGGGGAAATCCAAGCTGAGTACTGAAAGACTGGCTTACAAACATTGTAAGCATGGTCTGTCTGTAGAGTTGGAAACTGCATTTATTCAGCTCACTTTGTGAACTTCTTCCCTAGCACACTCATATTTACCGCTATCACAGCTAAGGGCCCTACCTTAGAACTGCCCAACATAGGGGGAATCGGTTTCCCACACTGGGATAGGAGATGAGCTTTCTTAAATGTGTGTTACCTATCTCTGTAATTGCAATTTTAGTCAAACTAGATGTTAAAAGGAACGATTTTGTAGAAGACTCTTGAAATTAGATTTGCTCATAATGTAGAAGTACCTAGTTCTCTAGCGAATTTGGTATCCCACACAGGTTTTCTGTCTCTAAACCTGGGTCTTTTCCCACTATTCTCCACTATTTTTCTAGCAAATTGCTTTGGGGGTTATTTCAGAAGAGAAATTATAATGAAGGGCAAGGTTCAGAAAGAACAAAAATGAAAAGAGAACTACGTAAGATGATCTCCCTCAATCACTCTATAAAAAGGCTGTCCTCTGCAAGAAGAAAGGATATATAGTGAATACACCTGACTGGGTTGTCACGGAAGAGGGATGGAGTGCAATGGGATACAAAGGCATGAGTGAGTAAATAAATATATAAATTATAAAACCAAGTAAATGCCTTAGGTGGACAAATGACAATGATACCTTGAACTGAGGCATCTGCTTCTGAACTTCAAAACAACACTGCCACCACAAACAACAATGAGACGAGTTGTTACAAAACTCTGAAAGTTGAAATGCATTTTTCCAAAGAAACACATTTTGCGACTCATTTAGAAAGCTCATGTTTGGCAATCTATTTTCCTGCCTATTTAGGCATCCTCTACCTGTCTGTTCCAAAGGAGATGCCAAAGGAATCTGCCTCATACACCACTGGGCTAACACAGCCTCCACCCTGTGTTATTTTTACATCCCATTTTACAGCTTCCTAACTTAGAGCTGCTTCTTCCACATGTGTCCTCCCTCTATAGTTCCTGACTGCACATTGTTACCCATTTTATTTTAGGGTCATATGTAAGAGAGCAATGGAAGTATGCTCAGAATGAGTCTAATTTGGACTTCAACTTGGTTTCTGCAATGTTCTTAAAATAATATACACTCTTAATTTTTCTCAACAGAGAAGAGACCTTTCTGTGCAAGTTGGATATGTTGATTAGGAAGCAGGAAAGGGAAAGACAGAGATGCCAAGAAAAACATGCTATTTTAACATCAAGCAACACAAAGGAGGCATAGGGTTATTTCTAGCCTAAAGTTGGAAGCTACATTTGGAGCAAAACTCTAAGATACCAGATGCTTAACTCAATCTTCTCTTTTCAGTTGAGGTGAAATACACATAACATAAAATTAACCATTTTAAAGTGAACAATCCAGTGACGTTTAGTACATTCACAATGTTATACAACTATTCTATCAAATTCCAAAACATTTTCATAACCCAAAAGTTAACCTGTACCCATTAAGCAGTCTCTCCCCATTTCCCTCTGCCTCAGTTCCTGGTAAACATCAAGCTACATTCTATCTCTATAGATTTATTCATTCTGGATATTATGTGTAAACAGAATAATATAACATAACCTTTTGTGTCTGGTTTCTTGCACTTAGCATAATATTTTGGAGGTTCATCCATGTCGTATGAGTTGGATGAGCATCACTACATCATTCTGTTTGGGAGCTGCATAAGATTTCATTTTATGTATATACCAAAATTGCTTTATTCGTTAATCCATTAAAAACCAATATTGTCTTAAAAAACACCTAGAGATGAAAATGTATCCATTTATAGACTTAATAACAAGGGTTACTAATACTACAGTTTCTTAAATACAGCCAATCAATGAAGGTGATTTTTCTTCTACCCACACAAAGGTTCTCAATCACTCCACATTTTGGGGGACTTTCACAGAGGCATCAAATATGATCTCTTCTATCTTCTTGTCGGTAGCTAATACTCAGTTACCATTTTTTTTTCTGCTAATTTCCACTGAGTGTGAATTATGTCTCAGAGAAATTTTTACATATCTAGAAGGTTTTTATTTCCTCCTGTTTTCTTATTTCTGTTATTTTTGGTATTGAAGAGAAGGCTGGCATTGAGATGCCAAAGAATAAAAATATCAGCAATAACTGAAATATTTTTGGATTCCCTTTTATTTTTTTAAAGATTTTATTTATTTATTTGAGAAAGAGAGAGAGAGAGAAGCATGGGGAAGGGCAGAGGGAGAGGGAGAAGCAGGCTCCCATTGAGTGCAGAGCCCAGCCCAGGGCTCGATCCCAGGACCCCGAGATCATGACCTGAGTCGAAGTCAAACGTTTAAATGGCTGAGCCACCCAGGTGCCCCTAGGATTCCCTTTAAACCTCTTAAAAATTTAGTTTCTCTTTCCTCTTGTGGTTTTAAAGTTACAGTCTTGGAACATGATAAGGAGAGGAATATTTAAATTTTTTAAGTCATATATATCTGTGATTTGTTTTACGCTTAATTCAATGTTGGAAATGATCCAGGAATTATTATCAAAAAACAACTTGCCTTTCTACTGCAGAATCAAGTTGAATTAGGAATAAATCATACCGTAGTGTACTGGAGAGACCCCAGACCCAAAGAACCACAGCCTTGGCTTCATGTTCTAGCTCTATTACTTCCCCTGCTTTTCCTCCAGGGGAAATACTTTCCTTCTCATTAAAATAAAACAAGTTTAAGAGCTTTCCCAAAAGGATGCTAATCCATTTTAAATGTTAGAAAAAAAAGTTTTCACATTTAAATAACATGAGAGAATATTGGTTTCAATAATGAGAAAACTTTTTATAACATTTTTTGCAACTTAATGAATGAGCACTGCTGATTTTGAAAGAGGGTTAGGCTCTGTGACCTTTCTCAAACATATTTGATAATGAAAACATATTTTTTAAAGAAAAATCTAATAGGACTGCTATTCGGCAGAAATAAAATTAAGATAGTTTCTAAAATACTCTAAAAGTCTAAGAACTAATGAATATCAAAATATATCTTGTCATAAATGAGAGTAAATGAGAGGGAATGATTATTGTTTAAAAAGGATAAAAAGTATGACTATTCCTATTTTAAATTCTGAATTTGGATTTTGGATTTTGTTTCCTTCCTATTAGTGAAGTGAAAGTTTAAGATCTTGTCAACAAAGAACAATATGGCACTCTTGGCTGCTACATAAGAGCAGAAAGAGTTCCGGGGGTAGTAAAATAAAAAGAGCTAAGCTAAGAAGACTAAAGTACTGAATCTTTTTAGCAGCAAATATCATGACATTCAAAACTAAACAGACTCTCTCCCTCCCCCTCATTTTGCCTAGAATTAATCACATACATGTCTATTTACACATACACATGCCTGACACACACAAACTCTGATCTGCTGATGTTACTGAATGGTGATGATACTGAAATCATTAAAATATTCTATTTAGTGTTTCACTGCCCCTGAATTGAATCTGTAAATTCCCCATCATCTTCCCCATTGATTAATGAAGATCATTATCTCCCAATTTATGGTTTTCATAAATCAATATTTATTCAGTGCCAAGAGGCATGGCATGAGATGCTGGTGCTTTAGAAACACTGGCTTAACAAAGACAGCAATTCCTGCCCTCTGTAAATCTGCAATTTAGAAGAACACATAAGAGACAGTGAGGATTTGATTTTAAAAAATTCAGTGAAGTTTAGCAATAAGAACAAAGGGTTGGTGTTTGTAAAAGACACACTTATATATCTTATTGTTAAATACACCACCAATTACTCTCAGAGTTTCTAGGTAGCAGACTGCTAAATAAAATAGGACCCACACTCTTAATTTCTAATGAGAGTTAATAAATGAAACCAACTAGATAGAATACAGAAAGTGTTCATTATGGAACAAGAGAAGGTATTCTCTGTTGCATTAATAGATGAAAACAGCATAGACATTTTTACTATAACAACTAGTATTAGAGTTTCAGGAAAACCATAGTCAAGAATTCAGGTAAATAATTTAACAAACACAAATAAATTAATGAAGAAGGTCCACGTAGTAATCAAGCATAAATTCAAACAAAAGGACCACTGAGAAAGCAAGTTTCTTACATCCCCCTTCATCAGTAAGAGATCCATTTTATTCAAAGCTTTTTATGTATCTTCTGGCTGGGGAAAACTGATACTCATGTATGGCCAGAGAGTATCTGGGAGCTGAGCCAATAGTAATCTGGGGGTGGGGGCGGGAGATGGGGAAAAGGCTCCATCTGACGGAGATTTCTTCACCACTGTGCTTACTAGCAGTCGAAAGAGTAGATTCTTTTGGGATGAAAGAGGTCAAAGAAAGGCAAAGAAGGTATTATTTTTGTTACCTTGTATTTTTAAAAGTTTTAAATACAAATTTAAATAATTTCAAACAGAATATGTTTTGCTTCTAGCAGGGTATTTGGGAATCACTGATGAGTGTCCCGGATAATATTCTTTTCCTGCTAGAGTAAAATTGAGCAATAGGGATAATCCACAATAGTAACAGGATGTTCCAGTCCCACTTGTCAAATCTGACTTTGCTTCCTGATTAGTGTAGCCTTTCAAACACCATGATACCTTGGTTTAGAACAAAACATTTGCTGTTCCCCAAAGTCATGGAATCCCTAGCCCTTATATCTCCTTTTTGCCCTAACCACTTCTAAGCAATCCCTGTGCAGGGTAGGACTTTTCCTAGCCCTCTGACAACATGGCAAATGCTTTTTTTTTTTGAAGATTTTATTTATTTATTTGAGAGAGAGAGAATGAGAGACAGTGAGCACGAGAGGGAAGGGGGTCAGAGGGAGAAGCAGACTCCCTGCTGAGCAGGGAGCCCGATGCGGGACTCGATCCCGGGACTCCAGGATCATGACCTGAGCAGAAGGCAGTTGCTTAACCACCTGAGCCACCCAGGCGCCCAACATGGCAAATGCTTTTGCAAGGTGTTTCAGGCTCATATTATTTTCCAACATTTTATAGAAATCTGTAATCCTTGGGCAGCAAAAGTTACCAGCAATGATTATTCTGTAACTAGTATTTTTTGAGCACCTACTGTGTGTTGAATATTGTTCTAGGAACTGAAGATTCCTTATTTTACAATAAGCAAAATAGACAAGAATTTATATTCTCATGAGGCTTAAATATAGTAGGAAAGGGCAAATGATAATCAAATGAATACAGGCATGCCTCAGTTTTATTGCACTTTGCTTTATCACACTTGGCAAATATTGCATTTCTTACAAATTGAAGATTTAAGACTTCAGTGGAGGAAGTAACTGCAGGTGTGGTGGAAACAGCAAGAGAACTGGAACTGGAAGTGAGTCAGAAGATGTAAATGAATTGCTGCAATCTCATGATAAAACTTGAAAGGATGAGGAGTTACTTCTTGTGGATCAGGAATGAAAGTGGTTTATTGAAAAGAAATCTACTCCTAGTGCAGATGCTGTGAAGATTGTTGATATGACAACAAAGCACTTAGAATATTACAAAAACTTAGCTGACAAAGTAGTGTCAGGGTTTGAGAGGCTCGACTCCAATTTTGAAAGAAGTTCTACTGTGGGTGAAACGCTATCAAACAGCATCAGTGCTACAGAGAAATCGTTTATGAAAGGAAAAGTCATTTGATGTTGCAAACTTTGCTGTCTAATGTTAAGAAGTTGCCACAGCCACCCCAACCTTCAGCAACCACCAAACACCCTGATCAGTCAGCAGCCATCAACACCTAGGCAAGACCGTCCACCAGCAAAAAGATTATGACTTGCTGAAAGCTCAGATGATGGTTGGCATTTTTTAGTAATAAAGTACTTTTTTATTAAGACATACACTTGTTTTTTAAGAAATAATGCTATTGCACACTTAAGAGATTACAGTATAGTGTAAATATAACTTTCATAAGCACTGGGAAAACAAACAAAAAAAAAACTCATTTGACTCACTTTACCACAGTATTTGCTTTACTGCAGTGCTCTGGAACCAAACCCACAATATCTCAAGGTATGCCTGTACTTACATGTGTCATGGTAATCAGTTTTGTGGAAAAGAGGGCTAAAGCTGGAGAGAAAAGTATGGTGAGCCTGTGGAAGATGCTATTTTAAAAAGAGTGATTGAGAAAGTTTGCTAAAGTGAGGGTCCTTAGAAAACAGGTGGTGGTTTTGATAGAGTGAGCCAAGCTGATTTCTGGGGGAGGAGCTTAAAAGATATGGGACAAAGGACATAAATAAGTTAGTTCTATTGATCTCCTGCCAGATAATGGTGAGGGTAGGAGGGATGTAATTCTTGCTGGGAATACTCAGAACTGCTTCTCAAGAAATTCTAAACTGCAAGAACTGAACAGCTCGGTTGCCATGGCTTTACCATAGTTCTTTGCTTTTTAAACTCACAGGGGCTCCCTAACCCACATTTGCTTCACTGCTCCCATCCATATGTGCCTTTCTTACCTTCCTTTCATTTTCTAGCCTTGACCTATTTGTTCATCACCCTTATGATTCTCTTTAGCAACTTCCATTCTCCAAGCACTTCTCCTGCAGCACCACACTGAATCTTGTGATCAGTACTGCAATCTGCCTCAACTACTGAAATGGCCTTCTGGACCGACAGCCTCAGCTTCCCCAAATCCTCCATAGGGCTTTCAGTGCAAAATCTCAGAAGCAAGCTGGACAGTGTCACCCCTCTTCTTGAAATCCTCTAAGGATCCACAATTACTCAGGAGAGAGCAAAGACTCTTCAATGTGATATTCAAAGTCCCCCATGATCTCACTTCACCTATATGTCAGCATGGTCTCTGAGTCGCTCTGCCTCGGACTTTATGCTATAGTTCCAGCAATCATCTTAAAGTCCCATATTCTTCGTGTTGCTCCCATTGCCTCCAGTCCTGCCTTGCTTTCCCTTTCCTCCTCTACCCCATTCTGGAATTCTTCCTGACACTTCTCTCAGCCTTCACTGAGAACCCCTATACCATTCTCTTAGGATTCTTTGTGCTGACAATTATCATTAAACTTATTTATATTAGCCTTATTGTAGGTATATGTTTGCTCCTACCCCACAACTAAAGAAACAAACCTAAACAAATGAGCAAACAACAAGAATAAGACAATGAGGTTTTTACCCTCAGTCTTTTAGCACTGTTTTTGAACACTTTAAGTCAAATAAATAAGTGCATGCATGAATGAATGATCAGTTTGCTAAAGGGAAAGTATACAACATTACAGATAATAAAAGAGATGAAATGGAAAGATAAATATTTGAGTTAGAAGCTGATATCATGGAGGAAGTTGATGTAATATCCTAAAGTGAACTGGATGAGGCTGACAAGATAGTGATCATCATGGTTTTTAATAAGCAGAGCTTCTTAAAAGATGATAAAGAATGGCCTAAAAGTGACAGCATTCATTTGCCGAGTGATTCTTTTTACTTCAAATATATTCGTGGAGTTCTTGATATGAGTCAAACAGCTTTTCAGGCATTAGGAATAAAATGGTGAGCAAGAAAATGAGCTATTCTTGCTTTCATGGAGTTTAATATCACAGGAGTGTAATAGATATAAAACAGACATATTCATTTTGACCCTGAATAAAAACAATATGGTCCCTTGAAAATAAATAACCTAAGAATCTGACCTAGTTGAAAGGATCAGCGAAGACTCAGCTGAGAAGTGAAAATTGGGCCATGAGCTAAAAATGCTAGGAGATAACTGAAGGGAGGCTGGAATTAGAGAAGAAAACGAAGTGGGAAAGGAGAAGTACAAACATAAGGTTGTTAGAAAACAACAGAAGAAAATAAAGGTAAGTAGAATATTATTAGTATGTCATAAGAGGGCAGAACGAGATATTGACTCAAGAATAATGACAGTAACAGCTAACTTTATTGGCTTATCATGTGTCAGATATTGTGCTAGATGTTTTTACATTGTATTTTCACTTAATAATGGCAAAAAAACTATGGGGCAGTATAACAACTTTTCTCATTTTTCATATAGTGGAACTATGTGGAGTATTAAATTGTCTATAGTCTCAGCTAGTGAATAACAAAATCCCAGTGAGAAACTCTGGACCATGTGTTTAAAATCAATTGCAGAGTGGACAGGAAGGGCTAGAATGTCAGACAGTCATGTGCTCCTTCACTCCTGGGGCTCCAGAAACTGAGTTGTTGCTTGAATAAAATTTTATATATTTATATATGATTATATTTATACTTGAGAGAAGTTTTCCACTTAATACTTGAGTCCCATCTCCTATAAAGAGCAAAATGGGAAGGATAAAATGTGGGAACTTCTGGCGTATCAGTTCATAGTACAGTCTCCACTTTCTTGCTAAAGAGGGATTGCTGGTGGGCAGGAACAAGACCTATAGCATTGAATCCATTTTATAAAGTTCCTTTGAAAACTCTGGTTTCCGTGGATTTCAATGATATGAAGAGAGACACTGCCAGCATCTTGTTCTCTAGTTTTTCCCCCACAGCACATCCTCCATAACTGCTTTCCTGAAACAGCTGATTCCTGTCATCCAACACAATAACTGAGGCAGGAGAGTGAGAGGTGAAGAGGGAACAGAGGAGTAGGTGCTGGTGGTGGCTTCAGATTTCTCCCCTTCCAATGGCCAGCTGTGAACATTGCAGCCGCATAACAATATCCAGTTTTCATGAACTTCCTTTGGAGAAAATAGGTCTTGAGATGGCCTCAATTTGTCTTGGAAAGGTAAGATATTTTTAAATACGTTTAAGGTCTCAACACACCACAGAAATGGAATACACTATATTCTCCAGATAAGTAACCAGATTCATTACAGAAATGGTGGCTGGTGTTCATAACAGAATAGGGAGAAAGGAAGGCTTATGGGAGGCGTCTAAAATCTCCAGAAGTGATACACCCAACCTAAAGTGACAATGGCTACAACTAGCCCATGTGGCAGCTCTTACAAACGTCTACCACATAGGACATCCTGACACCCAGCAATGATGTGCTTACCAGGCAGAAGTACATGAGGACGTTGAGGCATGCCATCAGCAAGCTGGCAAGCATTTCTCTTGCTGATCTCACCTTTCCTAACCATGCATTTTCTTTACTGAAGCAGTAGTTACATTAAACACTTATGTTTTCACACTAGCATTTCACTTTTAAGTATAAAAGGAAATGATCAGTGTTACATAACCTCCGTCATTTGGCAATGAGGAATAAGAAAACACTGATGGCTTTTAAAGCTTAAAGAAAATAATTTAGGCGATTAAAATCACTTCAAATACCATCTTGGTTAAAATATTTAAGTGCATCGTTTTTCACTTGGATAAATAAAGTCAGGTAAAATACAAATCATAGTGAAATAAATAATTACAATGTATTGTCTTTGATTCAGGGATGAGGGAGGGGAGCGTACATTCTCTTTTCAGTCAGAGGGAAAGGAAAAATTGGTGCTGTTATGGTTATATAGTATTATATATATAATATATAGGTTATATAGTATTTCAAATGCTGCATTTTCCAAGGATTACTCCAAATATAGTATATGAGAGCACATTTCTCCTTCAGATTCATTGTAAGTCAGTTTCACTGCACGGAAAGCAGATGCTATTGGAGACAGAAAAACTGCTTTACTGACACATTACTAAGCATTCTACAAAACAAAAGCAAAAAACCTAATTATAATGCATACCTCTGAAGACCAATGTTAAAACATTTGCAGCAGAACAATGCATTTTTTATGACTTCTGGATTTCTTTTACTTATGGGTCCAATGTCTTAATTAAAAGTTAAACCAGTTTTGTATGTATATGTTACAGTTACTAACTTAAAGCAAGTGACATATTTTAGCACTTACCCACTTACACAAATGGACAGAAATTTACCTAAACTTTCTCCACTGAGCCTGCTGATAAAATATAAATTGTTACTATGGGTTTAGGGTTGAATACCATCACTTAGCATTTATTTCCAGTTCACTGAAGATATACAGAAAACACATACACACACACACACACACACACAAACACACACACACACAAACACACACACAAACAACTTCAGGTTTCAGTGAGGAGGACTTAGTTGGAAATGGTTAATATCCCTGGAATAAGGGGAGCAAATGAAACACTTCTGTTTTCAAAAGATGCACTTCCTGTGAAAGGAGGTGTCTCTTCTGCTATTTCGCTCTGGTTCATCTTTCAAGAAGGGGGGAAGCTGTTTTTTTCTCCCCACACTTCAATAATTTTAATGCTGACTTTATTCCTGATACTTGATGGTCAGGGTGTTCCAAGATTTTGAAGTCCTCAAAACTCATTTCAGAAAGCCCCTTTGGGAGATATCCCAGCAGGGACTCTGGCCTGAGCATCAAAATATCGGTCATAAAATTCATATTTCATTGCTCATTACTATAATGGGAAGCACTCTGACGCTTATCCTGTACCCTATTGGGTAGAGAGTGTTTGAGATTGACAGAATCATGCCGGCAGCTTTTAAGGACATGCTCAAAGTAAGTGTTGGCTTCTGCACCACGTCTCTTCTGGCCCTACTTCTGCCCATTCGGGGTTCACTATCAAAGAATCTAGATTCATTTAGAAAAGATTGAGAGAGAATACCAACAAAAAGAAACAAACAAATAAATAGTATCTAGGAGTGTTTTTATTTTGTTTTCTTTGAGTAGGATTTGTTGTTCCTTTGTGTTTGTGGAATCCAACAAATAGAACCCTGGGTTATTGGTCCATAAGCAGAAGAATGTATTAGGCTCACACATGCCATGCTCCTCTTTATCTTTTTCTGAGCTTCCCCGCTCCAGTGTCTGTTTTGAGGGATGGATGTTGACTTGGCTATTTTTCTTTGTTCCACTAACCCAGGTGTTCGATTTTTGTGCCAGACCCGATTCTCAACCATTGTGTGTTATGCATTTAATACCTGGTATTTAGTCTCCTTTGACAGTGAGGAGTAAATGGACAATGAAGAGTGAATGCACAGTGCATAAAACAGTTCACACAGGGAGTCCCAGACAAAATTAGATTTTACAGTTAGGACTACCAGTCATCTTTTTATTGTAGATTCCCTTCTCCTTTTGTGCTCCTTTTCTTAAACGACCTCCCCCTTAAAGTCTTTAAACTTCTCTTCTGTATACTCAACCTAATTATAAAGATTTTCTAATTATGTATCAGCAGATGAGAATAAATGGTGTGTACCATCTTTGGGGGTGTTTGTATTGAGAAGTATTCCATATCAGGACCCCTTAAATCATAACATTATAGATCTATCCACTCCATCTACTCTAAAGGCTGATTTTGCTTCACACATAAAAGGATTTGACTATTTGGCCTGTAAATTCAGTTCTGGTATATAGACAACCTTATAAAGTGTTCTGGCTGGAATTTATAGGTTGTTTTACTCTGTTGAGCAGTCATAATTTCAAAAGACACAAGATCACAAGTCTCAAGGTTGAATAATCACTGGTGGTGTCCTGACGAGCCAAAATGTCACAATAAGGTTAAATAGCATATGCTTTTGACCCAGCTCTCAAGTGTTATTAATAGGCTGACTTAAAAAATGAAAGCAGTAGGGGTGTCATCGACATTTAGAGGCCCATATGCTTAATGCAGTAAAACACCTGCCAGGGCTAGTTTCTGGTTCCAAATGAAGTAGATCAGCCTGGTTTTCCCCCCCACAGTTAAAAATACATCAACACCTACTCAGAATGTTACAATGTGCCATAACCCTCAGGCTATCACCTCTTCCACTCTGAACTGCTTGTGATTCAAGGTATAGAAACTGTTTCAATTCTTCTTGCCTTAGGAATAAACTTTTCACTCCCCCTGCTTGTGTTACCTCTCTCGCTGTGTCTCTCTGTCAAAATAAATAAATAAAATCTTAAAAAAACAAAACTTTTTAATATATATTCCTTTACTCTCTCTCTCTCTCTCTCTCTGTGTGTGTGTGTGTGTGTGTGTTAACTGGGCTCATCTTCCTCATCTTTTATTATCTTAAAAGTTTATTAAGTTGAAGTGGAAAGTCTGTGCACTTACAACATGGACACCAAGAAGAATTTGGAAAAATCCTATCTCAAGATGCTAACTGTATTGATGATTGGATATATCAGAAAGTAACTCACACTTATAATAAACTATTATTTGTCGATCTATAGTAGTTTTTTCCAGAGGCCGATAATCTGGTTTTAAAATCATTTATTTTGGGGCGCCTGGGTGGCTCAGTTGGTTAAGCGACTGCTTTCGGCTCAGGTCATGATCCGCGAGTCCCGGAATCAAGCCCCGCATCGGGCTCCCTGCTCAGCGGGGAGTCTGCTTCTCCCTCTGACCCTCTTCCCTCTCGTGCTCTCTGTCTCTCATTCTCTCTTTCTCAAATAAATAAATAAAGTCTTAAAAAAATCATTTATTTTGTAAGGCTCTATTTAAAAGAGAAATATTGAAGTTGTTGGTCATTCTGTGGGTGTGATTCATTGAGTGTCATTAGGCTAGAGCTGAGCAGATAGGAGTTTTTATTAACATTTGGCCAAGCTGAACAATCTCAAATGACTTAGTTGGCTTTTCGATTAGAATAGGTTCTCCATACTTTTGTAACTATGACATTAGTAATTATCCCATTTTAGCAAGAATCTATTATTCTTGTGTCTACTAGTCTAGGGAGTACTGGAGTGTAGGGGAAGGAAGAAAAGCAGAACAGAGTGCTGGTGGTAATTCATGCTTTATCCCAAGCCCTTGCTAGAGGCTATTTGCTTTAGCAGCTTTTATTATTCTGCTTCATTTCCTTTGGCAATCTTTTAGTTTGAATTTTCTATTCATTTTCTTCATTTTCTTGGGTAGTGTAAAAACATCCTCAGGACAATTCCAAAATAGCAGTTCCCCAAATTTTTATCAATGATATATATATTCTATTACTATACATTCTTCCAGAGTGACTATTTGATAAGGGAAGTTTCATTTGACTATTAATATATTTTCCTTTTTTTAAGTCTTATTATTTTTCCCATCTTATACTTGTTACTTTAAACACCAAATCTTTCACATGATTTAACAAAGGACTATCCAGTACTGGCAACTGTCATTGAACTTTCATATGCACTCGACATTCTTCTAGCTGTTGACTACCAAGTTGAGAGAATCTGATTTTGTTACTATCTACCACATCTTCCCTCTTTCCTCTCCCAAGAAATAATCAATCCCACTTACAGTCATCATCCCTTCTGTTGCCTTACCCAGCTAATGCTTATAAGAGTCTTGAAACAGCAATGAAAGTTCACTCCAAATTCCTATAGCATTTCTAATGTTAGAGATGAACTGAATTTACTTTTCTGTGCATTGTGGAAAAAAAATAAAGGTAGTAATAGGATGTCTCAGCAAAGATTGTTGGAAGATAATTTCATGAGTAAATGTCAGATCAATAGCATTATATTGTGCTGACATTTCTTCCTTTGTGGTGCCTCCAGCTCAGTTGGAATCTAAACTAGAATCACCTAATAAGCATAACCAAAGAAGTATTGCCATTGATTGTTGGTCTAATTGAGTTCTTTTTCAGGTGTTCACACCACCTGAAAGGAAAAAAAAAAAAGTATTTCCTTTACTTCTGTGATCTTAATGACACCTTCTTAATTCTACATTCACTGTGCCTTCTATCCTTTTTTCTTCTCTCGTTTCACACTGCATCCATCAGATTGCTTTATTATATCACTTTTACAGTCACACAAAGACACTTACAGCTCAAAAAAATGGTAGTGTCCTTGATGATTATTTTTATATCACTGTTCAATAACCTTAGTTAAAACTCTAATTTTATGCATGCGTATTGGATAAAAAGAGCTCAAGGTCTTCTCAGGCAATGAACATGACAAGTCCTGTCTTTCACAGGCCATGAAAGTAGCTTCATTCTCCCAAGAATCACATCTGAGGTATTATGATTGCTTCCTACTGCTAGTCATTTGAGGTCTCACTGGCACTGGATTAAAAAGTGAAAAAATTTTTCCTGATTTTAAATTTCCTTGAGACATGCTACACTCTCACTAAGTATAACAAGTACCAATACAAGTAATAAAATAAAGATAGAAGGAAGAATGTGATAATTATTTTTCTGAAATAGTAATTTTGACCACTTACATAACTTATCCTTAATATAGACTTCTTTTCAAATGATATGGAGATATCAAAATTGTATTACTATAAATAAATAATGATAAAAGTGTATTAAATGTTTTCACATTTTATTGAATCTTATTGGACTTTCTTTTACATGTCCATTTTACATATTGAATCAAGAACCACAGTGATATTTTACATTTGACTCCTTTTTCTTTCACAAACTACATGTAATCCATACCAGATTCTTTCTGTTTTCTATTTGAAATATATTCAGAATTTCTGCACTTTCACTATCTCGACTGCCACCTGATTTCAGCTACTTCAATCTCTGGCATAAATTATTGAAATACCTTCTTAACTGGACTGTCTGTAGACCTTGCTGCCTTGAAGTTATTTTCTCAGGACAGTAGCCAGAAAGATGTTTTCAAACCATATCAGATTGTGTCATTTTTCTGCTCAGTAATTTTCCAACCCATATGAGTCAAAGTCTAAGAGTGCCATCCAATACCTTACCCTGTATGGTAACTCTCCATACCAACTCTCGCCCCTACCTCTCTGACTTCATCTCCCACTAACATTCCCTACCCTTCTCCCGTTCAAGCTACATTAGCTTCCTGGTGGTCCACATGCCAGGCAGCACATGTCTCTTTCCAGTCCCAACTCAAATGTCACTGAGTAAGAACTTCGCTACCACCCTATTTACAAATGCAACCTTTCCACTTTCCCCCTGCACACCCTATATCCATTCAGACATCATCTTTCTCCATAGCTTTTGTCAACCAACTGATGTATTATGAATTTATCAATTTATTGTCTTCTCTTTTTCCTCTTAAATGTAAATTCTGTAGAATAAACTACAAAATTTATTTATTGTTAATATTCCCAGTCACTAGAATATTCCTGGTTATAGCATGAGCTTAATACATACTTGTTTGAATGAAAAGAATGAAAGAAATGTGCTTGGCATAATATGTTGGACATGGTAATTACATCATAAATGGTAGTCATTGTTAAAAAGATTCTTTTTCCAGGAAAGCTAGATCATACATAATATTTAGTGCTCTAACTATGGAGTCAAAACTACATTTGAATTCCACTAATAATGAAAAATTGGAAGTTATTTAATTTCAATGAACATTTGTTTCCTTATCTATGAAATAGAGCTGCTAACACCATATAGATTCTACTTTTCACAAGTACTGGATGAAATGACAAGTTTGAAATGTCTATTATAGTGTTAGGTCTAAATCAATACAGGTTTGTTTTTTCTCGGCTTCCTACCCATCTCTTCTTAGTGCTCTCTGATAATTACTTTTTGAATGCCTACCTTGTGCCAATCACTAAGATTGCCATTGGATGTCAAAATATGAGATACAGTGCTTGCTCTTGAAATGCTTACAATCCATTGAGGAGACAAACACATGAACTAAATTTTTTTTCTTTAAAATAATAGAGAAAGTAAAATAACAGAAGTTGTCTAGATTAGATAGTACCTAAACTAAATTTTGAAGGATGACTGACATTTACCTGAGCATCGAAGCTCAGAAATGAGGGAAGCTTTTCCTGGGGAAGAGAATGGCATAAGCAAATATGCAGAAGCACATGTGAAGAAACACAGCATGTAAGGGAATAGCTGTGTAAGGCGAGCCAGCAAGGTGAAAACCAGGAGTGGCAAGAGACAAGGCCAGGGAATCTGGAAGACATCAGGCTCTTGAATATATTAATATATATGATTATATATAAATTATACATGTAATTACAAACATAATTAATATATTAAATTATAATTTATATATAATTAATATATAACATATTTTTACATAAGAAATACAGGATGCTAATTAGAAGGTCATGGTTTTATTTTATTTGTAAAATTAAAAATGATTATGGGAGTCTAACTGGTACAGTACTATTTTCTGTTAAGATATTAGTGGTAGTAGTGATGGAGAGGAGGTGGATTCAGAAGTATTTGTGAAATAAACCCAGCAGAGCCTGAGTTTGGCTTCTAGCCTCACACAATTGGTCACAAAGTCCTACAAATTCCCATGCATACTATGTTTTTTCAGAACTTGTGAGTGACTGGCCAGGTTGGGAGCAGTGGTAGTTGAAGGAGCTTGAGACTTCTTATGTAGAGTTAGGACTCTAGGGGTTTCCAGCTTAGGCAATTCTGGATGTCATTTAATGAAATCTGGGATCTAGGAGTAGATATTTTATATATCCCAGTTCTACCCACCTACTCTTTCACCAAATATTTATTTGGTACCTAATATGTATGTACCTGTATCATGCTAGGTACATAGATATAATTTCTGTCTTCATAAAGCTTAAATTCTAATGAAAGAAAAAATATGGTTGATATAAGCATCTAATTAATGAAATAAATACCTAATTAAATAAACAATATTCAATTACAAAGATGTTATAAAAAAGTGTAATAAGGTAACTGTTACTCAAAAATGACAGAAAATGGACTAACATAGGCACTGATCTAGTCTAGAGATCAGTGAGACTGTGACATTTAAAAAAATCTCTGAGAGATAAGCAGCAGATAACAAGGGTGTATATAATATGAAGCTAATAAGACAAACAAGAGTCAAGTATGTGGGGCTTCTTTTGGGCCAAATAAAGGCTTTGTTTTTTTTTAATAAAAGCAATAGAAATATATTAAAGCATTTAAAGTAGGAAATATCCAATCCGGTTTGTATATTTAAAATGTCCCTGTTAACAGCAATTTACGTGAAATGGATTAGAGCAGGGATAAAGGGTGAGTCTAGGTAGAAGGCTTTTGTAATTGTTTAGGCAGGATAGAGTGAAGGGGTTGGACCAGCGTGGTAGTGATACATATAGAAAGAAACATACAACCCTGGGAAATATTTAGAGGTGAGTTTTTTTTTTTGGTAACAGATCTTCACATCTTCTCAAAGGAGAGATCTCAAACTTGTCCCTTCTTATGGTATGTGTTTGGTAGGGCAGAAAGGGAGAGTGTTGCAGGGAAGAGAACGGAGAAAAGCAGAACCACTGCCTGTATCCTATTGGTCTTCAGCTCAGTGGTCACAGGCTGCCTCCATATGCTCACCCTCAAATACCCGACTCTACCAGTTAAGCTTGCTGTCATGATCTCTGATATCCTTAGAGCTTCTTTTCACTCCCTATTGTCACCCGCTTAAGACCGTTTCAGTTTCAAATTCTTTACAGCTCTCTTTTGTGATGGTTATTCTCTAGTGACAAATCCTCCTAAAACTTAGCTTAAAATAACATATATACATTACCTTAGTTTCTGTGGGTCAGGAATCTGGGCACAGTTTAACTAGGTTCTCTGATTTGGGGTGTCCCATCAGGCTGCCATTAAGGTGCTAGGTGGGTCTCCAGTATCATCCAAAAGCTCAGTTGGGAGAAAGAGAAGGATCCACTCCTAAACTTACTAGCATGGTTGTTGGCAGATTTCAGTTCTTTGCTGGCTGTTGGCTGGAAGAAGTTGTTAGTTCCTTGTTATTTGGGTCTCTTCACAGGAGAGTTCGAAACATAACTAGCATCATCAGAATAAGAATATGAAAACAGCCAGAATGAGAAAATACAAAACATAGAGAAGTTAGTCTTACAGCTTAATCTCGGCACTGACATCCTTCTCTTTTGCCATATTACGTTCAATAGAAACAAGTAACTAGATCCTCTGTGCGTGCTCAATTTGAGATTACACAAGGGCATGAATTCCCACAGGCTGGTATCATTGGGTGTCATTTCAAAGGCTGTCACAAATGGAGCATATCCACAGGGTCTCTGGAACTTTGTGAAACAATTCTTTCTGTTTAACAAAGCTTCCTTCTTCCCAGGGAACAAAGGTATTTTCAGAGAGTAGGTAACTTCCGATGTAGCTTTCCTGCCCCTTCATATATCCAGGCTCTTTCTGAGTACATGCAGCCCACTAAGCAGTGTGCCTTCTTATTGATGGTGATTTTTCTTCTATGTTCTTCTTGTTCATCCTTAAAGTCTTATCGTTGTTGTCCACTCCCAAGTCCCTCACAGTTAATCAGATAAATATGGGTCTAGAGCACAGTGGTGTACATGGTTCAAGTTTTATTCTATTAGATTCTTAGATGTTAGGCAAATCAGAGGAACTGGCCAGAAAATACTTTAATCTCCATATATCCTATCCATCCTAGAAACTTAAGCTGGACTTCCAAGAGACTGTCATCCACCTTTAGAAGTCAATATATTCAAATATCAGTCCCAGTGCAAATCAAGGCCATGCAATAATTACTATTCATCAAACATATTATCATGGAACAAACAGGTTATGTTTTTATATACTGGTTGATGAGTTCAGAAACGTACAATGAACTGGTTATTTTCCTTATGTTGATTCAGAACAAAAGCTTTATAAAAATGTCAATCTTCTTATAATTCTCTGATCTAAATCTTCAATTCTTCAATATTATTATAGCTTTTAAGATGAAGTTTTAGCCATCTGAGGCACATGGGCTTTCATTATCTGGCCCTGCCCACCTCCATTCTCAGATCTACTTTCTTTTCTGCTAGAGCATTTTTCCCTCCAGCCCTTTTGAGCAACACAGGGTGCTGCCTCAAGTTTCTGTGCCTCTGAACATGCAGTTCCCCTGCTCCCTTGCTGCATTCATCCCTAGTCTTCCATCCTTCCAAGCTCAGTCCGTCCAAGTGCACCATGTTTTAGAGAGCCTTCCTTGATTCTCCACTGTGAAGAATTCGATCTCCTTTAGAGAGATAACTGCACTTAGCTCAAACTGTGCAGTTAATTGGCAGGCTCCAGGAGTTAACCCCTTCAGGATTCATCTTGGCTTTTGAGCAAGCATCATGCTTTAGACTTGGCTCTTACCAGAGGTCACAATCAGTTCATTGCCATGTGGGTCTCTCCATGAAGTAGCTCAAAACAAGGCAACAGACTTCATCTGAGCAAGCAAGCAAGAAGAGCCAGAGGGAGTGCAAATGAGATGAAAGCCACAGCTCTTTGTGACCTAATTTCAGAAATGAAACCCCTTCATGCTACATTCCCTTCATTAGAAAAGAGCCACTCAAGGGAGGGGCTTACACAGTGATGTAAATATCAGGAAACCCAATTCATTGGGGGCCTACTGTATGTGGTAAGCTGTTTGTCAACACTCTGTGGATTCTCTCTTCATTTTTTCTGTAAGAACATTTTCAGCTCAGATCACAAGCATTTATTGAACACTTTATTTATGCAAGCATACTTCAAAACTATAACATGTGTCTTCATTACTTTATTTAGCACTCATATTATTCTGTAAAACTTTAATTCCTTCTCATTTAATGTGTATTTATTAAGCATGTATTATGCACCTGAAATTGTACTAGATATTGGAATTTCCAACATGAATAAGGACTCAGAAACAAATTTTTAACCTCCACCAATTTTATGTATAATTTTAATTAGCTTCATTTTACAATAGAAGTGACCTTTCAAAACTTAATCCTGTAACCATATATTTATAGAAAAATAATTAGTCTTTGGTATAATGCATACTTCAAGAATTATACTATCAGGTTAGTTATGTGTTTGGGTTTTTAGAACATGGCAGGATAAATACCCTTATTTGAAAATACATTATTGCTCCTAATTTTGTTGTTCCTATTAATGTTTTGTTTATGCCATTAAACCGGCTGCAGTGATTTAGATTCCTGTTTATAATAATGTGTGAACCCAGACATTTATAGTTAGTACATGAAAATGAACCAGCCTAGTATATCCACAGTGGTTGCAGTACTCTCTCTCTCTAACACTGCTGATTGATTATACATTAGTTTGCATTAAACTTAAAGTTGTATTCCTCTTGCAAATTGCTTTTCTCCTTTACTCCAAAATATATCATAAATTAATTGTAAAACTACTAAGCACACAGCTACAGGATGGAAAACAACTGCTTTAAGACAGATCAAAATGATACATGTGGTTCCTAGAAGTCTATCTACTGGGTTGTGTATCACATTAAAACAAGTACAGCTTGATCTGACCAAGAGTTATATCGGCAGGTTCTCAGAATCATTCTGCCTCTGTGGCAGTAGAAAGAGGAGAGGGCGGAAAGTAGAGGAGATAAGGTGTGATAGATAGGGGTGCCTGGGTGGTTCAGTTGGTTAAGCAACTGCCTTCGGCTCAGGTCATGATCTTGAAGTCCCTGGATCAAGTCCCGCATCGGGCTCCCTGCTCAGCAGGGAGTCTGCTTCTCCCTCTGGCCCTCCCCCCTCTCATGTGCTCTCTCTCTCATTCTCTCTTTCTCAAATAAATAAAATCTTAAAAAAAAAAAGATGTGATAGATAAGTAGCATGGAGTAATAATGACAGCTTGAGATTCTAAGTATAAACAAACTGACAATAACTGAGTCCAAGGAAAAAGAATGGAAAGGTAGGACCAGCTAATAAAGAGATTTATCCAGGGAGAGCCATAGCTGTTATTGGCCTATTTTTCTTTTTTAAAGTGGGTTCCAGGGCGCCTGGGTGGCTCAGTCATTAAGCGTCTGCCTTTGGCTCAGGTCATGATCCCAGGGTCCTGGGATTGAGACCCGCATCAGACTCCTTGCTTGGCGGGAAGCCTGTTTCTCCCTCTCCCACTCCCCCTGCTTGTGTTCCTGCTCTCACTATCTCGCTCTCTGTCAAATAAATAAATAAAATCTTTAAAAAAAAATAAAGTGGTTTCCATGCATACATACAAAATAAAAAAAAATAAGTAAATAAATAAATTCACTGATTAAAATCTTAGAAATGTTTTAATTACTTAACTTTTTACTATGAATCCTTTTTTAGATGTTTGGTAAAACTATTGGGGCAGATGACATATAAAATATTTACTTGTGGCATGGAAGCAGTAACCATTGACAAGTGTTGGTTCTGCTGATCTCTGACTCACTCTGAAAGATTTGGGATTACAATTACCCCTGGGGTGGGGCACCTGGGTGGCTCAGTCGGTTAAGTGTCTGCCTTCTGCTTAGGTCATGATTCCAGGGTCCTGGGACCCAGCTCCATGTTGGAAGGGTCTCTGCTCAGCAGGGAGTCTTCCTTTCCCTCTCCCTCTGCACCCCTCAGTTGTGCTCTCTTTCTCTCTTGCCCTGCTCTCTCTCTCTAATAAATAAATAAATAAAATCTTTAAAAACAAACAAAAAGACAAAAAACAGTTACCTCTGGGGGACAAAGGAGAGACTTTTACCAGGGTTCAGCAAATAAAAGATGTCAATTTTTGACAACCCCACAGTCTCCCTGAGATTAGAGAAGAAAAATAAAACCTAGATTCTAGGCATGAGACTGAAAATATTTTTAAATGAACTTATTTTGATACAATCAGTTTATCTCCTTTGTCCTAGAATAGACAAAATTGCTACTTTGTGAAGAAAGCGGTGGGTGGCAATTTGCCTGCATGGGACATTTAGCAATGTCTGAAGACATTTTTTATTATTATAGTTGGAGAGGTGATAGCAGTATCTAGTGAGTAGAGGCGAGGTGTGCTGCTAACCATCCTACAGCGCACAGGACATCCTCCCACAACAAAGAATTATCAGGCCTCAAATGTCAATAGTGCCAGGGTGGAGAAACCTGAGGTAGGGACAAAGTGGACCCTGAGAGAAAAGTTGGAGAAAGGCAGAGTAGAGAATATGGTATCTGTGTCCCCTCTTCCAATGCAAGTCAAGAGGAAGGAACACAAAATTTCCTTGCAAGACCAGGACAAAGCTAACTGAAGAAGAGACATGTTTTTTAAGTACAGCACAAGAAAGGAAGCCCACAGATATGCCCTAGGGAAAGACAGTGACATCTAGGCATGAGAGGTACTCAGATAAGCTCCTTAGTTTCCCACAGGTCTGAAGGTGGCATGAGAAGATATCTAAGTTCCCCCATAGACCCAGAGTGAACTATGGACTAGCTGGGAGAGCAAGCCAAGAAACTACCCCAAGGAAAAAGTGTTCACCCCAGATGGGTGAACATGCCCTGCCCACAGGAGACTCTGAGGAGCTGGATATGCGCCAAGGCCAGCACCTGGCTCTGTCCAAGACACAGACCTGAGCACACGGGCCAGCCTAGACCAGCTCTGGAGTATAGTAAGACAGGCCAGGCAATTCTTACCACGATGCTGTTCAGCTAAGACCCTAAAGGGATGAGACCCTTCCTTCCCTTGCTCCTACCTCACAGGCTCTGTGCTGAACCACTACTGGGGACCGCTGCCCAGGGACTATTTTACATGACTTTACAAGTAAGATGGGAGGGAAGAAAGACCTTTTAAGGAGAAAACAATGGTAAAGAAAAGAACCTCTGAGCATCACTGAAGTGCTCCTGAAGTGGCTAAGCTCTTCTAAAGTGGCCTGAAAAATTGTGCCGTTGGACTGAATTTACCTGAAAGCTCAAACAATAAGTCATCTGACAGAGCTTCAAAAAGTAGTCAAGAAAAATTCCATTTTTTTATACCCCTGTTATATGGACTGTTATAACGTGAAATAACATGCCTGTTACAATGCTTCTTGTGCTTTTTATTTCTTGACATTGAATGGTAAACTGTGAGAGACAGGACCTCTGATATAACTAATTATAACCTTTTCGTTGCTTTACTGTTTCATTCCTAAAAGTTGCATCCCTTAATGACATGGGGCCATCTGCCAATGGCTTACATTTTGGCATCACCCATCCCTTTTCATCTCATTAATTCTTACTCTTTTTGTCTGAACTTAACTTCTCTTCCACCTAGAAACTTTCCTTAACCACTCCACATCAGGTTAAAAGCCCCTGAAATACATTTTCATAGTACTTAACAAGCTTTACTATAATTCTTTATTAAATTATTCATTTTCTTTGGAGACAAGGTCAATGGTTATGGCTTGTCATGGACTCCCCAGTGCCTAACACAGTACTTAACACATTATAGGCATCAATGAATGTAGGTTTTTCTAATTAAGCTATTAAATATGTTGAAAACTGCAATGATAGTTAAGTTTTAACAGCTAATTATAGCCCTTGTAATCCCTCCCCAATTTTCTACATTCAAAAGTCCTGTTTGTGCCACACATATGAGTATCATTTATGAAAACTGTTTATAAGAATCAATTTTGAGACTGTGTTGCTTCCTATTTCCTTGGTGATAAAAAGTAGGACCATGGCTTTTAAGGGAGGGATGATAAATTACATATTTGAGTTGGAGGCTCCCAAGGGCAAGATATTGTGCTGTTTCATAGAACCAAATGCACATAACAAATATTAATTGGTTTCCCTTGAATGAGGGAGAAAATGTGGAGAATACCATAGGCTTTAAAAGTTGGCACAACCAACGTAGAGCGTTGATTCCACTGCTTACCAATTTTGTGATCTTGGAAATAACCTATTCAAGCATCTGTTTCTTAATATGAAAAATGGGTATAAGAATACCTAATTATATTTTTGATGATTATATATTTATGTGTGTGCATATGAGAGAGAAAAAAAAGAAAGAAGAAAGAAAAGAAAAAAAAGAAAAAAGGGAGAATTTTCATCTAGATCCTAGTATAGACTGAATAATAATCCAATTTCTCCCCATAAAAATATTAACTGTCTACCTCAGATTTCTAATTCTGCTGATGGGAGAAGTCAATTGGTTTCTTTCTTTTTCTTTTTTTTTAAAAAGAGAGAGAGCACGTGCACATTGTGGGGAGGGAGAGGCAGAGGAAGAGGGAGAGAGAATCCTTAAGCAGGCTCCATGCCCAGCGCAGAGCCCACTGCGGGGCTTGATCTCAGGACTCTGAGATCATGACCTGAGATGAAATCAAGAATCAGTTGCTTAACTGACTGAACCACCCGGGCGCCCCACTCAATTGGTTTCTTAAATGATACCTTCTGAACCAGAAGGGCCCTGCTGCCATTATTATTATTATTATTTTTATTATTATTATTATTATTATTAAATCTTCAAGAGCCTCACAAATGAGAATAACCCAAGTTGCTCTGTACTCCTAAAGCCATAGTATGTGATGCAACATTTGTTGGATTCCTGGTGATTAATTTATGAGCCTACTCCATCACCAAAACATTTAAGTTTGGGGAATTTCTTAAAAATAAAGAATTCCCTTTGACAAAACTTGCTAATGTGGGTAAAAAAAAAAAAATACATGTCCTCTTTCCCCTTGATGAGCTGAACTGAGGAAATCAAGGTCTATAGAATATCAAAAAGTTGGTGATGCATGGAGTTGACAGAATGGAGGTACTGAAACTGAGCTATTTTGTGATAGAACCAATTACTAAAGATGTAATTTGTCTGATTTTTAATCCTACCACACTGAATTGGAAGAGAAAGAATAATTACATATGGTCTTGAAATCAGTTATTAAAAAATCCTTTAGGATACAAATTTAATATCCATTTTATGATTAAATTCTGCCATTATATTCCCAGAGCCTCTGGATAAAGTCCCATCTCTATGGTTTACTATAGCTTCCTATGCTCTGCCTCTTCCCTGTCTTTCCACCTCTTTCCTGTTGCTCATGCCCATTTTCTACTACATTCCAGCCACGCCAAAATACTTGTGATTCTCAAATAAACTGTTTTGTTTTACCCTTTTGTGACCCTGCCCTCCTAAGCAGAGTTTATCACTCCCATCTACTATACTTTACATTTCAATTTATTTCTTGAACCAACATTTACTAAGTACCTTCTGTGTCTCAGTTATAGCAGAAGGTTCTCAGGAAACACAATGCTAAGAACATGACCTCTCCTCAGAGGGTTTGAGATCTTATAAAGGGAAACCTGCAGATAATAAATGTTCAGAGATGATACGGTGGATGCAATAGAAGGGGATACTGCATACAGTGGAGGGCATGGAAAATACCAAATGGGTAAGAGGATTTGAAACAAGATTCAGAGAGGTGATCATGACTGAGCTGAGTCTTAAATGAAGGCTAGAATGCAGAGAGAGCTGTGGAGTAAAAGCTAGGGTTATGAAACTCCCCAGTGTGTTAGGAAAAAGTATTGTGAGGAACCACAAACATAATGGCATAGTGGTGAACAGTTAATAGAGTAGGTCTAGAGTCTAAGATCAGAGTCTGGATTCAGACTTTGGGTGCCTGTCCCCGTGTATACACTCAAACTTCTCAATGTCCTCATCTTTAAAAGGTAGATAATCATTTTTCCTAGTGTCCTAAAAATTAATTGAGAGCATTTAAGCACTTCGCTTGAGCACATTATAAGAGCAGAAAAACATTATATTGTTTTGTTAATGTTATTATTCTGGCGGCTGTATGGTGTGAGGGGGTGGTTTGTGGTAAAAGACAGAATTAGAAAGGTAAAATGGTGCTAAGTAAAAGGCTTGATATGCCATATATATGGTAGACAAAATAATAGGTATCCATGTCCTAATTCCCAGAGCCAGAGAATATGTTAGTTTATGTGGCAAAAGGGACTTTGCAGATGTGATTCAGTTAACAATCTTGAGATGGGAGATTATCCGGGATTCTCTGGGTGGGCTCAGTGTAATTGCAATGGTTTATGAGGGGAAGAGGAGGCAGAAGAGTCAGAATCAGAGGAGATATGAGGAGGGAAACAGAAGTCAGGAAGGAGAGAAATTTGAAGATGCCACACTACTGAGTTTAAAGATGGAGGAAGGCATCATGAGTTAAGGAATGCAGATACCTTCTGGAAGCTGAAAAGGTGAGGAAACAGCCTCTAAAGCCTCTAAAAGACACTATGGACATCTTGACTTTAGGACTTTTTGAACTTTAGAAACTATAAGATAATAAATTTTTGTGGTTTTAAGCCAATAAGTTGGCAGTAATTTGTTATAGGAGCAAGAGGAAACTGTAACTCACAAAAATGTATAATGGATATACTCTATCCTATGATCAATGGAAAATTATTAGGATTTTAAAAAAGGAATCAAGCTATCAGGTATGCAATTTAGAAACAATTTCATAGTTGCAATTAAAAAAAAGTTAGATCAGAAATGAGTGATACTGAAAACAATGGAAATCAGAGGAGGAAACTTTTCAGAATCTGGGATGAAGTAAAGAGGGTTGGATAAAGGGCTATTCAGAAATGGAGGGGCACCTGGGTGGCTCCGTTGGTTATGCATTGACCCTTGGTTTCCACTCAGTTCATGATCTCATGGGTCATGAGATTGAGCCCCATGTCATGCTCCACTCTCAGTGGGGAGTCTGCTTAAAGATTTTCTCCCTCTGCCCCTCCCCCCACTCTGTCTCTCTAAAAATAAATAAATAAATCTTTTAAAACATGTAATCAGGGGCTCCTGGGTGGCTCAGTCAGTTAAGCGTCTGACTCCTCTTGATTTTTGACTCAGGTCATGATCTAGGGATCCTGAAATGGAGCCCTGCATTGGGCTCCATGCTCAGCACAGAGTTTGCTAGAGATTTTCTCTTGCTCTCCCTCTGCCCCTTCTGCTCTCTCTCTCTCTCTACAATAAATAAAATCTTAAAAAAAGAGAGAGAAAATATTAAAAAAGAGAAAGAAATGGAATCAGATTTTATTAGCTGTGAAGCATATATAATTTATAAATCTGTGAAAAAAACAAATTACAAATACAAAAGTGAATAAGTAAATATTTAGAATGAGAAACAAATTAAACTATTTTATAAAGTGATAGATACCATAAATATCACAAAATTTTAGAAAAATAATGTAATTTTATTAACTAACTTTTACTAATCAATTAATTACAATTTATTAATTAATTTTTATTTGAACTTAACACAAATCTGTAATGTTTTTCCCTCTGTAGGTCGATAGCCTGTTCCAAGGTCTTACTAGAGACCAAAAAGTGACAGGGCGCCTGGAGTGTATGCTTCATTAGTTTTACAGCAGATCTGCTTCTCATATGGATATAAAAGATGGAGACATTCAATAGAAGGATGGAGAATATTTGGGGGTTATGTTTTGAGTACTTGGATGGATGCTGCTTCCTCTGATGTAGCAGTTAGAATATGATAATAATGCCTTTTGAAGTTTACCTCTAAATTCCTGGAGGGTTAAAGACTGTATCCTACCTGGTACAGCATTTGAATGAATGACTATTTTATAAAGTATGCAGCTTTAACTGAAATGTATATACACATTTGCATGTTAAAGAAGTATGGCTTATGTTTTGAGGCAGTATTATATAAACTAAAAAATTCGGGAAACTTTACTTAATGTAAAAACTCTTTACTACGATGTACACAAAGGCTATAATTAGAGTGAAACTATTTTTTTTATTATGATATGTTAATCACCATACATTACATCATTAGTTTTTGATGTCGTGTTCCATGATTCATTGTTTGCATATAACACCCAGTGCTACATTCAGTACTTGCCCTCCTTAATACCCATCACCAGGTTAACACATCTCCCCGCCACCCTCCCCTTTAGAACCCTCAGTTTGTTTCTCAGAGTCCATAGTCTCTTATGGTTGGTCTCCCCCTCTGATTTCCCCCCCTCATTTTTCCTTTCCTACTATCTTCTTCTTTTTTTTTTTTAACATATAATGTATTATTTGTTTCAGAGGTACAGGTCTGTGATTCAACAGTCTTACACAATTCACAGTGCCCACCATAGCACATACCCTCCCCAATGTCTATCAACCAGCCACCCCATCCCTCTCAACCCCCACCACTCCAGCAACCATCAGTTTGTTTCCTGAGATTAAGAATTCCTCATATCAGTGAGATCATAGAATACATGTTGTTCTCTGATTGACTTATTTCACTCAGCATAATACCGTCCAGTTCCATCCACGTCATTGCAAATGGCAAGATTCCATTCGTTTTTATGGCTGCATAATATTCCATTGTGTGTGTATATATATATATATATATATATATATATATATATATATACCACCTCTTCTTTATCCATTCATCTGTCGATGGACATCTTAACTCTTTCCATAGTTTGGCTATTGTGGATATTGCTGCTATAAACATCGGGATGCACGTACCCCTTCGGGTCCCTACAATTGTATCTTAGGGGTAAATACCCAGTAGTACAATTGCTGGGGCATAGGGCAGCTCTATTTTCAACTTTTGGAGGAAACTCCATAATGTCTTCCAGAGTGGCTGCACCAGATTCCATCCCACCATCAGTGTAGGAGGGTTCCCCTTTCTCCACAACCCCGCCAACATCTGTCGTTTCCTGACTTGTTCATTTTAGCCATTCTGACTGGTGTGAGGTGGTATCTCATGGAGGTTTTGATTTGGATTTCCCTGATGCCGAGCAATGGTGAGCACTTTTTCATGTGTCTGTTGGCCATTTGGATGTCTTCTTTGGAAAAATGTCTGTTCATGTCTTTTGCCCATTTCTTGATTGGGTTATTTGTTCGTTGGGTGTTGAGTTTGATAAGTTCCTTATAGATTTTGGATACTAGCCCTTTATCTGATATGTCATTTGCAAATATCTTCTCCCATTCTGTCGGTTGTCTTTTGGTTTTGTGGACTGTTTCTTTTGCTGTGCAAAAGCTTTTTATCTTGATGAAGTCCCAATAGTTCATTTTTGCCCTTGCTTCCCTTGCCTTTGGTGATGTTTCTAGGAAGAAGTTGCTGCGGCTGATGTCGAAGAGGTTGCTGCCTGTGTTCTCCTTTGGGATGTTGATGGACTCCTGTCTCACATTTAGGTCTTTCAAACATTTTGAGTCTATTTTTGTGTGTGGTGTAAGGAAATGGTCCAGTTTCATTCTCCTGCATGTGGCTGTCCAATTTCTCCAACACCATTTGTTGAAGAAACTGTCTTTTTTCCATTGGACATTCTTTACTGCTTTGTTGAAGATGAGTTAACCATAGAGTTGAAGGTCCATTTCTGGGCTCTCTAGTCTGTTCCATTGATCTATGTGTCTGTTTTTGTGCCAGTACCATACTGTCTTGATGATGACAGCTTTGTAATAGAGCTGGAAGTCCGGAATTGTGATGCCACCAGCTTAGCATATCTTTGTCAACAGTCCTCTGGTTATTCAGGGTCTTTTCTGGTTCTATACAAATTTTAGCATTATTTTTCCATTTCTTTGAAAAAAGTTGATGGTATTTTGATAGGGATTGCATTAAATGTGTAGATTGCATTGACATCTTCACAATATTTGTTCCTCCAATCCATGAGCATGGAATGTTTTTCCAATTCTTTGTGTCCTCCTCAATTTCTTTCATGAGTGTTTTATAGTTTTCTGAGTACAGATTCTTTGCCTCTTTGGTTAGATTTATTCCTAGGTATCTTATGGTTTTGAGTGCAATTGTAAATGGGATCGACTCCTTGATTTGTCTCTCTTCTGTCTTGTTGTTGGTGTATAGGAATGCCACTGATTTCTGTGCATTGATTTTATATCCTGCCACTTTACTGAATTCTTATATGAGTTCCAGCAGTTTTGGGGAGTCTTTTGGGTTTTCCACGTAAAGTATCATATCATTGGCAAAGAGTGAGAGTTTGACTTCTTCTTTGATTTGGATGACTTTTATTTCTTTTTGTTGTCTGATTGTTGTGCCTAGGACTTCTAATATTATGTTGAATAGCAGTGGTGACAGTGGACATCCCTGTCATGTTCTGGACCTTAGGGGGAAAGCTCTCAGTTTTTCCCCTTTGAGAATGATATTTGCTGTGTGTTTTTCATAGATGGCTTTTATGATATTGAGGTATGTACCTTCTATCTCTATACTATGAAGAGTTTTGATCAAGAAAGGATGCTGTACTTTGTCAAATATTTTTCTGCATCTACTGAGAGGATCATATGGTTCTTATTCTTTCTTTTATTAATGTATTGTATCACATTGATTGATTTGTGGTTGTTGAACCAACCCTGCAACCTGGGGATAAATCCCACTTGGTCATGGTGAATAATCCTTTTAATGTACTGTTGGATCCCATTGGCTAGTATTTTGGTGAGAATTTTTGCATCCATGTTCATCAAGGATATTCGTCTGTAATTCTCCTTTTTGATGGGGTCTTTGGTTTGGGGATCAAGTAATGGCGGCCTCATAAAATGAGTTTAAAAGTTTTCCTTCCATATCTAATTTTTGGAACAGTTTCAGAAGAACAGGTATTAATTCTTCTTTAAATGTTTGACAGAATTCCCCCGGGAAGCCATCTGGCCCTGGGCTTTTGTTTGTTGGGAGATTTTTTGTTACTGCTTCAATTTCCTTGGTGGTAATAGGTCTGTTCTGGTTTTCTATTTCTTCTCGGTTCAGTTTTGGTAGTTGATACATCTCTAGGAATGTATCCATTTCTTCCAGATAATCTAATTTGCTGGCATAGAGTTGCTCATAATATGTTCTTATAATTGTTTGTATTTCTTTAGTGTTGGTTGTGATCTCTCCTCTTTCATTCATGATTTTATTTATTTGGGTCATTTCTCTTGTCTTTTTGATACGTCTGGCCAGGGGTTTATCAATCTTGTTAATTCTTTCAAAGAACCAGCTCCTAGTTTCGTTGGTCTGTTCTACTGTTCTTTTGGTTTCTATTTCAGTGATTTCTGCTCTGATCTTTATTATTTCTCTTCTCCTGCTGGGTTTAGGTTTTATTTACTGTTCTTTCTCCAGCTCCTTTAGGTGTAGGGTTAGGTTGTATATTTGAGACCTTTCTTGTTTCTTGAGAAAGGCTTGTATTGCTATATAGTTTCCACTTAGGGCTGCCTTTGCTGCATCCCAAAGATTTTGAACAGTTGTGTTTTCATTTTCATTGGTTTCCATGAATTTTTTTAATTCTTCTTTAATTTCCTGTTGACCCATTCATTCTTTAGTAGGATGCTCTTTAGCCTCCATGTATTTGAGTTCTTTCCGACTTCCCTCTTGTGATTGAGTTCTAGTTTCAAAGCATTGTGGTCTGAAAATACACCGGGAATGATCCCAATCTTTTGGTACCAGTTGAAACCTGATTTGTGACCTACGATGTGATCTATTCTGGAGAATGTTCCATGGGCACTAGAGAAGAATGTGTATTCTCTTGCTTTGGGATGGAATGTTCTGAATATATCTGTGAAGTCCATTTGGTCCAGTGTGTCATTTAAAGTCTTTATTTCCTTGTTGATCTTTTGCTTAGATGATCTGTCCATTTCAGTGACGGGGTTTTTAAAGTCCCCCACTATTATTGTATTGTTGTCAATGTGTTTTTTTGCTTTTGTTATTAATTGGCTTATATAATTGGCTGCTCCCATGTTGGGGCATAGATATTTACAATTGTTAGATCTTCTTGTGGGATAGACCCTTTAAGTATGTTACCGTGTCCTTCCTCATCTCTTGTTACAGTTGTTGGTTTATAATCTAATTTGTCTGATATAAGGATTGCCACCCCAGCTTTCTTTTGGTGTCCATTAGCATTGTAAATGGTTTTCCACCCCCTCACTTTCAATCTGGTGTTGTCTTCGGGTCTAAAATGAGTCTTTTGCAGACAGCATATCGATGGGTCTTCTTTTTTTATCCAATCTGATACCTTGTGTCTTTTGATTGGGGCATTTAGCCCATTTACATTCAAGGTAACTATTGAAAGATATGAATTTAGTGCCATTGTATTGCCTGTAATTTTCCTGTTACTGTGTTCCTTTCTGTTCTATGTTACTTTTAGGCTTTCTTTTTGCTTAGAGGACCCGTTTCAATATTTCTTGTAGGACTAGTTTTGTGTTTGCAAATTCTTTTAGTTTTTGTTTGTCCTGGAAACTTTTTATCTCTCCTTCTATTTTCAATGACAGCTTAGCTGGATATAGTACACTTGGGTGCATATTTTTCTTATTTAGTGCTCTGAATATATCATGCCAGTCCTTTCTGCCTGCCAGGTCTCTGTGGATAGGTCTGTTGCCAATCTAATGTTTCTACCATTGTAGGTTACAGATCTCTTGTCCCAAGCTGCTTTCAGGATTTTCTCTTTGTCTCTGAGACTTGCAAGTTTTACTTTTAAATGTCAGGGTGTTGACCTATTTTTATTGATTTTGAGAGGGGTTCTCTGTGCCTCCTGGATTTTGATGCCTATTTCCTTTCCCCAAATTAGGGAAGTTCTCTGCTATAATGTGCTCCAATATGCCTTCTGCCCATCTCTCTCATTCTTCTTCTGGGATCCCAATTATTTTAATATTGTTTCATCTTATCGTATTGCTTATCTCTCGAATTCTGCCCTTTTGATCCAGTAGTTGTTTATCTCTCTTTTTCTCAGCTTCTTTATTTCCATCATTTGGTCTTCTATATCACTAATTTTCTCTTCTGCCTCATTTATCCTAGCAGTTAGAGCCTCCATTTTTGATTGTGCCTCATTAATAGCCTTTTTGATTTCAATTTGGTTAGATTTTAGTTCTTTTATTTCTCCAGAAAGGGTTTCTCTAATATCTTCCATGCTTTTTTCAAGCCCAGCTAGTAACTTTAAAAATCATCATTCTGAACTCTAGTTCTGATATCTTACTAATGTCCATATTGATTAGGTCCCTAGCAGTCAGTACTGCCTTTTGTTCTTTTTTTTGACGTGATTTTTTTTTTCTTTCTTGTCATTTGTCCAGAGAAGAATAGATGAATGAGAGAAGAAAATGCTAACAGGGTAACAATGTCCCTAGAAAAATATACATTAAACAATGCAGAAGAGGCCTGATACTGGGGAAAAGAAAGGGAAAGAAAGAAAAAAGGAAAAGAAAAAGAAGATTAAAAAAAAAAACCTAAGAAACAAACAAACAAAAAGAGTATGGTCAAATATGATCAGGCTGGTGCATAGATCAGTGCCAAACACTAGATTTTGGGCATATTTTGGTCTGTTGGAAGAAAGTGCCTCCCAAAATTTTAAAGAAAAGAAATCTTATATATGTACAAAAATAAGGGTAAATACAATGAAGGGATGGAATATGACTGTAAAGATGAAAATTATAAAAAAATTTATAAAAGGAATTGATAAGAAGTTGGTTGAAAAAGGAAAGAATAGGATTAAAAAAAGGAAACAGGATTAAAAAAATGGAGAGAATGTGATTAGGCAGGAGACTAGAACAAAGGCGTACAGTAGAGATTTAGGGTATATTTTGGTCAGTTAGAAGAAACTGTACCCCAAAATTTTTAAAACGAGAACAACTTATATATATATACCAAAATAAGGTTAACCACTATGAAGGGATAGAATGTGACTCTTCCAGAAAGTGGTCGCTTTTCTGTTCAGAGAGTTGTGATTCTTTTCTTCGATCTCCTGTTGAGTTTGTAGGTGTTCAGAATGGTTTGATCCCTATCTAGATGAATTCCTGGGACCAGACGAAATTTAGGTTTCCTACTCCTCCGCCATCTTGTTCCTCCCTGACAACATTACATTTTAATCTAACACAGGCCTTTGCATGCCTCTCTTGGTGCTAGATCAGACCTCATAATATAATATAATATAATATAATATAATATAATATAATATAATATAATAATGTAATATAATGTAATATTATATATATATATATAATATGCCCTTTATGTTATAAATACCCAAAGCATGGAAACAATACTGACTTCATTTTCTGCGAAGTATTTACCCTACATTGTCTTGAGACCCAAATAACCTGGTTTAATTCCAATTAGCAATTAAATAATTGAATTCTAATTATATCAAATGAGCTCTAGATACTAAAAAATTGCACAATGGATGTATAATGTATCCACACCAATTAGGATGATGTGATTACATTACTAACTTCATACTAATCCTCTTCTAGGAAGAAGGTTAAACCAGAAAATACTAAACAGTAATTCAGATGATACTTGATAGAGAATTAGGAACCTAAATTAAAAGTTAAAAAAGAAAAGGATATAGCTTAGTGTTCAAATAAAACCCCTCAAAGTTCAAAACTTTTAATTACTCAGAGACAGAAATTTAATTCAGTAAATAGAAATAGCAATTTATCTTCAGATGCTGTGCTAGTGTGTTATATTTCTTGGTGTGGTGAATTAAAAATGAAATGTGACTGGCATTCTACACTGGTAATTGGAACTACTTCTTGTCTTTTGTTATACCTTGCCAAGCAATCACTGGAGTACATTTAAAAAAATTAAGGGGCGCCTGGGTGGCTCAGTTGGTTAAGCAACTGCCTTCAGCTCAGGTCATGATCCTGGAGTCCTGGGATCAAGTCCCGCATCGGGCTCCCCGCTTGGCGAGGGGCCTGCTTCTCCCTCTAACCCTCCCCGCTCTCATGTACTCTCTCTCTCTCTCTCATTCTCACTCTCTCAAAATAAATAAATAAATCTTAAAAAAAATAAAAAAAAAAATTAAGAAGTTCAAAAATTTTTTAGAGTCCAAGCCCTCATAAACACACAAGACCAAAGAAACCTGCCCAGAATTTTTTCTTTTCTCTTTTCTGTTTATATTTATTACCACTGAATTATTTTAAATGGATTGATTGTATATTAGCTTCATTTACCTCAAGCCTCACATATTTTAATAATTTGGCTACTCAGAGAAACTCAGAACATATGACTACAATTAATGTGACATATATAAAAGTTGTATTTTTTTTCAGTGATATAGAAATCTTCACACTTATTTTTAACTTTAAACTAAGTGGTTCCATATCAAAATATTTTCAGAAAATTTCCCTTTTATTAATTGAAGAAAACTGAAACTGAATTGTTTGAATTGTCTAAACTTAAAATGACAAACTTCAGGGACAGAATTGTTGTATTTCTTCTAAATGTTCTGCAGAATCTAGGGCATTCCAGGTGCTGCGTTTCCACGTAAAGGATTCCTTTCTTTACTCATAAAAAGAACAGGCAAGTATTTATGAAGCTGATGCTGAAAGGCAGAATAAATCCTTAAATCCTCCTCAACTTAAGACTGTTGAGAAAATAGCTTACAGAGGACTTACAGTCTTGTTTTTGAAACACAGCTCAATTCTCCCCAATGTATTGCTTTATTCATAATGTGAAATTTTAATATCAAAATGTCAAATAAAGGGGAGAATATGATTTCTACGAAAGTGAACATATGAGAGGGGATACAAGTACCAGGAGAGGAATTCTGTTTTTTAACAAACTGATTAAGCATGGTACATATTTAAAAGCACAACTATGTATACACATACCCACCCCCACAAAACAGTTCAAAAGTAACCGTGGCCTATCCAGAATTGGAGATATCTATACTGGTATCAAAATAGATCTCCAATCTGACTTCTATGTTTGCCCTTATACATTTTTCTCTTTTCTATTTACTTTCTATCAAAAAAAAAGTATTGCAAAGAACCTTCCTGTAGTCATTATACAACTTCAATAACTATCAATAATTTGTCATTCTTGTTTCATCTAGGCTACTACTACTTTTTCCTGGAGTATTTAAAAAAAATTCAGATTTCATTTGGATTTGTTTATAAAACATTTAAGTCTCTGTATGTTATTAATGATGAGTAGATCTCTAGTAAAGGTGAAAATAGGCAGGACTAGGCACATATGAAGTGGTTGTGAGAATCATGTAATCAATCATTATGATAACATTTTTTATTAGGGTTATTGACATACTAAAGGCTTAGGGAGTAAGGAAATATTCAACCTGTAAAATGACTCAGTTTTATCAAAATCAGATCCAAAAGGTCAGGCTGGAGCCTGCAGGCCCACTGTGATCATACTTAGCTGGTTCTCCTAAATCTTCTGCCAGAATCCAAGGACCTGCTTCCGTTATTTCCCCATTTGATGGCACCTAAGATAAACTGCACTGCCAGAAAGAACACATTATTAATATTAGTCAGTGTTGAGCATACCAAGCGTTTTGAAAATAAGCTGTTTATTTTTCCCATCAAGTTATCTTTCTGTTCATGTAGAATTTAGCTCATATGAGCTAAAGGTCTTCTGTGGCTTGAGCATGCTCTTTTCATTTATCTCCTCCCACTCACCCCACCCTAATTTCTTTCAGTTGCGTCTTCCCTCTGTCCTCCCCCTGAGTCACACTCCATGCCAGGATCATACATGCTCTGTGGAAGGGGCGTTATGGAGTGATAAAAGGCTCAGGGAGTGGGTGCAAATAGAACAGTATTTACAACCTTCTTCTAATGTATAATACCAGTGAGACTTTGAGAAATGTGCTTCATCTCTGCAATTTTCCCTATGTGTTAAAAGGTATAAGAAAATAACTCAAAAGTTAATTGTGAGTGTTAAATAAGGAATGTAAAATGATTAAGTAAGCACCTGGCATATAGCAAGTATTTCCTAAATAGTAGCTCTATTATGGTTCTACTTATTCTGGTGATACAAAGGCATCCAATAGCTTGTGAACATCAGCCACACATCACGACTGCGAATTGATTGAGAACTGGAAAAGGAATTAGTCTTTGCAGCATTCTTAGTTACAGTCTGAAGTGAGCTTTTTGTTCTCTAAGCTGAACTGGAATATATTTTATGGCAGGCATTTTATATTATGTTTTCTCTCTACAAGTCCAAGAACAATACTAGGTATACAGTAGATACAGATGACACAATTGCTAAATTTGAATGTTATCACTGCTGATATCCATGTCCTAAGGATGATGGAACTACTTAATCAGATCTGAAATATTATTTTCATTAGAAAACAATAAATTAAAATGCTTAAATTACTCATAACTTTTATTTTCTTATGTATTTTTTATTTTTGTTCGCCATCTTTTAGTTGTACATAGACAAACATTTTTACATAATTCCTACTACTTTATATAAAGACTCTAAATAGGACATTTAAAAATGAGGTAACCCCTTCAATATAAGTTATTATATTAATACTATATTAATGCTATATTACTATATCATTACTGATTTTTCTTTTGTCTTACATTAGTCTTGTTCCTTATCCAAATAGCTAGCAGTTGAGAAACAAGAATGAGAATATATCACCCATGTGCTGCCTCTGCATGATTCCATGCCTCCATTTTGATCCTTATATTCTCCCAACTCTCAAGAGAAAAAAAAAAATTGTGCAGTAGTCCTAGTAAGGTGAATTCATGTACTTTGCTTTTCAACGAACAAAAACAGATTCTAAAATGTTTAAAATTTCAAAAAAGATACTGTCAAGAATACTATCAAAAAGATACAGTATTCATGGATTTATGACATAGTGTGAATGGAAATCAGTTCTCAACTCCTTATATAAACAATTAGTCTAGTGTTTATTTAACTATCATGCATGACTAGGAGAGCTATTTGGGGAAAAGAAACTAAATATAATACAAGGTGTATATAATTTGTTATTTTCATGCTCAAATGCCTCCTTACTCAGAATTGTGTAGCATTGGAGTATATACATGGTTAAATCCTGCTGTGTTTGAAATTAACCACATTAAACACCCATTGGTGTGATTAGTACAACTCAGCAGACTCTGGGTTGTTGAATTTGTGTCTATACTCTTGTAAGACAAGGATTTGGTTGATTGTATTATTTACAAATTTTTTGAAGTTTATCAAAATTCAACTATCAAAGGGTAAAGGAGAAAAATAACATGTATAAGCACATAATATGAGGCTATACTGCCAATATCTCAATCTCAGTTGGAGACACTCACTGATATTTCCAGCGCAGTGAATAGAAAAGCTGCAATCACAGTTGTATTTTGCCAAGAGCAATGGAACTGTTAGTTCTTTTAAATGAGTGAACCTAAAAACAAATTAAGTAAAATGATTACCTTCTTCCGCAGCTTGTCAAGAGTCCCAAAGTGTTCATTTTCAATGACACTTGGTGGAATCTTACTCCACCCTCTTCTGAAGGCCCAAATTCTATTGAAATGCTAATGAAACTAATCAGGTTGTTTCTTTTTTGAACTTCTTTTTGTCTTTGAGTCTAAACTCTTCCTATCTGAGATGCTGATTTCACTTACTGATTTATTGTATTTCAATAAATAGTATTTCAAGTTTGTACATTCCTTTGTCTCTAGGGGTAGGAATTAGGGAAGGGAAGGAAAAAAAGAAAAAAGGACTATGAAAGAATGTGTCTAGTTTCTTCAAAGTGATAAATCACTTCCAGATTTTGATTCCACCTGGATGACTGCAAATTTGGGTGCATCAGAATCTAAAGACTAAACAACTAACAGAAGGCCTGTCAAAGGATTAAGTTAGATGTGGCAGAAGGCAACTCCTGCAGATTCTGGAAAAACGGCTAGGCTTGGGTTATATTTAGACAGTAGATCTAACAAGTAAGCACAAAGAAGTTTTGGTGAAGGTCAACGTTCCTATATAGGGAAGAGAATGTCACTTGAGACAGGGGAGGTATTTTTGACATGGTTATATTAATTTCATTTCCTACTTTTTTCTTTAATACATTTTATTTATTTTTTTTTTAACTGGTATAGAACCTACAAAGAACAGTGAAGACAACTTTCAGATCAGATCTCAGTGATCACCAGTTTAGGAAAACCACTATTCTCACAGAACTGTGTCTAGTTCCACACCAGTCCTAAATTCTGAATATTTAGGAGTAGAAGAAAATGGTGCCATTTTGGGGAGAAGGTGAATTCTAGATCTAGAAATTTAGCATCATAGATTATATTCTGCAAGTCTCTGAGCTTCAGTTTACTGTGTTCAATTCCAGGAGCATGTAGTAATAATATGAATGTTCTACATGTTGCATGTTGTACATGCCACATCCTAGAAAGAATATATGCATGTGCATATATGTATCTGTGTGTGAAATTTTAGATAAAAAGCTTTAAACATAAAGGAACATTTCTAATTGTTTCCATGGATAACCTATTAGAAGTTGGCTGAAAAAGATTTAACTGTTATGTGTAATAAAATGTTTTTTCTACTTGTTTTTAGGGGAAATTTGTGCATCAATGGAAAATTATGCATTGTTAGAGCTCACACATCTTGGTTATTCAATTCTAGCATTATACTGCTTTTGAGCTATTTTAAAACTCTAAATTATAGATAATTGATAACAATGCAAAATCTTGTTTATAGATATGCTAATTCTATCCTGTAAAGGTTCAATTTACTTCCCTCTCCCGATGTGAAAGGAGCCAATTTTGCCTCTATTTGCATATTCCTTCAATGTTTCTGATATATAAATGTGTGTTTTCTTTGGATTCTCCTTTGAATGGGTCGTTAATATCTTACCAGTTCCCTCATTAATAGAGTTAAATAAACTTTATAATAAGTATTATTATTATATGTGTATAAGAGTCACCTTTTTTTATATTATTATTATACTTTCCCAGGCCTAATAGGCTTTTTTCTAGATTTTTTTTAAATGTAGGTAATAGAACATAAAAAATATATATGTACTTAGAAATATACACACATTTAATATATATATTTTTGCACTGTATGTTTTATCCTTACCAGTTTTGTTGAGATATAATTGACGAATAAAAATTGTATATATTTAAGGAGCACAATGTGATGTTTTAATATACATATTTTTTCTATTTCTGTGAAAAAAGCTACAATCCAGCTAATTTACATATCCATCACCTTACATAATTACCACATTCTTTTGTGTGTTGTGAGAACCCTTAAGATGTACTCTCTTAGCAAATTCAAGTACACAATCCAGCATTAAAAACTAGTCATTATGCTGTGCATTAGATCTCCAGAATATATTCATCCTGCATAACAGAACCTTTGTCTCCTTTGACCAACATCTCCCCCACCTTCCAACCCCTGGTAAACACAATTCTACTCTCTGCTTTTATGAGTTGGACATTTTTAGAATCCACCATTAGTGAGATCAGGAAGTGTTTGTCTTTCTGTGTCTGGCTTATCTCATTCAGCATAATGTCTTCTGGGTTTATTCAAGTTGCAGCAAACGGCAGGCAGGGTTTACTTCTTTTTTTAAGGCTGAATACTAGTCCAATGTACACATTTACCACATTTTCCTTATTCATTCATCTGTCAATAGACACTTAAGGGCGCCTGGGTGGCTCAGTTGGTTAAGCGACTGCCTTTGGCTCAGGTCATGATCCTGGAGTCCCGGGATCGAGTCCCGCATCGGGCTTCCTGCTCAGCAGGGAGTCTGCTTCTCCCTCTGACCCTCTTCCCTCTCATGCTTTCTATCTCTCATTCTCTCTGTCTCTGAAATAAATAAATAAAATCTTAAAAAAAAAAAAAATAGACACTTAAATTGTTTCCACTTCTGGGCCATTGTGAATAATGCTGCAATGAAAATGGGAATGCAGATATCTCTTGAAGATACCAATTTTATTTTCTTTGGATACATACCCAAAAGCGGAATGGCTGGATCATATCGCAGTTTTATTTTTAATTTTTTGAGGTACTTTGATACTGCTTTCCGTAACGGCTGTACTAATTTACATTCCCACCAACAGTGTACAAGGGTTCTCTTTTTTCCACATGTTCACAAACACTTGTTATCTTTTTTGTCTTTTCCATAAAAGCCATTTTAACAGGGGTGAGGTGATGTCTAATTGTGGTTTTGATTTGCATGTCTCTGATGATTAATGATGTTGAGCACATTTCCATGTACCTATTGGCCATTTGTATGCCTTCTTTGGATAAATAAAGTCCTTTTTAATCAGGTAATTTGTTTTTTGATATTGAGATACATGAGTTCCTTATATAATTATCGGATATGTGGTTTGCAAATATTTTCTTTCATTTTGTAGGTGGTACAAGTTGATTGCTTCCTTTGCTGTGCTAAAGTTTTTTAGTTTGATGAAATACCATTTGTCTGTTTTTGCTTTTATTACCCGTCCTTTTGGTGTCAGATCCAAAAAATGATTGCCCAATGTCAAGAAACTTTCCTCTATGTTTTATTATAGTAGTTCTACATTTTCAGGTCTGACATTTAAATTTTTTTTTTTATTTTGAGTTAATTTTTGTATATGGTGTGAATTTTTTGTACACGTATCAGTTATTTATTTTTCTGCATATGAATAACCAGTTTCTGCAAGAACCATTTATTGACAGACTACCCTTCTATTTATTTATTTATTTATTTATCTATTTATTTATTTATTTGAGAGAGAGAGAGAGAGAGACACAGTGTGAGCCGGGGGAGGGGGAGGGACAGGGAGAGGGAGAAGGAGAGGGAGAGACTCTCAAGCAAACTCCCAATGTGGGGCTTGATTCCAGGATCCTGAGATCACAACCTGAGCCAGAACAGAGTCAGACGCTCAACTGACTGAGCCACCCAGGCACCCGAAGACTATCCTTCTCTTATTGTGTATTCCTGGCACCCTCAACTAAGATCTGTACACATGTGGATTTATTTCTGGGCTCTCAGTTCTATTGGTCTATATGTCTGTTTTTATTCTAGTTCCATACTGCTTTGATTATTATACCTTTGTAATATAATTTGAAGTCAGAAAGTATGATGCCTCCAGTTTTGTTTTTCTTGTTCAAAATTGTTTTGGCTATTTGGGACCTTTGTCATTTTGTAAAAAAAAAATTATGATTTTTTTTCTATTTCTGTGAAAAATACCATTGGAATTTTGATAGGAATTGTGTTGAATCCTTAAAATATAGTATGTACAATTTAATATTAACTCTTCCAATCCATAAAAACAGAGTACCATTACATTTATTTGCTCTTCTTCATTTTCTTTCATCAAGATCTCATAGTTTTCAGTGTACAGGTCTTTTACCTCCATGGTTGAATTTATTCCTAAGTATTTTATTCTTTTTGATGCTATTGTACATGGAATTGTTTTCTTAATTTCTTTTTCTTTTTTGGGATAGTTTATTGTTAATGCATAGGAATGCAATGGATTTCTGTATGTTGAGGTTTTATCTTGCGACTTTACTTAATTTATTAGTTTGAACAGTTATTTAGTGGAGTCCTTAGATTTTCTGTATTTAAGATCATGTAAACTGCAAATAAAAGCACTTGTACTTTTTTCCTTTCCAATTTTAATGCCTTTCATTTCTTTCTCTTCTCTAATTGTTGTGGCTAAGACTTCCTGTACTTTGTTGAATAGGAATGGTGAGGGTGAGGATTCTTGTCTTATTCTTGATCTTAAAGGAAAAACTTTCTGCTTCTTATCACTGAGTTTTATGTTAGTTGTGGGTTTGTCATATATAACTGTATTATGTTGTTTTTTCTTTTATTTCTACTTTGTTAAATGTTTTTATCATGAAAGAGTATTTTGTCAAAAGCTTTTTCTATAGCTATTGCAATGACTAGGTGATTTTTATCCTTCATTCTGTTAATGTCTGTTACACTCATTTTCTTTATAGTGTTATTCAAACCTATTGTTTCCATATTGGTTTTCTGTCTGGATAATCTATTCAGTGTTGGAAGTAGAATACTGTTGTATAGTTGTTTATTTCCCTTCAATGCTGTTAATAATTGCTTAATACATTTAGGCGCTCCAATGTTGGGTGTATATATATTTGCAGCTGTTATATCATCTTGATTAACTGACCCCTTTGCCATTATGTTATGACTGTCTTTGTCCCTTTTGAGAGTTTCTGACTTAAATTCTATTTTGTGCAATGTTAGTATAATCACCCCAGCTCTCCTTTGGTTATCATTGCATGGGATATCTTTTACCATACCTTCACATTAGCCTCTGTGTGCCCTTAAAACAATATATATTTAATAATATGCAGATATTTAATACATAATTTAAAGATTCATAGAGAGAGCTGGAATATTATCTGTTAAACTGTTATGGTGAGGCAGGAGGTTGAAAAGTTTCAAAGGATTTTTTTGGTTTGTTTGATATTTAATATATAATTTAAAGATTCATAGAGAGAGCTGGAATATTATCTGTTAAACTGTTATGGTGAGGCAGGAGGTTGAAAAGTTTCAAAGGAATTTTTTGGTTTGTTTTTACTTTCTAGTATATCTGTTTGTGTATTTGACTTTTTTATGTAGGATGTGCTATTTTTATAATTAAATTAAATTTTTAATATATATATAATATATATAATAATATAAAAATAAATTTTTATAATTAAATTAAATTAAATTAAAAAAAGGAAACATAAAACAAATAATAGCTATTCACCCAATCAGATAACAACTATAGGAGGAAGAGACTTGTTTTAAATTTTTATTCTTCCTCTAAATGTATAGTGAGCAAAACACTTTGAATACTGTGTATTAAGTTACTTAATAGTAATGAAAACATGAAGAGAAGGGGCGCTGGATGCCTCAGTCAGTTAAGTGCCTACCTTTGGCTCAGGTCATGATCCCAGGGTCCTGGGATGGAGCCTCACACTGGGCTCCTTGCTGAGCAGGGAGCCTGCTTCTCCCTCTCCCTTTGCCTGCTGTTTCCCCCTGCTTGTGCTCTCTCTCACTCTCTCAAATATATAAATAAAATCTTAAAAAAAAAGAAAAAAAGAAAATATGAAAAGAAATGAACCAAAGTTCAGCATTACTCATAGATATAACAAAAATAGTCTCAGCTTATATGAAACTTTGTTTTTCCACCCTTCACACACTAGTCAAAGGGAAGGCTGTAAACATTATGTACTTTTCATCTTATCACCATAGTATAGTGTCAAGCACTGAAAGTCAATGCATGCCTGTTAATATTTATTTATTTTATTTATTTATTTGAGAGAGAGAATGAGGGAGAGAGAGAATGAGGGAGAGAGAGAAAGAGCATGGGGGGGAGGGTCTAGGGGGAAGCAGACTCCCCACTGAGCAGGGAGCCCAATGTGGGACTCGATCCCAGGACTCCAGGATCATGACCTGAGCTGACGGCAGTCGCTTAACCAACTGAGCCACCCAGGCACCCATGCCTGTCAATATTTTTAGAAATATTTTTATCTCTGTAATATTCCTGTGGCTCACAGATTCCCTACACTATTCAAAGACAAAACCATGTTAATTTTTCATTTTCTATACTACGGTTTCAATTATAATAACAAATTGTCTTTGGTTGATATTTACAGGAGAATTTGAGAATAAAAGTTGACAATTTATTCTGTCCTTTGTGATATTAAACACAAGCTATAAAAAATGATGATATCTCTATTTGTATGTGGGATGTCATTCACTGAAATCTATATCCAAAACTTACTCATTGGTTTATTTAATCATTAATATATTTATTTCTTAAACAACAAACAAACAAACAAACAAAAGAGCTTATTGAGAATTATCTGTGTACCAGGCCCTGGTCTAGGCTTTGAGATTCAGAAGTGGACACACTCATACCCTTGTTTTCTGTTCCCATTGCAAAGCACAAGATATAAACTTCTTACTTTCTTACCTGTGACTTCTCCAATCTCAGTTCTATGCCAGGGCTTTACATTTTCTGTTTCTTCTGCTTAGAACACTTTTTCTCCTTATTATTGAGAGGTTTCTTAGTTTTGTCTTATTTATATTTTGTCTTTTCTCAACTTAAATGCTATCCCTTTCAAGAGTCATCCCTGCAAACCATTCTTGACATACCAGGCCTTGGTACTTTCTATCATGTTACCATATTTTATCTTCTTGAATGCCTTTTCCACAACTGAATTGTTTCATTTTTATATTTGCTTTTATATCCATTGTCTTAAATTCTCTATTTGTATATATGCTTTCTGAGGGTAGGAAATAATATCTTTTGTTTTTATCATGGTTTCCTCGGTGCTTACAGAATAATTCTCAACAGATATTGACTGACTTGTAGAGATTACATTTTGTGGGGGGGGACACTGGTAAACTACATATCTATCTCTATATAATTCGATATCTACACTGCATCTATATCTATAGTCTTTATATCATTTTGTAGCTGAAACGACCTTTCACAGCCACTAACTCAAAAAGGGAACCAGTGAGTCTGGCATGCTACCATGGCCAACTGTTCCACCCTGGGGAATCCCAAGGGGATGGACAAATTGGAAGCACTGCTCCTGGTTGGGTTTGCAAACACTGCTGCTGAACAAATCTGTATAAACTCATCATAATAGAAGCCAATGACTCAAAAGATGAGGGATTGGAAAAGACAAAGGGGGAAATTTCTTTTGGGTCCTAGCAGCCAGAGGAGGTGGCAGGCTCAAGCCTTAACAACTGACCTCTCTGCCAGCAAGATGGACACCTAGAGTTTTAGAGAGAGGTTCAGAGAGGGTATGTGCAAGAGAGCAGACAAGGAATGTGTGATCATTGGTGGGAACAGGTATGTGTACAGCTCATGATCATGGGCAGGGAAGGGGATAGGTAAAGTGTGGTCTTCTAGGCATTCTGTTGTTATTATGGTGTTTTTGGTCTGGTGGTTGGGATGTTCTAGGTCATTACAAAACATCTTATTTGATGCCTCAAAAAAGTATGATAAGAAATAAGCACAATGGGTCTTAGTTTGAGTGTGACTTAAGCAATCTTGTCTATTTCTGGTTTTAACTGTTGGGTCTAAATTTGAGCAACAAGATTCACTAGCACTTTAGAAAGCTATAATTCTTAAGTAATAAACTAGAAGAGTAGAATAGAGCATGATTTGCCAAGTGTGGTCTGGATCAGCAGCATCTGGGAACCTGTGAAATTACTGTCTTTACCTTTACCAATTCTAAATCAGAACCCTGAGGATGGGTCTCAGCAATCTATGTGATTCTATGTGCTAGATGATTCTAATGCAGTTCAAAGTTTGAGAACCACTGGAATGAAAAATTGGGGGTGTTTTCTTAGGTGCCTATTGCAACACTGAGCTACACTTTGTATATTGGGTTGTGTGTAATTCAGTCCTTTACACTGGCATTGGATGCTTTAAGGCTGTAGTTTGTGCCCCCTGTGCTTTGCTTCTTCATCATAACCTCCTCAGCCCACTTTAGCCTATTCATTTCCACAAGTCTGCAGGTCTGAGGTCAAAAGACTGGCAGATGATCTCATTAGAAGCACTATGGGAAACTTTGATAGAAGAGGAGTGATTTTTCAGTATAGTGAGCTCGGTTCAGGTAAGCTGTGTAGTTATTTATTTAGACCTTACTGTGTCGAAGACCAAAATAATCCTAGGTACTTGACATTTCCATGTTTGACTGATTTTGAGATTTTGTATGCTTTATATTTTAAATGATACTTTAAAGTATCATTGAAAATGACTTCTTTAAAACTAACATTCAAACATCTTTTCCAGTGTACAAGCTACAAAGCTATAATGAAATGCAAAGAAAACATTAATGTATAATGATATAGGAAAGATGTTAGGGTTTGAGGCCGATGGTCAAGAAAGAATTCTTGAGATGTCTTTGATGCAAAAAGGTGGTTTTAGAAAGAGCTGCACTGGGGTCATGAGGAGTGGCCCATTATATACTTTCAAGTTGGGAGGGGATTTGGGATAGCGTAAGTCTCTAAGGAATTTTGGAAGCAAGGTTTCCAGGACCTTGAGGGGGTCAGCTGTTGTTAGGAAAAGATCATTTATTACCGCCTAAAAATACCTTAGTCATGAGACCCTTCAGATGTATAACGGTGGGCCATATGCTTGGGGAGTGACTGCCAACATGTATCTTGGGGGTTTAGAGATAAAGGAAATTTCTAAAGGAATTTTTATATGTTAAAGTAGACTTACAGGATCCTGCAGGGAGAGGGAAGTTAAGGCTAGGATTGCCCTTTGCCCTTAGCAAAGGCAGTTGAGTCCCTAGAAGAATGCACTCTAACTATTTCAAGGACTTGTCAGTGGGCTGTAGGTAGTAAGGAAATTCAATAATTTTTCTCCTGACTTTGTTTGCCACATCATATAATACAGAAAGAATCCTTCTGTCATTAGCTGTGCTACTAACTTCAAGCAGATTACCTGAACTTTAGGCAGGGAGTTTCATTCGTTCATTTCTTCTTTTAAGACATAATGGTGTTATAGTTAAAATAAAACGGTCCAAAAACCTCTTTCAACTTTCAGATAGAGGGATATTAAATTAGTTGTATATGTCCATCTATGTAATTTTGTACATATGTATATTTCAAATGCTTGATACTCCATAGCAGATAAAAATCTATATCAACATTTTAATTTTAATTGAATAAATTAAATTATTTTAAAATAAATAATTTATTTTAAATGAATAATTTATATTGCATTTTATGAATTTAGCATATTATTTAATTAAGAAAAAATTGGCATTTCCAATTTTTTATTAGAACTATAATTTTTTTTTTAAGATTTTATTTATTTATTTGAGAGAGAGAGTGAGAGAGAGAGAGAGAGCACATGACGGGGGGAGGCTCAGAGGGAGAAGCAGACTCCCCGCTGAGCAGGGAGCCCAATGCGGGACTCGATCCTGGGACTCCAGGATCATGACCTGAGTCGAAGGCAGTCGCCCAACCAACTGAGCCACCCAGCTACCCCTAGAACTATAATTTTAAATGGTCCTCATTGATTCCAAGCTCCTGAATTAATGGATCAAAAGAAATTCTGATATTGATTACCTAATTTCTTCTCGGAAATATTGTTTCAATTTATCTCCCTACTGACTGGGTTTGAGAAGTTTTTCTTAGCAATGTGGAATAGCATTATTGTTTTTACCTTTACCAATAAGAAGGTGAAAAAAAAATGGTCCCTCACTGTCATAACTTTTAATACTTTGATAGAAAATTATAGCACTTTTTACCTGTTTATTAGCAATGGCCCTTTTCATTTCTTCCTCTGAGATTTTTCTGATAATAACCTTGGTCCATTTTTAAAAACTGGTATGTTGGTGTTTGTCTTAAAATTTCATATATTTTTATCATATATCATTATTAAATTATATGGCATATATTTTTTAATATTTTAATAAATTTGTAGTTTGTCTTTTTAAAAATTTTTAATGGCGTTTTTCATTGTACAGAAATTTTATCATCTAATTAAGTCTTTTATGCTTTATGCATCCTGAATTTTGTACCATTTATAGCTATGCCTCCTCAGTTTACAAGGAATGTATGTATATGTGTGTATGCTTCATATTATGTGGGCTTTATACCTTTACATTTCATCTCGTATCTCATCTATATTTCATTCTGGTGTTAAGTTAGAGATAAGGATAGTTTTTTTCCCTCAAATGTATGGTGAAAGAGAGCACAATATGCTATGCCAAAAATGCCTCTCTGGCAAAACGATTATCTGAGAAACAGCAGATACAGAAAAAGCTCTGAAATGGAAGGAGTAGAAGTTACCCTTTTGTAAAAAAAAAAAAAAAAAATTACATTTATAAGAGAAATCTCCATTTGTAAGGGTGTCTCCTTCTCTGTACCAGAAGAGAAGGATGACTAATCTCTTGAAACCCCTTATCAATGGAGAAGGCCAGCACTTAAATCTGCATAACAACCTTATCCTTGCTCACCATCTTTTTCCTGATACCCTTCAATTAATAGCCCCTTCCTCCATTCCCCAACATCTTTCTTTTGTCTTTAGCTGAAGTTGTTATTTAAGGTAGTGGCTTGGGCCATTTTAAAGAGTCAGTCAGTGGTCCTAGGTATCTTCCTTGTATACAAGAGGTATTAAATTTCTGTTTGTTTTTCTCCTGTTAATCTATCTTGTATTAAGGCGAGAGTGGTGTTGCTTAGCCAAGAACCTAGAAACATAGAGGGAAAATTAGTTTTCCTCCCCTACAATTACCAAATATATGTATATATTTTTTACATCATATCATGTATGTATCCACACAAGCAGCATTATTATCTTCCATGTTTTAGGCTCTGCTCTACGAATGGAAAAACAGCAGTGGAAACCACAGACAAGGGATCTACTCTAATGATGATTAAGTACCAAGGAGGAATTACAAAAATAAATAAACTATTAAATTTTAAAAAGGTAACAGAATGATAACTATTTTAATTATTCAAAATGGACTTTAAAAAGGATAGGGTGGAAAGCAGAATTCTAAGACGACATCAAGATTCCCACTGACACAAGAAACAACAGGTGTTGGTGAGGATGTGGAGAAATGGGAACCCTCTTGCACTGCTAGTGGGAATGCAAACTGGTGCAGCCACTCTGGAAAACAATATGGATGTTTCTCAAAAAATTAAAAATAGAACTACCCTACTATCCAGCAACTGCACTACTAGGTATTTACCCAAAGAATACAAAAATACTAATTCAAAGGTATATATGCACCTGATGTTTATTGCAGCATTATCTACAATAGCCAAAATATGGAAATAGCCCAATGCCCATCAACTGATGAATGGATAAAGAAGATGTGGTACACACACACACACACACACACACACACACACGCGCATGATGGAATATTAGCCATAAAGAAGAATGAAATCTTGCTATTTGCAACAACATGGATAGAGCTAGAGAGTATTATGCCAAGTGAAATAAGTCAGAAAAAGACAAATACCATATGATTTCACTCATATGTGGAATTTAAGAAATAAAACAAAAAGTAAAGAGAAAATAAAAACACAGGGAGGCAAACTAAGAAAGAGACTCTTACCTATAGAGAACAAACTGATGTTACCAGAGGGGAGGTGGGTAGCGGGGGATGGGTAAAAGAAGTGATGGGGATTAAGGAGTGCCCTTGCTGTGATGAGCACTGGGTGTCGTATGGAAGTGTTGAATCACTTGTACGTATTGTACACCTGAAACTAATATTACACTGTATGTTAACTAACTGGAATTAAAAAAAAAAAGATTCCCACTGTCTGGTACACATATCCTGTATACTCCCCTTGTTCTGAGTGTAGGCAGGACCTGTGAATATGATGGGATAGGCGCTCCCCTGATTGGGTTACATTATATGGCAAAAGTATGGCACAGTCACTCCTTTTATTCCATTATGTTATACAAGCCTCCATCTTCAACAGTTGGAGAAAGAGTATCCTACTGCCTTTGATGAAGTACCCCAGATTGTGAAAGAGTCAATAGGGAAGACCTGAGGGCAGGCTTTTGATGCTAAGATAACTCTAACCAACAGGCTGCAAGAAAATGTGAACCTCAGTCCTATACCTGCAAGAAATTAGCTTTTGCCAACTACATGAATAAACTTGGAAGAGGACCTTGAGCTCTAGAACATAGTCCAGCCAACTGCTGGATTACTGTGTTGTGAGACTCTAAGGAGAGAACCTGGAGCACAGAAAACTAAAACAGATGAGAATAATTTAAAAGAACCAGCCCTGCTATCAAAGAGCAGGCCATTCTTGGCAGTTTTCACATGGGAGCAATGTGATCCAATGTATGCTTTTAAAGATCATGGTGGTTACTCCAGGGAGAATGGATTTTAGGAAGGCAAGAAGGGAGGAGGAAGACCATTGCTGTTGAAATACCATAGGCAAGAGAAAAGAGTGACTTGGACCACAGTGGTTGCAGAGAAGATGTAGAAGATTGGACAGATACAGGATGAGTTTTAGAGGTTTCTCATGAACTGGATGTGAAAGCTGAGAGAAGCAGAGGAAATAGGATAATTTTTTTATTATTTTATTTTATTTTGGGGGGGCAGATGGGGGACAGAGGGAGAGAGGGAATCTTAAGCAGGCTCCATGCCCAGTGTGGAGCCCAATGTGGGGCTTGATCTCAGACCCTGAGATCATGACCCAAGCCAAAATCAAGAGCCAGATGCTTAACTGACTGTGTGACCCAGACACCCTGGAAATAGGATAATTCTTTAATTTTTGGCTTGAACAACAAGTACCATTAATATTTAGTCTTTTTTTTCCCTTAAGATTATCATTTTAAGCTAATAATTGCTTTAGTTATACCACCTGAGATTTGATATGCAGTATTTTCATTATCACTAATTTCTAAATAAAGTTTGGTAGCCACTGTGAGTTTTTCTTTTTTATCACATGAATTACTTAAAGTTATGTTCAACACCTATAAAAGTTTTGGATGTTTTAGTTATGTTTTTGCTCTTGATTTCTAACAGTTGCATGTAGTCAGAGAACGTGATCTGCATGACAGAAATCCTTTGGAATTCATTGGAACTGGCTTTGCAGCTTAGTATCTGACAGTTGGGTAAATGCTCCATACTATTCTTTTATTGAATACACTATTATGTAAATGTCCATTAAATTAAACTTGCTAATTGTCTTATTGAAATTGTGCAGATGCTTACAGATTTTTTTGCCTGTCAGATCTCTCAATTACTAAGATAGAAGTGTTTAAAATATCCTACCATGATAATGAATTTATTAATTTCTGCTTTAATTCTGTAAATATTTGCTTTATGTATTTTAAGTCTGCTTCTGGGAGCATACAAATTTAGAAACATTATTTTATGCCAAACCAACACTTCTTTTTCTATTTCTCATGAGACTTTTTACATTCAGTCTATTATTTGGTTTAGCAATGCCAGCTTTCTATTGGTATTTGCCTGGCATTTATTATCATACAATTTTATTACAAACTTTTTGGTGTGTGTGTCTTTAGGTTGTAGGTATGACTCCCGTAAATTGTATATAGTTAGAATTTTGTTTTTTTTCAATCTGATAATCATTGTTTCTTGAATTGGAGAGCTTACTCCATTTACATTAATTGTGATTATTGATAGGTTTATTATAAAAAATTTCAAAATGTACAATGGTAGATTAGTAAAATAAACCCATCTGTTGGAGTTAATTCTCCACAGGTCTCTTGTATTTCTGCCTGTCTTATGAGCAGAGGACCTGACTGCATTTATTCTGGACTATCTTTAAAAAATTGTTTCTATAGTGAACAGCCTTGGAAGCTGGAGATAATGTCTATCTCTAGACTGAAGGAGAGGTTTATTTTCTGTTCAGTATAATAAAGATAATGTCTCCCTTTGGGACAAAGTTAAGGCAAGCTTATAGCCCATTATAAAAGATTCTGTTCCCCAAGCTCAAGATTCCTTCTCCCATAACATGATGTATTTCATGCATAAGTGCTATTTGGCCCTTTTCATGTTGTCTTATGGGAACTGGGGCACAGGGACCAGCTCTGATACTCTGGCTATTACTCTTACTGTGAGTGACAAAGTCCTTTGTCTTTGACCATGAAATTTTATATCTTTTGCCAGCATTCATGAAACTGTGGCAAGCTAACTTGTTAACTTATAAGTAGGGTAAATTCTCAGAATCTTCACAATTCTTAATATCCCCTACCTCCTATATCAGTTAATCACTGGCTGAGGGGTGGTTCCTGACTGGCATAATCTCCTAGGTAAGGCAGTTCTCTTTTGATGATGGCCAATTCTTTGCAGGAGGAAACAACTGTGAGCTACTAACAGCCAAAACTATAGCATCTGTGTGCACTGGCCTTATAAATGGGATCTGGTACATCATCAACAGCATCCACTGCAGGAAAAAAAATAAAAAATAAAAAATCTACAATTCCACTGTAGTTTTAAGTGTGGATGTTTTATAGTAAACCCATGGAGGATGGGAAGGACTCCTCCTAATGGAATTGTTCAGACATCAACACTGATGACACCATGTTCACCAAGAACACATGCCAAGGTTTATTAGTCACCCCATGAGACTTTCTGGGAAGAGCAGGGCAGATGCAAGTTGGTCCTGATGGCTAGAATGAAGTGAGACTGAAAGTAAGAAAGTGGTTTAGACGTGGGGCTGGAATAAGTGTTTCCACTAGAGGGCTTAGGTTTGCATGGTTTTAACTTCCCACTGGCACCAAGGGAAGAAACATACTGGTTTTGTTTGTTTTTTAATCAGCTTGCCCAAATGTGGGGCAAAAGGGGAAAGGGGAGTTTGGAAAGCTGTCATTAGTCAAACATCAAAACCGAAGTCTTTACTACGAAGAACTTTAGCCAACTCAGGTGACTTGAACTTAGTTTACAAACCTACTTGGAGTCTGGCTTATGGTTACAAATTCTCAGGATAGAAATTTTGGCTCTTCCAAAAAAAAGAGCAATTTTAGCTCTTCATTCAGTACCAGAGTTGAAGCAGCTAAAGTTTTCTTGCTGTCCCATTCTGTATGATGTTTTATTTCTTATTCTGTCTTACAAAGATGGTATGACCGTTTGGGACCCCAGCTTTATGCATAAATCTCTTAAACCACTTTTTACCTTACATAGGCCATAAACCTACATGCTATACCTCATAATACTTTGGGAAGCCAACAAAATACAAACCATGGGTTCTACAGATGCCTTAATTTATATCCCAGGACTCCTACTTTCATTTTGTTTTATAGATTCCATACTTCCTTGTCAGCTTAGTTACAAGTGTGTGTGTAAGTGTGTGTGTGTGTGTGTGTGTGTGTGTGTGTGTGTGTGTGTGTGTGGAGAGACAGACGGGGGGGCGGGCAGAGAGGGAAAGAGAGAGAGAGAATTTCAAGACTTACAGCTATTTTTAGCAAAAGGGCTATTCAGAGTGTTTAGATTGTCATTCTCTTGGAAACAAAGTTTTTGTTATCTTTTTGTACATTGTGAAATAATTTATATGAGATGAAAATACATGTCACTAATAAAACTAGAAGTTATCAGTTAAACTAATGAGGGACAGAAGCAGAAAAATGTTCACTTTTAGTCTGGAAGTCTGGCCTATTGCCTGCATAGTTCCAATAAGGATCAAATATACACTGGCTGCTACATTCTTAAAGGGTCTCATGACTGTCTATATATCCAGTAGTTAATAACAAAGTGAATAATAAGCACTAGAGAAATCTTGCAAAAGTAGTTCTGAGTAGAAATTTGAAGAAGACATTTATGATCTAATACTCCCTGCACTTCCCCCCCCCGCTTGAGTACTTGAGTACTAAGTATATAACCATGAGCTTCAGCAAAGGAGCAGCTCTTTCTGTTCATGGGTCCTATCCCATACTACTTAAATAAAGTTACTAAGATGCATCTTACAAGATCTCAAGAATTCTTTCTTGGCCTTTGCACTCCATGACCCTGCAACATTTTTGGTGGCCTGCACAGGGATTACAGAGTGAATCCAAGAGTGTTGGTGCAATTTGGTCTCTTTTATTCCCCCAGCCTCTACTTCTTACTTGTTCTTTTCTGGTAATGTCTTGAATAGTATGACACTTCTGAACATGTCTTGTCTGAGCCTCTTGCCTGTGGCTACACTATGCAGAGGGACAAACTCCTGCCTCCCACAGGCACACTAGTACCTTGGTCGTAAGGGCACTAGGCTCAGAAATCAGGCTCTAAGTACTTCTAGCTTAGATATGTCAACTAACTCGACAATGGGGAGCAAATGGATTGACTTTTAGTGGACCCAAGTGTAACATATTTGGTATTTAAGCTTATTAAAATTTGTTAGCTTAATTAAGATAGACATTTCTTTAGATTTATCAGCATTAAATATAATATTTTTATTCTAGCAAGGTTTACTGAAGGTCAAATAAGTTCACACTCTGTTGCAGTGTGTCAGCAAAAAGATGACTTAAAATAATGGTTAATTTTGTCTGTCTCACAAAGTTTTCATGGTAATTGTTAAGAACAAGTAGATTGAATAAATAAAAAGGTTTATATATAAAACTTTTAAATAGCTTTCAAAATCTTTGGTAACCTGAAACTTTGAAGTTTTGCTAAATGATAAATTGAATTCATTGAATACCTAAGTCTTTTCCAAATAAATACTAAAACATTGTTTGTTGGAAATAGGTTTACCTCTTTTGGCTTCTTGTTGCAGAGAAACTGAGGATACTTCGGCCTGTTGGTAACATGTTTGCTTCATTAAAAGAGTGTACTATAAAAAAGCGTATGTTTTTAGAAATTATGAAATGTGTAAACTTGCTGATCTAAAGAATTCTTATGTAACAAATAATTCACAATTGGTTACTACTTAATTTTCTTTGGAGACTAAGGTTTCTAAGACTTAAAATTCTGCTAAGTGTAATTAAGACTGATGGAAATAAGGGAAGTCACTCTGTATGCAAGAAAGATATATTTTTAATAAGAAAAATTTATGAAATGGGAATAGGTTTTGTTGAGGGAAAAATAATTAGTTTTGTCTTAAAATGAGATTGGTTATTTAGAGAGAAAAGGCTTAGGACAAAATCTGAATGAAGAAAGTTGTAGGTCTGTGAAGGGAGATTTTTTAGAAAAAAATTTATGTGTGGTCAAGACTAAAGTTGAAATCAATGGATTTTAAAAGCACAATGGTTTAAGACTGAAATTCTGCTTTTCCCTTTGTTAAAAGACAGTTTACTTGGATTGTTGGTCTGTTCTTGATAAGAAAATGTAAACAAAGTTTTTTCTCTTTTATCTGCCCAGAAAACCAAAGCTAAGTTTTGTCTTTATCAGGTCTTTGATTACTTAAGAAAGTTAAAACTTCTCAATGTTAGGGAGGCTCTTTTACTAACAACTATATAACTTCCTATAGAACCCCTTATCGCTACCTCAATTAAATACAAATATTAAATTTATAATGATCTGTAATCCTATTTAGGGATGTGCTTTAAAACTTTCTAAGGTTTTTAACAAACTTCTCTAAGATTTAAATGATAAATGAAGTCTAATTAGCCTTGTTTATTTGGTATGTTAAGTTACATGGGAAGCACTGTCAAACAAATGATGATAAACCTTCTTATGTTGTATAGGTAAAATGCAAAACTTCTAGGAAATATATGAAATTCCTTAAGTTTTAATATGCTCTGTTATAAGGTCATCATTTGACATTCTAATTATTAAAATGCTATGTTTCACAGGAATAACTGGATTTCCTTGTCAGATACATTATAATGAACTCTCCAATCTAGAAACATGTCCATTTCTGAGTTTTTTGTTATTTATAGTAAAAGCTGATGCTTTTGCAAAATGTGTTTCACCCTCAAGGAGATTCATAAGAAGGACTTTTGACAAATACAGGTTTTTTTTTTAAATATCTTTAAAAATCATAAAACTAAACTGGGTAAGAATTTCTAGAACTAATGGGGAAGCTGCATTCAAACACAACAAAAATTAATAACATAAGACTGAATGAATTGAGGAAGATGATAAAATATTCTTTTATGAACAAATTGAAGCATTTAACTTTTCTCTCTACCTGAACCCTTCAGATTTCAGAAAGGCTTTTTTTTTCAAGGTAATTTTAGTTATTTGCATAAGTTCAAAAAGAATCCGTTCTCCTTGTAACAGGATACCATTGTCAATATTGGTTATATTACCAATGCTTTGACTGGAATATCATATTTGAGAGAGACATGCCTAGACTCAGATATGATTAGATAGCTTTAAGGAATTAAGGTTGACTTTATGGAGCCAATGAAACCTCTTAGAAATGGTGGCATATTTTGCTTACAGAGTTCCCAGCAGCCTTATCAAGGGAATAAAGAATGTCACTTCCTGGCAATTACAGTAACCTCAGGATATTTTGGGAATCTCGAGAAGAGCAATTGCCCAAATTTATAGGTATTGCAGGCAAGTCTGATGACAACTATTTGGCTTTTTTCTGGGCTCGAGAGGATATTAAAAGTTCAATCTAGAGATTCCTTATAAAAAGTTCCAGCAAAGCAGATTTTAAAGGATCTATATGATCAATCACTCTTCTTGCTGAGTTTATGTACATAATTAGGCCAGGTATGTTAAAACTGGATTTGTTTTATAAACGAATTAGTCTTGATTTGGCTACCTCTGGAAATGAGGGTGAATTTAAAGAGAAAAATTATGTTTTTTAAAAGATTTTTTTTATTTATTTGAGACACAGCACACGAGAGAGAGCACAAGTGGGGGGGGTAGCAGGTGGCAGAGAGAGAGGGAGAAGCATACTCCCTGCTGAGCAGGGAGTCCGATGCAACACAGGGCTCCATCCCAGACCCTGGGACCATGACCTGAACTGAAGGCAGATGCTTAACCAACTGAGCCATCCAGGTGCCCCAAGAAAAATTATGTTTCAATAACACACCTTTGTTGATATTAGATTCTAGATCTAATTGTCTTTGAATATGACAACTTGAGGTAAATTTCAGAGAAACTGCCACAATAGCTCAAATATAGACAATCTTTGTGCCTTTTCCTCTGTGGGGATAATAACAATGACCCTATGGGCATATAATTATTTAAACAGCTAAAGAATGGGATGGACCCTACTAATAATTGTATAACTCAACTATCACCTCAATCAATTCTATGTGGCTGGGATAACAAAATCACCCCTTAAAATTCGGTGTGTACCCCACTCCATGGGGTTAACTATGAACTTGTGGAGATAATAGACAGCCCCACCTTCCTTATAATTGGATTGGATAATGCACTTGGGGATGCCCTTATCTCCTGGGACAAGTCGTCTCCCACTTGCCAGTGATTCCTCATAATTAGGATATTGTTAAAGCTAGCTATGAGGCAAAAAAGGCTTCTTAATAGTTTTATCCCTTAGCCATATGTCCTGGGAGTCACCTCTATTGATATAAAATTACAAGTAGAGGCTTCAGCAAACATACAGCAGCCACCTTTAACCAAACCCAACACAAAGTCACCCACAAGTTCAAAAGTGGCCCTCCAAAACCTAATGGCTCTTGATATCCTCACTACAAGTCAAAGGGAAAGTTATTATGCTAATATTGAGACTAATTGTTGTGTATATATCCCAAATGGCTCTGCTAATGTATCCAGAGTTTTGGCAGATATGCACACCCAAATTAAGGCAATGCCTGACTCCTAATTCTCTCAGTGATTGGTTAAATTTTTGGTTGGCAAGAGGTGGACTATGGTCTACCTTAAAAGGTCTTCTTATCACACTTCTTATTTTTATTATAATCACAATCCTAATGTGTTGTCTCTTTTGCTTTGTTCTCTCCTATTATCAAGATATGTGCAAGCAGTTCCTGACTTCTTTGCCCAGCCAACAGATGACTCTTACTACTGAAAACAAATTCATCCCAATAACCACCTTGGACTCTACAGCAGGGACAGATAGTGGCCATCTCTAAGACTCCTGTCATCTTGAAGAAATTACAGAAGATGAGCCCTTTACCTAACTTCATCATTGTAAAAATTTAAAGCCTGAAAATTGGTTGGGGGGGAAATGATGAGGGAGAGAAGCAGAAAAATGTTCACCTTCAGCAGGGAAAGCTGACTTGCATAGTTTTGAAGGATCAACTATGCCCTGGTTACTACATTCTTAAAGGGCCTCACGACTTCTTATATATCTCACTGATAGTATTAAACTGAATGATAAGCATCAGAGAAATCCTGTAAGAATAGCTTTATGAATAGAAATTCGAAGAAGACATTTATGATCTAATACTCCCTGTACGTCCCCTCCCCCTTGAGCACTAAGCATATAACCACTAGATTCATACAGCAATGGTACAGTTCTGCCCATGGTACAGTCCTGTCTCCATGCTACTTAAATAAACTTTCTAAGTTGCACCATACAAGAATTCTTTCTTGGCCTTTGCGCTTGATGACCCTGCAACAAAACTATATGGGTAATAGGTGTTTCAATGGTAGGTTTTAACTTTTTAGTTCAATTTTTCCTGTTATAGTTTGGTTGTTAGCATTTTCCAAGAAATTTGCCATTTAATTTTTTTTAATTTTTATTATTTACATAGTATTAATATGTAAACATTCTCTGTATCTCTAATTTATTTTAGTTCCTGAAGTTATTCGTGCCTTTGTGTTTGTGTCCTCATTAATTCACAAAAGAATTTTTTGTTCTATTATTTTTATTTCGTTACATTCTCCTTAAATAAAATTCTATCTTTCTCACATTTTCTCCTTAAAATACAAATCTGTATAAGATAAATTTTTCAGGTATTTGATGTCTAGAACTATATATATATTTTTAAAGATTTTATTTATTTATTTGAGAGAGAGAGAATGAGAGATAGAGAGCACAAGAGGGAAGAGGGTCAGAGGGAGAAGCAGACTCCCTGCCAAGCAGGGAGCCCGATGTGGGACTCGATCCCGGGACTCCAGGATCATGACCTGAGCTGAAGGCCGTCACTTAACTGACTGAGCCACCCAGGCACCCTAGAACTATATTTCTGTGACCTTCATCCCCAAAGTATTTTTTTTGGCTGGACATAGATTTACAATACAATCTGTATTTTCATTTTCAAAACCATAAAATTGTATTCTCAATGATCTTTTTTAGCATTTTGTGTAGTTGAAGAAGAATACATTTTGGAGACATTGTATCCTAAAAGGATAAAGCAGCAATTGACCTAATCTAGTTGGTTAATTTCTTTTTTACTGACTATAGAACTAGTTAAAATATGTTATTATAACAATAGACATATAGATTAAAAAAGAAAGGAAGTGCCAGAAAACTTCTTGGCAGGAATTGAGTAGACTACCAAAGGTAATTTTAAAATGTCTATTGTCATCCACAAATACAGGAGTAACTACCATTTTTTTAAGCACTATGATGTATTTTATTAAGATAAATTATGGGTGGTCACACAGCCTCACCCCCCCAAAAAAAGATGAATGATGATAGTTGCCTTTAATATATTTGCATCCTAGTTAGAATACTATGTATATAGATTTGAAAACATAAATGATTAAGAATGTAAAATAAACTGCTAGATTGTGTGCTAAACTGTGTGAGATGAGGTCAGTTCACGGCTGAAAATATTCAAGATAGGGATAAATCACTATTTCTCTTCTAAGGTAACAAAAATGTTACTATGTCCTAGTGAAGTTCATTCTAATCTCATTCAGTATTATGTCCATTTCTCTTCTCTTTTCTGCTTTTGAGGTCTGCATGTCTTGTTTTGTCTGAGAAACTGTATTTTAGAAATATTTCCAGGCCCATTTGGAAACCTAAGACTTCTTTTTTTTTTTAAATAAATGTGTGATTAAATTTACTTCTTACAGAAAACCAGTTTGAGTTAAAATGTTACCCAAGTTTCACAGATTTTGTCATTTAATATATTTTTTAGAGGAGATTTCATATTTGCGAATTAAATTAAGTGATGAGAGTTGCCTGTCTGTTTCATTTTAAAATTTTCCCCACCATTCAAATTAATTTTAAAATTATTTTCATACTGGGTGCCTGGGTGGCTCAGTTGGTTAAGCGACTGCCTTCGGCTCAGGTCATGATCCTGGAGTCCTGGGATCGAGTCCCACATCAGGCTTCCTGCTCAGCAGGGAGTCTGCTTCTCCCTCTGACCCTCTTCCCTCTCGTGCTTTCTATCTCTCATTCTCTCTCTCTCTCAAATAAATAAATAAAATCTTTAAAAAAATTATTTTCATACTGCAGGTGCCTGGGTGGCTCAGTCGTTAAGCATCTGCCTTCAGCTCAGGTCATGATCCCAGGGTCCTGGGATTGAGTCCTGCATCGGGCTCCCTGCTTGGCAGGAAGCCTGCTTCTCCCTCTCCCACTCCCCCTGCTTGTGTTCCTGCTCTCACTATCTCTCTCTCTGTCAAATAAATAAATAAAATCTTTAAAAAAATTGTTTTCATACTGCTAACTTAGAGGATCATCATCCAATCACTACATATGTGTCTGTGTAAATGTTACATAGGAAAATCATTTATTTTCTTTATGATTCATTTTTCTCCTCAGAATTTTACAAAAGCCAAACTAAAAGAAACAATCAGTAAGAAGTGAATTGAAAGGCCTTTGACGAAACTGAATATAAAATTTCCTTTTTATGGTTCTTGCCAACAGAATTTTTATATGCTGCTATTGAAACCTGAGACTGAGGTGTAGAATTTTCTTTTCAGAGAATATTGTATCAAAGCCAAGCTATTCTGGTGTTTAAAGAATATTACATGCCACATGCCACTTTCCTTCTTAGAGAAAATTCAGTCTGTTGGAATCAAATGACATAAGGTACTAAGATGATTAATTCCCACTGCCTCCCACTTCCCATTGGTAGAAGAATTGAGAAATTCAAGTTTTACTCTCTTTACTCTGATTAAATGATCTGACATTGTAAGAGTCCTTTGATAACGTCAGCTAACTATCACAGACAGACACCATCATCAGGCAGTTTTCCAATCTTCTTTTGTTCAACAGTCAGAGCACATACAAATTTATCTATTATGAAGAAAAGGAATTTAACCACTGTAAGTATCCAATGGTTCATGAAGAGGTCTAAACTGTATTCTTCTAAGTTTTTAAGGCATTACTTGAGAAATGAAATAACTGGTGATTGTTGCAAGTAGAACTCAATATATATATATATATATATATATATATATATATATATATATATATATATATATATATATAAGGAAGAAAGAAAGGAGAAAAGATCTCCAGGAAGAAAGTTCTGAGCTTACTAGATTTCTCCAGCCATTATCATAGCTATAACAGATTGACCTGGGGAAGTTTTCAGCTTCTCGAATGATCTCTCTCTGAAAGTGCAGCAAAGTTAAAATAGAGATCTGCCTAACTGATTCCCTGGTTTAGTTCCTGCATGTGCAATGACGCAGTTCTCAAGTGTGGAGCACTTAATCGTTAAGCCTGCTGGGGAGAAACAGAGTTCATGTGTTTCCCCAATGTGTTTCCCCACGGCATCACCATGATGTCCAATTAACCCTTTGAAAGCAAGGCTTCCTTCCAAGCTAAAGGGAAATGCCTCTTCTACATTGTAGTCACTTACTGGATGCTGCCACTTATAATTGTGCTGCTTGTATTACTCAGCTTCTTTGAGGGGTTTTGATGCAGTGCTAAGCACCCACCACACACACGTAAGGAATACACAGATGAGTAAGAGATCCCAAACATCAAGGAGGAATGGGAAGAGATTAAAATCACATAAAAAAAAAAATGCATGAACAATGTCCTGTGAACTGTACAAAGAAAAAAAATAATGAAGATTTCACAGAGCAATTATGTCATTCAAAATACACCAGGAATTCCTTTACAGAGAATATGAAGTTTAAAAAGGTGAAAAGCAGAATATTTTCCTTAGAACAGACTGAGCAAAAATCAGGCAGGCGGAAAGCTTCAGAGAACATCTGACAAACTGCAAGTTGTCCAATATGGTTAGATCAGAGAAGAATTGTGGAATTAAATTTAAAAAATGGTTATAGGTGATTCACAGGTAGCCTTGATGTCAGAGTTGTGGTCAATATATGAAAGCTGCTGAAGAAGTCTGAAAAAGGGAGTGATACAGCCAGAATTGTGTTTAAAGATTTATGAGCAGTGTACTTAGGATGGACCAAGTTGGGGAGAATTAGAAGCTGGGAGATTTATTGTGAGGTTTAGCAAGAGTATTCACCCTATTAGTCTAATAAAAATGAACCAGAGTGGGGAACCTGGGTGGCTTAGTTGGCTAAGCATCAACTCTTGGTTTCGGCTCAGGTCACGATCTCGCAGTCATGAGATCAAGCCCCGCTATCAGGCTCCCCTCTCAGTGCTGAGTCCACTTCAGATTTTTGCTCCCTCTCCCTCCCCCTTTACCCTTCCCACTTACACTTTCTCTGTCTAAAACAAGTAAGTAAAATCTTAAAAAAAAAAAAAAAATGAACCAGAGTTTTTGGCTCCTGTGATAATGCAGAGACTGTTTGTATAAATATGAAAAAAGGACAAGCAACAAAGAAATTTTGCAGGGGAAGGTAATTGGATTCTTGAATTTGAGATGAAAACCTTTAAGGATATCCAGGAAGTTGGAGAGAGGAAAGAGTAAGGAGAAGAGTCGAGAGAGAAGTCAGAGAAGTAATGACAATTTGGGAGTCACTGACGGAGGAGTGAAAATTGAAGCCGACCAAGTAAATAAAAACTCTAAAACAAGAGTACAAATAAAGGAGATTGCTCATCACAACGTATCCGGGCCCACCCACAACCTAAAACAGATCCACAGACTTGTTATAAGATTACATAGGTATTTTTTTCCTTTTTCATCTGTGAACTGTATGATTATATTTATTTTTGGGTCCGTTTGTTTAACATCTATCTCCACAATGAGCCTATGTACCAGTCAGAAAAACAGAACCACAGTTGGTGCTTCAAACAGAAGAGATTTAATACTTAAAACTGTGTTTTGGGGTGGAGTAAACAGAAATGAAGCGGCAGATCTAATCTCTAGACTTTCTGTTCCCTCGCACAATACAAGAGACAGGACGTGGGTTACCTAGGCTTTCTTTCCTTAGGGCCATTCATGAATATTCCCTCAACTCTTTTGAAAGTATCTCACAAAACGTACCTGCTTTTTCTTACTTCCTCAACTCTCCTTTTCATCTCTCACTTCCTGCTGCCCTTAAACTAACCTTTCCTTTCCAGAGTCCTCAACACATACCCTTTGTCAAGGTCAATTGCTCCTCCATACTGAAATAATCCTTTTAGTCTCTGTCCTCTCTTTCTGAAGAATTGCAAACTTGGTGTATAGGGCAGATGAAGGCAGGTGTGTGTTAGTACCTGGAACATATTACTCTGCTAGCAGACAATGATTAGATAGTGGCCTTGGCTTACAACAGTTTTTGAGCTTGGAAACAACTCCCGTTAATTACAGTTCAGTTTTCAAGAGAAGACGTGCTTCCAGGCTGGTGGGAGCAAGAAGCAAGGCTGCTCTTTCTTGCACAGCCATGTCGGCTGCTCTTTACATGAGAGAGATGGGCTCCAGCTCCCTTTCTGCTGCCCCTGACATGGATGGCCTCTGCCTGCTAATGGGTATGTTCTCTCTGAAGTCTAATTTAGTTATGGAAAGTTTTCCCCTTCAGAGCTAAATGAGAAATCCATATTTCTCCTAAAAATCATACTTGTACCTCCCTCCCTCCCTATCTATCCACACACACATACATATATACACACACTAATCTCTTGCCTTTATACTTTAAGAGTGCATTTCCCCCTGCTCACCTGGATTTATGTCACAGGCCATTTTATTTCTGCAAGGCCAAGTTGCTGCTACAGTCAAGAGTAGTGAAGAAATCTAAGTGTTCTTATGTTTCTGTTTTTCGTTTTTCTAACAAGAGAAAACTGAACAATCTACTGAAACATCTGACATTTGGTCTCCCTGAACTTCATGTTATATATGTGACTGTGTATTTCTAACCAGCAATTATTTGGTACAAAACCATGTAATTCAGTGCTCCCCACATACTTTGAAAGTAATGTGTTATAAAGTGATATTAACTTGGGTCATTTGATGTAATAATGAAAGAAATGTTGTAGGTTTGGGGATGAAGTCAAAAAAATCCCAGAGGAAACAAATAATAAGACAGGCAGAGAGTAGTAAGTATGAATTGAAGAAATACATAAGAAAGAAAAATGAATAAAAAAGAGAGATGACAGGAGGTATCAAAGAGAATATTATCAAAGAGAAAGGTCAACAGAGAAAAGGGAGAAAAAATTTGAGTAAAAAAAATTTCATTCAAAACCTACTTGGGCTCAGGTTTTTTGGTCTCATTTTTAAACCCTAACTATAGCCAAAACTTACCTGATCATCAAACCCCTTGACACTTTGAATGTCATTTCTCAAGACTGCATCATTCATCAAAACCAAGTGGAGCAGGTAAGAAGGTGAAAATAACAAGGTGGCACCTGACATGTCAACTGGGAGGAACAAGGTAGAGTGGTAAGCCTGGCTGAAAAGAAGATTAACAACACATGTGGAGGGGGCGGAGCAAGAAGGCAGAGGAGTAGGAGACCTGGATTTCGTCTGGTCTCAGGAACTCAGCTGGATAGGGATCAAACCATTCTGAACACCTACGAACTCAACAGGAGATCGAAAAGAATAGCAGCAACTCTCTGAACAGAAAAGGACCACTTACTGGAAGGTAGGACGTGCGGAGAAGTGAATCCGAGGTGATATTCGGGAGGATAGACGGCGGGGGAGGGGGCCTCCGTCGGCCACTTCTGGCAAGTGATAGAGCCGAGGAGCACAAAATTGGAACTTTTAGAAGTCGGCTCCACTGAGGGATGTCGCTCCAGTGGCTAAGCAGGGGTTGGAACCCTCACGGGACAGTATGGTCTCAGGACCCTCGGGGTCACAGACCGGGGGTGCATGAGTACGGCAGAGCTCCCAGGTAGCGAGCGCGGAAGCTGGCTGCAGAGACGGAGCAGAGGCCCGGGCTCTCAGCTCGGGGCTGGCATAAACCGTGATCCGCGGCAAAGTCGGGCCACTGCTCCTCCAGCAGGGACCCAACAAACGGCAGATCCAGGGAGATTTCCCCTTCCTCCCCCCAGGGAGGAGTGGTGCAGGAGCGCACTGCAGGGATCTGCTTGGTTTGGAGACTCCACACCAAGTCCAGTACCAGAGATAGAAACACTCACTCGGTCACAGGCCAGGTGAGCACGGAATGCGGGCGGAGACCAGGGAGATGGGAGTGACTGACTGCTTTTCTCTGGGGGCTCACTGAGGAGTGGGCCCCGAGTTCTCGGCTCCTCTGGGGCAGAGATTGGGAGGCCATATTTTCACTTTCGTCCTCCAAAGCTGTACCGAGAGCTTGCAGGGAACAAAAGCTCCAGAGAGCAAACCCGAGCAGATTACTTAGCCCGGACCGGCAAGGGCGGGGCAATTCCGCCTCCGGCAAAGACATTTGGGAACCACAGGAAGAGGCCCCTCCCCCAGAAGATCAGCAAGAAAAGCCAGCCAAGGCCAAGTCTACCGATCAATGAGAACCGAAGAACTCCAGCGCTAGGGGAATACTGCACATAGAATTCAATGGCTTTTTTTACCATGATTCTTTAGAATTTCAAAGTTAATTTTTTAACTGTTTTTTTTAATTTTTCTTTTTCCCCTTTTCAACCAACATCTTATCAATCCCTTTTTTAATTTTTTTTTTATTTTTCAGTTTTAGAGTCATATTCTATCCCTTCATAGTAGTTACTATTATTTTTGGCATATATATATAAGTTGTTCTCTCTTTAGAATTTTGAGATTCTCTCCCTTTCTTTTTTTTTAATCTTCTTTCTTTTTTCAAACAACTTCTTATCAATTCCTTTTATAAAATTTCTTATAATTTTCATCTTTACAGTCATATTCCATCCCTTCATCATATCAACCCTACTTTTGTACATATATAAGTTTTTCTTTCTTTAAAATTTTGGGAGGCACTTTCTTCTAACAGACCAAATATACCCAAAATCTAGTGTGTGGCACTGATCTATGCATCAGCCTCATCATATTTGATCATATTCTGTTTTTATGTTTTGTTCTGTTTTTGTTTGTTTTTATCTTATTCTTTTATTCTTTTTTTTTCTTTTTCTTTTTTCTTTCTTTCCCTTTCTTTTCCCCTGGTTTCAGGTCTTTTCTGATTTGTTTAGAGTATATTTTCTGGGGATGTTGTTACCCTGTTAGCATTTTGTTCTCTCATTCATCTATTCTCCTCTGGACAAAATGACAAGATGAAAAAAATCACCTCAACAAAAAGAACAAGAGGTAGTACCAACTGCCGGGGACCTACTCAATACGGACATTAGTACGATGTTGGATCTAGAGTTCAGAATCATGATTTTAAAGTTAGTAGCTGGGCTTGAAAAAAGCATGGAAGTTATTAGCGAAACCTTTTCTGGAGAAATAAGAGAACTAAAATCTAACCAGGTCGAAATCAAAAAGGCGATTAATGAGGTGCAATAAAAAATGAGGGTGCTAACTGCTAGGATAAATGAGGCAGAAGAATCAGTGATATAGAACAAATGATGGAAAATAAAGAAGCTGAGAAAAAGATAGCTAAACAACTACTGGATCATGAGAGCAGAATTCGAGAGATAAGCAATAACATAAAACGAAACAACATTAGAATTGGGATCCCAGAAGAAGAAGAAAGAGAGAGAGGGGAAGAAGGTATATTGGAGCACATTATAGCAGAGAACTTCCCTAATTTGAGGAAGGAAACAGGCATCAAAAACCAGGAGGCACAGAGAACCCCTCTCAAAATCAATAAAAATAGGTCACCACCCCGAGATCTAATAATAAAATTTATGAGACTCAGGGACAGAAAATCCTGAAAGCAGCTCGGGGGAAGAGATATGTAACCTACAATGGTAGAAACATTAGATTAGCAACAGACCTATTCACAGAGACCTGGCAGGCCAGAAAGGACTGGCATGATATCTTCAGAGCACTAAACGAGAAAAATATGCAGCCAAGAATACTATATCCAGCTAGGCTGTCCTTGAAAATAGAAGGAGAGACAAAAAGCTTCCAGGACAAACAAAAACTAAAGGAATTTGCAAACACGAAACCAACCCCACAAGAAATATTGAAAGGGGTCCTCTAAGCAAAGAGAGAGACTAAAAGCAACATAGACCAGAAAGGAAACCAGACAATATACAGTAACAGTCACCTTACAGGCAATACAATGGCACTAAATTCATATCTTTCAATAGTCACCCTGAATGTAAATGGGCTAAATGCCCCAGTCAAAAGACACAGGCTATCAGACTGGATAAAAAAACAAGACCATTCGATATGCTGTCTGCAAGAGACTCATTTTAGACCCAAAGACACCCCCACATTGAAAGTGAAGGGGTGGAAAACCATTTACCATGATAATGGACACCAAAAGAAAGCTGGGGTGGCAATCCTTATATCAGAAAAATTAGATTATAAACCAAAGACTGTAATAACATGAGGAAGGACACTATATCCTACTTAAAGGGTCTATTCCACAAGAAGATCTAACAATTGTAAATATCTATGCCCCTAACATGGGTGCAGCCAATTATATAAGCCAATTAATAACAAAAGCAAAGAAACACATTGACAACAATACAATAATAGTGGGGGACTTTAACAACCCCCTCACTGAAATGGACAGATCATCTAAGCAGAAGATCAACAAGGAAATAAAGACTTTAAATGACACACTGGACAAAATGGACTTCAAAGATATATTCAGAATATTCCATCCCAAAGCAAGGGAATACACATTCTTCTCTAGTGCCCATGGAACATTCTCCAGAATAGATCACATCGTAAGTCACAAATTAGGTCTGAACCAGTACCAAAAGATTGGGATCATTCCCTGCATATTTTCAGACCACAATGCTATGAAACTAGAACTCAATCACAAGGGGAAAGTCAGAAAGAACTCAAGAACATGGAGGCTAAAGAGCATCCTACTAAAGAATGAATGGGTCAACAGGAAATTAAAGAAGAATTAAAAAAATTCATGGAAACAATGAAAATGAAAACACAACTGTTCAAAATTGTTGGGATGCAGCAAAGTCAGTCCTAAGAGGAAAGTATATAGCAATACAAGCCTTTCTCAAGACACAAGAAAGGTCTCAAATACACAACCTAACCCTATACCTAAAGGAGCTGGAGAAAGATCATCAAATAAAGCATAAACCCAGCAGGAGAAGAGAAATAGTAAAGATCGGAGCAGAAATCAGTGAAATAGAAACCAAAAGAATAGTAGAACAGACCAACGAAACTAGGAGGTGGTTCTTTGAAAGAATTAACAAGATGGATAAACCCCTGGCCAGACTTATCAAATAGAAAAGAGAAATGACCCAAATAAATAAAATCATGAATGAAAGATGAGAGATCACAACCAACACCTGGGTGGCTCAGTTGGTTAAGCGACTGCCTTTGGCTCAGGTCATCACCTGGAGTCCCAGGATCGAGTCCCACATCAGACTCCCTGCTCAGCGGGGAGTCCGCGGCTCCCTCTGACCCCCCCCATGCTCTCTATCTCATTCTCTCTCAAATAAATAAATAAAATCTTTAAAAAAATACAATTATAAGACATAATACGAGCAACTATATTCCAGCAAATTAGATAATCTGGAAGAAATGGATGCATTCCTAGGGATGTATCAACTACGAAAACTGAACCAAGAAGAAATAGAAAACCTGAACAGACCTATAACCACCAAGGAAATTGAAGTAGTCATCAAAAATCTCCCAAAAAACAAAAGCCCAGGGCCAGAGGGTTTTCCAGGGGAATTCTACCAAACATTTAAAGAAGAATTAATACCTGTTCTTCTGAAACTGTTCCAAAACAGAAATGGAAGGAAAACTTCCAAACTCGTTTTATGAAGCCACCATTACCTTGATCCCAAAACCAAACAAAGATCCCATCAAAAAGGAGAATTACAGACCAATATCCTTGATGAACATGGATGCAAAAATTCTCACCAAAATACTAGCCAATAGGATCCAACAGTACATTCAAAGGATTATTCACCATGATCAAGTGGGCTGCAAGGTTGGTTCAACATCCGCAAATCAATCGATGTGATACAATACATTAACAAAAGAAAGAACAAGAATCATATGATCCTCTCAATAGATGCAGAAAAAGCATTTGACAAAGTACAGCATCCTTTCTAGATCAAAACTCTTCAGAGTATAGAGATAGAGGGTACATACCTCAATATCATAAAAGCCATCTATGAAAAACCTACATACAGCAAATATCATTCTCAATGGGGAAAACCTGAGAGCTTTCCCCCTAAGGTCAGGAAAGTGGCAGGGATGTCCACTATCACCACTGCTATTCAACATAGTATTAGAAGTCCTAGCCACAGCAATCAGACAACAAAAAGAAATCAAAGGCATCTAAATCGGCAAAGAGGAAGTCAAACTCTCACTCTTTGCCAATGATATGATACTTTACATGGAAAACCCAAAAGACTCCCCAAAACTGCTAGAACTCATACAGGAATTCAGTCAAGTGGCAGGATATAAAATCAATGCACAGAAATCAGTGGCATTCCTATACACCAACAACAAGACAAAGAAAAGAGAAATTAAGGAGTCAATCCCATTTACAATTGCACCCAAAACCATAAGATACCTAGGAATAAATCTAACCAAAGAGGCAAAGGATCTGTACTCAGAAAACTATAAAATACTCATGAAAGAAATTGAAGAAGACACAAAGAAATGGAAAAACGTTCCATGGTCATGGGTTGGAAGAACAAATATTGTAAAGATGTCAATGCTCCCTAGAGCAATCTACACATTCAATGTAATCCCCATCAAAATACCATCCACTTTTTTCAAAGAAATGGAACAGATAATCCTAAAATTTGTATGGAACCAGAAAAGACGCCGAATAGCCAAGGGAATGTTGAAAAAGAAAAGCAAAGCTGGTGGCATCACAATTCCGGACTTCCAGCTCTATTACAAAGCTGTCATCATCAAGACAGTATGGTACTGGCACAAAAACAGACACAGAGATCAATGGAACAGACTAGAGAGCCCAGAAATGGACCCCCAACTGTATGGTCAACTGATCTTTGGCAAAGCAGGAATGAATGTCGAATGGAAAGAAAGACAGTCTCTTCAACAAATGGTGTTGGGAAAACTGGACAGCCACATGCAGAAGAATGAAACTGGACCATTTCCTTATACCAGACAGAAAAATAGACTCCAAATGGTTGAAAGACCTAAATGTGAGACAGGAGTCCATCAACATCCTAAAGAAGAACATAGGTAGCAACCTCTTTGACTTCAGCCGTGGCAACATCTTCCTAGAAACATCGCCAAAGGCATGGGAAGCAAAAGGACAAAAATGAACTATTGGGATAAAAAGCTTTTGAACAGCAAAAGAAACAGTCAACAAAACCAAAAGACAACTGACAGATGGGAGAAGATATTTGCAAATGACATATCAGATAAAGGGCTAGGATCCAAAATCTATAAAGAACTTATCCAACTCAACACCCAAAGAACAAATAATGCAATCAAGAAATGGGCAAAAGACACGAACAGGCATTTTTCCAAAGAAGACATCCAAATGGCCAACAGACACATGAAAAAGTGCTCACCATCACTTGGCATCAGGGAAATCCAAATCAAAACCTCAATAAGATACCACCTCACACCAGTCAGAATGGCTAAAATGAACAAGTCAGGAAACGACAGATGTTGGTGGGCATGTGGAGAAAGGGGAACCCTTCTACACTGTTGGTGGGAATGCAAGCTGTGCAACCATTCTGGAAAACAGTATGGAGTTTCCTCAAAAAGTTGAAAATAAAGCTGCCCTACGCCCCAGCAATTGTACTACTGGGTATTTACCACAAAGATACAAATGTAGGGATCCGAAGGGGTATATGCACCCCAGTGTTTATGGCAGCAATGTCCACTATAGCCAAACTGTGGAAACAGTCAAGATGTCCATTGACACATGAATGGATAAAGGAGAGGTGGTATATATATACAATGGAATATTATGCAGCCATAAAACAATGAGATCTTGCCATTTGCAATGACGTGGATGGAACTGGATGGTGTTATGCTGAGTGAAATAAGTCAATCAGAGAAAGACATGTATCATATGACCTCGCCGATTTGAGGAATTCTTAATCTCAGGAAACAAACTGAGGGTTGCTGGAGTGGTAGGGGGTGGGAGGGATGGGGTTGCTGGGTGATAGACATTGGGTAGGGTATGTGCTATGGTGAGTGCTGTGAATCGTGCAAGACTGTTGAATCATAGATCTGTACCTCTGAAACAAATAATGCAATATATGTTAAGAAAAATAAAAGGAGTAGATAGCAGGAGGGGAAGAATGAACGGGCGGAAATTGGAGGGGGAGACAAACCATGAGAGACGATGGACTCTGAAAAACAAACTGAGGGATCTAGAGGGGAGGGGGATTGGAGGATCGGTTAGCCTGGTGATGGATATTAAGGAGGGCACGTTATGCATGGAGCACTGAGTATTATGCACAAACAACAAATCATGGAACACTACATCAAGAACTAATGATGTGGGGCGCCTGGGTGGCTCAGTCATTAAGCTTCTGCCTTTGGCTCAGGTCATGGTTCCAGTGTCCTGGGATCGAGCCCTGCATCAGGCTCCCTGCTTGGCAGGAAGCCTGCTTCTCCCTCTCCCACTCCCCCTACTTGTGTTCCCTCTCTCTCTCTGTCTCTGTCAAATAAATAAATAAAATCTTTAAAAAAAAATTGATGTATGGTGATTAACATAACAGTAAAAATTTTAAAAAAGCACATGTAGAAAACAAATAAAAAGAAAATTAAAAATTACCTAGGATCCTAACACATAATCAATGCAAATGTTTTGTTCTCTGTGTCCATGTAAAGCTCATTTCTCTATGTGTATTTTTTTTTTAAGATTTTATTTATTTATTTGAGAGAGAAAGATAGTGATAGCGAGAGAAAGCATGAGTGGGGAGGAGAGGGAGAAGCAGGGAGCCCAATGCGCATTTTGATATTGGGACCTTGGGATCATGACCTGAGCCAAAGGCAGAGAGTTAACTGACTGAGCCACCCCTCTATGTCAATTTTTGATATAAATCATACTATGCCTAGTATTTGTCATTAACCCTTATATGTAAAAATCTATTATAAGGAAGTTTTCCATATAAATAGATGTATGAGTATAATATTTTCATATATAGCATACTGCCTAATTTAGAAGAATTTCATTAAATATTTGTTGAATGGTTTAATTTTATAGGCATTTAAAATTCCATAAACAACATTATTTAATAAGTTCATCCATAGTTAGATACTTAGGTTTAGTTTTTGTTACCCACTCAACTCTTCCATTGTTCTGTATTCTCAGTAAAAAACTGGGGTATTCTCTGGAATCATCAATGATCCTGTGGAGATTAGGTTGTAAATATCTGAGGACATTGATTTGCACTATTATGCTATTTTATTTCTCATGTGTTTGCATGGGAATGGGGTCACTAATATGTTCTGAGATTCTTTATAATTATCCCTTTGAGTGATTTTTTTTTTTTTTTACACAGCCCAAATTGTCTGGAAATAATACCTATCATACCTATCTGCTGGTTTTTATTTTATTTTTTACATTCGTATAGACAGTTTTTATAGCTCACATATGATAAGTATTATCTTCTAAGACAGAATATTCCAAACTGAAGGAAATAATTATTTGCATTGTATATTAAGTATAAATACTAGCTTCCCTCCCTTCTAAAAAATTATGATACTGTAACCCTGTATTGTTGTCCAAGAATCAGCATATTTAAGAACCTCGCCAGGCAGATATAGGTTTGTTACATGTCTTCATCATTACCACAGCCCATGAGGTAGTTGTGGGTTTTGGAGGCAACAGTTTGGTAGACGGGAGGAACATGATTTTCAAGATGTTTTGAACTTCTCAGAGCAAGACCTAGTGTTGGCCATTTTTTCTGCCATTTTCAGGCTGAAAGATACAAATCACACTCTCCAGTTGCTTTTAAAAAGCACCTGTAAGAATGAGTATAAACACAGGAAGTCATAAAGGGCAACAAAGAAGCAAGTTTGCTATTGGAGGCTTTAGGAATTCTTTATGTACTAAGCAAAATTTTTTAAAAAATTGGAAATTTCCTTTTGATTTTTCAATGGACCCAGTTATCCTTTTCACCAGTGGCAACTGTTCTTTGTCTCAGGGAAAGAAAAATACAGAAGAGTATAATTAAATATCTGACTTCTGTATTTCTTAAGCTTAACACCTAAGGTTACACAATTGATTGGAAACTATATGTACTCTATCCGACACAAGGCATCCTCACCCTTGACCCTAAGCTAGCTAAAAATTACATAGCCTGAAGGAAGAGAGAGAGTAATAACAGAACACAGCTGATTAAATACTGTTAGACAAACCTGAGAATATACTGTGGTCTCTTCTGCACTAATATCCTGCTGGGAATTGGTGGGAAATAGAAAATCCAGATCGACTTAGGATACCTCAGAGTTAGAGGGGCGAGTTGCTCAACTTCTGTGGAGTTCCTGGCAGCCACTGTATGGAAAGGATGGCGATGCTGGCAGGTGGGTTTGGCATAGCCTTGAAGGTCCAGTGTAATTGTATGTCTCCTGTGGTCCAAGAGTGGTGAGGAAGTAGCTAAAAAAGAGTGAAACATGGTGATGACCTGTTAGAGCATGCAATGTGCTGTAGTTACCTGCATCAACAATAATGATAAGGCAGTTGAAAGTGAGGCTGTTTCAGGGTGTACATCTTACATTAATGATGACCATGAACGAAGCTAGGGACTTCCTCCCTAAACAACCCACCAGTCCAATGCTGCAATCCTCTATAAGCCCCTATAAATGTAGTAAGATCCTTGAACAGAAAGAAGAAAGACCTTTAAATAAATGAAATTTTCTTGAATTATTTGTAGTAAATTTTTCCCAATGGGAAGAATGAGAGATTTAAATAAAAAACTGTTCCATTATAGAGACATCAGGGAAAGTTATATTTCTCCAAACTGCCAGAACTATAGTTAGTTATCATATTAAGTTCTCCTGGGTGGAAAACAGGTGTTCCTATATGCTAAAGAAATCTGAAAGGAGAGTGAAGGAGAGGATTTCAGATTTAGAATGAAGATTTTATGTTTTGAACTGGCCAATTCTTTCTGTGGAGCTTGCCACATTTTAAAGTTGGAAAAGGAAGAGTTTGTGTGGAATGAGACACCCAGGTAATTCTGAGCTTCTAGTATATACTCCCTCAAGTTACCATACTGCTATTTCCTAAGAATGAAGTGGTATTTAAAAGTAAAAAAGTAAATAAATGTTAAAGAACACACAAATGTGGGATATAGTGTGCATTACATTTTGCTGGATGAACATCAGAAGTTTTATTTATTCATTTACATATTTTGATTAAGAACTTACCAAATACAATGCAGTAAAGCAAAACAGAGTCCTAGAGAAGTGAGCAGAAGGTAGGGTTACCCTCCTCTACTGCTGCTTTTGCTCTTCGCCCTGGGGAAGGTGTTAAGGATAGAAGGCATCTGCTAATATGCAAACATGGTCTAAGAAAGGTAACCTATTTTGTCACTCACTGTCAGCTTAATTCCCAAATTAGGTAGGTAAATCTCTTCTAAGAAATGACTTACACGCATATTTTTTTACATCAGAAAAGGGGAAAATTTTAAAGCACTCAGTATTTTCAGGTGGAGCAAGTCAAGGACATGTGCTATGGCAAAAAAATCTGTTACATTGGTAAAGGACTCTGGGGCTTCTGGGATTTGGGGGCGGGGACAGGATGAGCACGTGTGTTGTAGTATGGTCCAGGCAGAAAGATGGCAGAAAATGGGCAAAGGCAGAGAACTAAAGGCAAGCTACTTAAGAGATGCAATCTGGATAAAAGTGCATGTAGGTGCTTTATGTGTCTATCAAAACATAGCTGTATGAGTGTGAGAATATTTTATCTAAAATAGTATGCTTTTGGTCTGATGTGCTCCTTTTCTATTATCTATCTATCATCTATCTATCTATCTACCATCTTCTTCGCTCCCTCCCTCCCTCCCTCCCTCTCAGTCATGGTCATCTTCTTCTTCTCCCCCCCTCCTCTTCCTTCTTCTTCTTCTCCTCTCTTTCCCTCTCTCTCTCTTTTTCCCCTACAGTTTTGGTTTATTGACAGTTGCTGTTTTTATACAGTTATTCTATTTCTTTAAACTTACCTCTCAAATGCCTTTCTCTTTCTATCTTAATTCATGGGTACTTATTTTCAATTTATATGTTTTGATTTTCTCCTTTCTCTCTTGGAGTATCTTTATGCAGTTAGTCATTTTTAGCTAGACTAAAAGCCTTGTAAATACAACTTCGTGTACATGTGTGAGTACTCATTTAGGTTAACTTCCTAGCAGGGAGAAAGTTTCCAAGGACAGGTATGGTTTAGATTTTTTATACATATTATCAGACTGCTTCTATAAACAATTTATATTCCTATTGAAACTTCATGCTGTCATGGAGGGACACATTGGTGTGGGACTTCAGAACCCAAGCAGAATGAGAATGGTGTCATATAGTTTAAAACTTAGAACAGGGTGTCAGAGCTTTAACAGGCACCTACCCAGGAAAATGGATGGCAATGCAAATAGACATAGGCTACATATAGACTATTAATCAAATATATAAATTTATTAAATAAAATTGTAGGTATGTTTCTCACCGCCAACAATAGTAGTTATAAATACAGAAAAGAAGAAAATCAGAATAAACTGTAGTGTTAGATTCAAATTAGAGGTGAACTCATGGTTTTTCAACAGAGAGATGGACGGATGGATAAATAGATAATAAACTAATGCATATGTAAATCAATGCATATATTCCCGAGTTCTAGTCACTGTGATCTTGAGAAACAATTGCTAACCTAAAGCAATGAACCCATGTAGTACACAGATATTTGTTTCTGTGTACCATTTTCTATATAAGAAAAAAAAGTACATTGCAGAAATAGCTGCTATTAGGGCTGGGGAAGGGAATATGAGCCTAGAATATCCACAGCTGTGGGAAGAAAATGCTTAAAAAATGATAAAATATCCCAAAAGAATAGAAAAACTAGGTTAGATGAACTCCCACTGACCAAATCTGGATAATTTGAGAATCAAAGAAATAATGACAGTATAGATTATAATCCAACAAATAAATCAGGGAACCATGAGATGACAAAGATTGGAAAAATAAATGAATGATCTGAAATTCTTTTTAAGGAATGGGATATTTACATAGTTTCAAAATACCTTCCCACAAAATACCTATAATCACAAAGGGAAAAACAGTTACCTTATAGTACACAAGACTGGAAAACACCATCTTAAATTATTAAACACTATCAATAATGGGGCAAATGGAAATACTTTGCCATTTGACAGGATCCAATGAGAAGCATACAGTATCATTTCTGTGATATTCCTGCCAAAGATGCAGTTCTGAATCTAGTCATAAGGCAATGTCAGACAAACCAAACTTGAGAAATATTCTTAAAAAAAAAAAAAAGCCTGTAATCTATAAAAATATCAATCTCATGAAATTTAAGGAACTGTTCCAGACTAGAAGAGAGGAGAGAGACATTACAACTAAATGTAACATGTAATTCTGAATCAGATACTTTTGCTGTAAAAGATATTTTTGGGACAATTGCCAAGACCTGAGTAGAGTCTGATAATTAAATAATAGCAACATCCTCAGGTATACCTTCTGGTTTTGATTGTTTCATTGTGGTTATAAGACGACTGCCCTTGCTTATAAAAACTACCCACCACACTACCTGGGAATGACAGACCAGAAAGGATTAAAAAAATATTATTTATACTGTACTTCTAATTTTTCCATTCATTTATGATTCTTTTAGAGAAAAAGAGATTATTTAAATCATAATTATTTAAAAACCAATACCAACAAAAATATAGCAAGCAATAGGAAAAAATAGAGCAATAATTCATGATTTTAACCGTTTCATATCATTTCTATAGATTTCTTGCTATATTCAGTACACACTACAAACTATCCTACTCCGTTCTCACCTTAATCCACATAGGGTTAAAGTCATATGGTCACTTTCTCACAGCTTTTTGATATGATGCTTTCATCTTCTTATTTCCCAGGATTTGTATTAGCGAAATGTCTTCTTGTTCTAAAAAGCAGAATATGAACAGGAAAACATTCTCTAATATGAGAGGAAAAAGCTTTTGAAGTGATCTCTTCTGGAAGTTTTATGTTCACTGCTATCCTTTAGCTTTCCCCAAATGCCCATAAGCCAGAGATTTCATGTGTTATTTCTGTAATTTGGTAGTTTTCATTCAAATTATGCATTAAAAATGAATATCCATCTTAAAACAATTGGCATGGTTAATTATCTACTAAATTTTTCATTTCACAAAAGGCAGTGCTTTATGCCACACATTTACACGGTTAGGGGACTTTTAAGTCAGAAAGACACATTTATGTTAAGTCAGGAATCAAGCTAAAAATTCCTCTAATCTCACATTCCTACTTTAGATTCACAGTTTTTTCTCTAGATTTTATTTTAAAATCTACATTTCAATCACAACTATATTTTCAAGAAATTAAATATAGAAAATTAATACCATTCACACTGAAGAAATGTGTAATTAATGACATAAAAATTAAGATATGCTAATTAAATCTAAAAGCAGATATTAACATACCAAATTACTGTTTTCATAAATGTTTAAATAAATGTTAATTCTTAGGAACTGAATACTTAAGATGAATATATTCCTGCAGCATTTTATTCTATAAGCTGATTACAAAATATCTGATAGAAAACAATGCACTAAATAAATACAAATAATAAAGCAGGTGTTTCTACGGCCAAATATGGAAATGTTTTTATCTTCACGGGTTATTTTTCAAATGTGTATGTGTATTCAGATGTAAAATAATTTGTGAAATAATCTGTGAGAATATATATCTTATTCGTTTCTAGGGTTGCGGGAACAAAGTGCCACAAATTAGACTACAGCCTTCTCCGCCACGCAGCTTGTTCTTTCTAAAATAGCGCCCCACACTCGGACAAACTTGTGGAGATGGCGCGGCCGTGCAAGTACCTACCGGAGCCGAGGGGAAGGTGAGCCAGGCCAGCGAGAGCGCTGCTCGCGCCTTCTGGCAGTGGGATGCCGCTGCCCGCCCTTCTTCTCCTTGTGGGACCCCTCCAGCGCCCCGTCCCTTCGGGTGGAGGGCCTGGCGCGACGCAAACGACCTGGTCGGACCAGGCGTCACGAGGAGAGCAGGCTTGGCGGTGCGGGAAGCCCGAGTACCCCAGTGCCTTTCGGGTTCCCTCAGTGGGATTCCCAAGGGATGTGGCAGCCTCTGCCCAGCGTTGCACCTCCTGGCCTTTGGGCTACCCCAGGGCTCTGAGCCCTGACAGCTTTGTGCAGAGGAGGACTGTCTGCTCACCCCGACTCGGGTTTCCCAGAGTCCGACTGAGCCCCATGGGACGGTGCTCTCACGATGGGCTGCTTATCCCTCAGGGGTGGTGACAGGAGCACAGGGTGGCCCGTGCCTGACAGGAGAGGCCGCCGCTCCGGGAACACGTGGCCCCAATGTGTTCAAGTCTCTGTGCAATGGGAAGATGGTGGGCCAGAGCAGTCTGGTGGCGATGTCGGAGGACATCAGGTCGCCCCTCCTGTGCCACTCGTCCCAACTGCTTGTTCGGAGTGTTGGTTTGCTTCTGCTAATTCAGATATGAACCCATTTTCCAGCACATTGTTGAGCTGATTTCAGTGGATGAAGTAGTAGGCCGTCAGTACAAATACCTTTCTGTCCCGGAAGTCGCTGCCTCATAATCCCTTCTTAACTCAAGATTTCATTTTCTTGGTTTCCCAAAGGAGATGAGTTGTTTCTTGCTGCTGCCTAGTCCAGGTAACAGTAAAGGTACGTGTGAGTAAACGAATGGCTGTAAGAGAAAAGGAATGCAAGTTTTGGGTATAGTACTTTTCGGGCAAGTGTTTCTGCCTAGTTAGTGCTTAGGTGCCTGACAGTGTTTAGGCGGTTAGTGCTCATGCCTGTTTTACTTGTTGGGTTAATTTTGATTTGCTGTGTGGTAAGTGGGTAAACTGTTGATAGTTTTGAGGTTTTTTTTTTTTTTCCTTTAATCTTTTATCTTTGTAAATTCTTTCTCTTAAGGAAGATACTACTCTTTTTTTCTTTGGCTCTCTTGGTACAGGAATTGAGATTTAACATCAGTCAACAAGCACGCAAAAATGTTTAAGGTCACACCACCTCCCGTGGATGTAACTCAGTTGTACTTACATGCTAATTATATGTGCTATATGATGGGGGAGTCATTCTTGTGCACTTTTCCCTTTTTAATAGGATAATTTGATTAAAATGAGGACAAAGCCAAACAAAACAAAACACAAAGTGCTGCAAACTGGGTGCTTAAAACAACAGAAATGTATTGTCTCACAGTTCCAAGGCTGTAAGTCTGAAATCAAGGTCCTGGCAGGACCATGCTCCTTTGAAGGCTCCAGGGAAGGATCCTGCCTGGCCCCTTTCTATCTTCTGGTAGTTACTAGCAAGCTTTGTTTTCTCTTGTCTTGTAGATTCATCACTTCAATCAGTGCCTCTGCTGTTACATGATGTTCTCCTTGTGTGCATGTCTCTGTTTTAAATTTTCCTCTTCTTTTTATTTTATTTTATTTATTTGACAGAGAGCAACACAGCAAGAGAGGGAACACAAGCAGGGGGAGTGGGAGAGGGAGAAGCAGGCTCGACGCTGAGCAGGGAGCCCGATGCGGGGCTCGATCCCAGGACGCTGGGAGCATGACCTGAGCCGAAGGCAGGCCCTTAATGACTGAGCCACCCAGGCGCCCCACAAATTTTCCTCTTCTTATAAGGATACGAGTCATTGGATTAGGGCCCACCCTAATTTAATATGACCTCTTTTTAACTTGATTACGTCTTTCCACATAAGATCCAATTTCCAAATAAGGTGACATTCTGTGATTCCAGGTTGACATACATTTTTGGGGTGGGTATAGGGACACCATTCAACCCAATACAGATGGTAAACATTTCTTCCGTATTTCAATTATAATTATTATGTAATAAAATTATATGAGCAAGCATATATATGTATATATATAAAATGAAAATTAATAATGTATAGTGAAAACAAAACATTCACCTTAAAATTTATATTAAAAACCTTGATTAAACTATTTTTACAGTTCCTGAAGCTGTGTCATGAATGTGTCTGGTATAATGGAACAAGCCCAGGCTTTGTGATTAGAGATGAAGTTGCCAAATTACTTTGTGATCTCAGGAAAGTTACTAAACATCTCCCACACTTTGTTTCATCATCTGTTTATACAGTATAAAATCACTGGACAACTTAAAGCAAAAAAACTAAGTAGATCATCTACTTTTAAATTGTTAGATTAGATTTTTCTTTTGTATCCAATTTTGAAAATTAGGTACACAATACACGTACCTAATGTATTTATTATTCTCCCTACCTCTCTTTCCCTAAAGTAGGAATGTATTTTTTCAGATAATTAATTTATGGCTCTGACAATTATAAGAATCAAATTTTTATGTATGACCCTACTAGTCTGCCCCAATAATAGCAGTTAATTCAGGCCTTATTTAAAAACAAATTTAATATAGAGTTCAGGTATGACATGTTCAGAAGAGTGTTAGAACTACAGTGACTATGATTTGTTAGCTACATGATCTTAGATAATGTGAGGTCCCTATGTGAGCCCCAGTTTCTTCTATGTAAAATAAGGATGATATTACTGGGTTGTGAAGTGGTACAGATTAAATGCTCAGGTGAAGGTGGATAGCACATGTAACAAACAGAAGATTGTTGCTTGGAGACATTATGATTCCTTCAAGTGTGTCCTCATTTAGAGGACAGGTTAGAATAATAATATCATTTATATACACTATAACATATACTGCATTATCTCAGATTCTCTTGCAGCTTGGGTTCCATGTGTGACTTAAATTCAGCCAACCGGGGCATTTATCTGAAATTTGAAAGATAGACTTGAGGTGATATCACACTTTTATGCTTTCTCCTAGTAAACAAGGTCTTAATAGTGTGTATGAGTGTGTGTGTGTGCCTTATTAGGATCGCTAGCTTTGTTGATTGAGTACTTAATGAAGCCAACTATTTGCCAGGTTCTGGTAGGTGCTAGATGTTGGTACATCTCTCTTATATGGTGACAGGACTGTTCAAACTTAGGGTGATAAATGATGACAGAAAAACACTGAGTTCTTTGGGAGCACAGAGAAGAAATAGCAAATTTTTTAAATTGCAATTTAAAAGATCAATAAACCGTGTCTTCAAAATCAAATAAACTCATTTTGGGACACCAACAAGAATGTGTTAATAATGTGTTATATAGTGTTACTATATAGTGTTTAAAACTATAAAATTAACTCTAAAATCTAGTGCCATTTATTAAAAAGAACTAAAATGTTTTAGAAATAATTGTGAAGTCAGTTAACTTATTTTGTTATTAACATTAATGATTTTCAGATTATACAATTAAGATCTTTAAATCTGGTGATATCAGTCATTTTGAGGGAGCTATAGTTCATTTGCAAGTGGATTAATTTCTGAATATGGATTTTAGCTTATTAATGAATCGCCTTTTACCCACTTTAAAATCCTCAGCCCAAATGATTAGCTATAGTCCACTTATACAATTAATATACTTTTTCATTTTATAAATGAAAAATATATAAGGAAAAACAAAAGTGCATTTTTAATGGACAATTTAAACAGATAATTATGGAAAGATATAGTTTGAATATTTCTGCTATAATCTTATTACCTGGATGTATACAGATACATAAAATAGGCCATGTTAGTATATAAGGAATGACTTAGATTTATTGAGTTATTATTATGTATCAGTATGTGTGATAGGTGTTATCTATAAACATGAAAACATAACAATTGTGTAGTTATTTTCTGAGGTAGGGGTTCAGTTCCCTCATATGTAAAAAGGAAAAGTGTAATACTAGCTTCTCATGGAGATCTTTTGGAAAAAAGAAGATTAATTATCTGAGCTCACACCATGGGTAACTGGTAGATGATTTGAAGATAGTACAGGGTTTGAGCTCTAAGTAAATTAATATCACCATTAAAACATCTAGGTAACACAATGATTGATCAAAGTCAATCTAGACGTCTATACATTGGGTTGAAAAATGTCTATAGGCAATCAGCATCTATTGCCACCTACTTTTATGCTCTCTGTAGATCTCGCAGTCCTAAAGCCTAAAATCTATATTTCCCAGACTCCCTGGTTGTGACAGGGGTAAATGAGCTTTAGTTTCTGCCAGCGTGATGCACTGACATGAACTTTGGAAAGCAGAGGAAGTACAGAGGACCTTCCTCTGGCAGCGATGGAAATTGATTTGCGTACTCCAACAGACAGGAGTTTTTGTAGAGGTGGAGCATAGGTACCACTACCTAGTTACATCCAGGCTTTGAGACAGCCAAAATAGCAGTGGGTGTTTCTTGTATCTTCCTGAGCACTGGGGGAGAAGGGGACAGCAGCCACTTCCTGGTCTCAGGACTCGATGTTCTATGATACTGTGATGCTACCAGCACACCTCTACTTTCTCAGCCCTTCTGATGATCATCAACCCTAATTTCTTATATCTCTTACTGCACAAAATATCTTTTTTTTTCTGTATTGGAATATCTTTTTTTTCCTATATTGAACCCTTAATGATACATGTATATTTTGAAAAATAAATATTTAAATGGTTGCTAGAACTGACTAAATATTTTAGTATCATGTACTCATTTCATCATGACTCTCCCCTCGTATATTTGTGATAACATGTTTAAATCTTGTTCAATATCAGAATTTTACTATTATAATTTTTTGTAATTATAGTATAAGAACAATATAGTAAAACTATATACATATGTGAGGCCCAAATTGACTATAAAATTAATGTTCATAGCATGATCCACCAATACCCATCACAAGTTCCAAGGGTAACTCTCAGCAACCTCCAAATAATTCCAAAAGGCAGTTTTCTCTTCTCAGTTCTCAAAGGTGAATAACAAACAACCTTTTATATATGACTACGTGTTAAGTTCTAGTAGTATACCGAGTGAGTTTTAGGGTTACTAAGATGTGGTATTCCTAAATCAATTTTTTAAAAAAATTCTGTATATTATGGAAAAGGCTGAATGACATGCAATACTTATAAATATCAAATATTACGCAAAGGATCAGTTTGTCAAATTGGACTCACAAGACTCAGAGATCTCAGCCAGTGTCAACCTTTACTAATAATTTCAAGGTTGTGGGTTGTAAGGGACAAGAGAAGCAGGGAGGTGTTTTGGACCTCCAGTCTAACCTACCCTTCAGCTCATGTTTCTCCTGTGACTTGTTTTGACCCAGTTAAGAGAGAAGTTTTCTAAGTGAGAAGCACAATCCCTTCACACAGAATTGGAGGCTTATGTCATGAAATACCTCCATTTTTTATTTTTTTTATTTTGTGAGAGAGAGAGCGTGGGAGAGCATAAGCAGGGAGGGAGGGGCAGAGGAAGAAAGAAGGGAGGGGAATCTCAAGCAGGCTTCACACCCAGCACACAGCCAGACTTGGGGATTGATCTCACGAACCTGAGATCATGACCCAAGCCAAAATCAAGAGTCGGACACTTAGCCCACTGAGCTACCCAGATGCCCCCAAACACCTCCATTTTATTCTCTGATAAGTACAAGACATACGGGGTGCATTTTCTAGGGAGCCATGCATGCACCATGAGGCCAGGCTGGTTTAACACAAGCAAGTTTAGATGGGCCAGGTATGTTAGGCTTAAAATGTTCCATAGATAAGGATTCAGCCTGTTAGTAGTATATACATATAAATATTTTTTTAAATTCCAGGAGGTCTATCCCTAATGTGTTACAAGGAAATTAAGCAGTCTCCTGCCACCCTTTCCCTGGTAGTATCCTCTGTCTGCACTGGGTTAATCTTTCATTGTTTAGAGATATAAATGTTTAAAGTTGTGCCCTATTATTATTCAATAACTGAATTTTAAGACATGTGTATCTCATATGCCATCTTTTAAATATCAATGATCTACATTGCTCTTATTGAAACACATGTAAACTTGATTTCCCAAAATTTACTAATAGTGAGCCTTTCTTACGGGGCATAGAAGTAAAGCTATTTAAATTATTTTGTATAGGTTATCGAAGTAAATAAAATTAAAACATCTACCATATTTTATATGCATGTGAATAGTCATAGTCTTCTCTAATGACATAAACAAGAGATGTTTCATGTCTGTTCCTTTCCAATTATTATTATCTTTTTTTTTTTTCCCTTGGTAAGAAGGTGGATGGTTAGTCATTGATCTGAAGCTTCTTTGGCTTTGAAATTTACATTGGCCAAAGCTAGTTCTTAACAGTGATACCTTTTGATATATTATAGGAAATAATAAATTGGAAGTAGCAAAGCATTCTAGTTCAGCTTTCTTGAGTGGGAGGATAATTTTTTTTTTCTGTAAAAATGTGCTTAAAGATGCTGTTTTAGGAAGCAAGCCATGATGAAGTTCTACTTTAAAAAAAAAAAATCGGAGACTTATTAATGCTATTTTCTCAAGCAATAATTGACTGCTGGTGCAGATATCCTGAGACTCTCATTGAGTTTAATTGGCTTCATTTATTTATTTATTATAAAGAGGGTACACTTTTATGATAGCAGGATGAGCTACTATGAAATGAACATTAATGCTCATCTTTAGACAAATTTGTCTAAATTCCTGTCTTAGGTCTGACAGGTTATTAGTGAATAAAACACTGTAATTTATTTGGACAAATATCTACTTTTAATCTCCTGCTTTTTAAAGTAGAAAAACAAAACAACAAACAAACACAGACATCCACAACTGAATGACAGGTGGGCCTGTAATAGGTTTTTTTCCTTTCTTTTTCTTTTCAGCTGGTTAATGATTGACCTGTAGTATTTCTTCTGAGAGCTCTATTTTTGTGTGTGTGTGTGTTGTGTTGTTTTCAAAAAATGAGTTAGAATCCATCTGTTTTGCAATCCTCGTTTTTAAGCATTGCAAAAGAAAAAGCCCATTGCAGTGAAAGGTTATGCAAGCCTTACAGCTCACTGTTGTGTCCTGCAGGATTTGCCTTTCTTTGTATGCTCTCTAGGGACTTTATAGCATGGAACTAACTGGCCTCTAACCAAACTTTAATTAGATGTCTTAAAAACCTTTGATTGTGAGCAGTTCCGTTCAGTTAATTTATGTGAATCTCTAAATATTCACAAGTATCCATGCTTTTCTTAATTGTGTTTAAACATTTCAAAACACACTGAAATAAGTCTTAGCAAACTGCTTGCAATTTTGGCCCTTAGCAATACCAAGTCTGTGACCTTATAGTCTCCACATCTCTAAAGGTATCCCGTTATTTTCGTCCTTTAATCATTTTATTTGTAAAATTATACTAATTTGTAGCCTAATGTTAATATTCACTCAGAATTTTTTGCTAATGTCTGTTTCATTATTATTTTAATATATTGCTTAATTTGCCTTTTTAAAAAAATTTCTTTATTGACATGTAAGAATTAGTTATACTTTTCTTCTGTAACATCTAGGTCATGTTTCACTGTTATGGTTATATTAGTTTTATAAAAGTAATTGGAAAGATTTCATTAGGCTTTATGTTTTTTGTCATGCAATTTATGCTGTCCGCAATTAGGCCAGCCAGTGTAATGACTCAACTAATGGTCCAAAGATACCTGAATATGTACTATTTATTCACAGAATTCCTTTATCAAAATTAAGGGCTTAGAAAAAAATATGTAGGTTATACTGTGTTTTCAATGATGCAAGAATTGTAAGGTATGGCCTTTGAGTACATGCATTACCAGAAGTCAGAATACAGTTCACATCTAATATGTAATAACCCTTGAATGACATTTTTTAAAGGAAAAAATAATCTTGAAGAATTTTGCTGATATGATTACCATTTTAACTTCACTGCTTGAAAAAAATTAATTTAATAAGATGCCTTTCTATATAGGTGAAAATGTCAGATAAATGTCATTTTAAGCAGCTACCTAAGCAGTAATGGTATCTTCTTATTTTGAACTCAAAATTTAAAGAGTCTCTCTTTCTTCCTGACTATTAAAAGTTAAATAAGCTTTACCAAAAAGTTTCAGCATCACATTTATTATTTTTTTGTGAGAATACTGAATATGTTCTTTCTAGCAATGATTCCAAGCAATTATAGCAATTATATCACAACTCTTTCATTATGTTCCTCACTCAACACCTAACATATGTACTTGTAAAAGGAGTATTTTTGGTTCATAGTGACTATTCCTATCAGCCAAGCTACCACACTCTGCTTTACAACATGAATCTTTGAGCTTAAGTAGAAATTACTATGCATATGACTTGAATCTTAGTTTTATCATGATGTTGATTATAAATGGTTATGTTTAAGAGTGAAAATTCGTGCTTTTACTTAAGCTTTATAGATAAACTCAGATCGCAATATTATGGATATAATTTGATTCATTAAAAAGTGGGTAGGTTCTATATTAATAATTTTTTGAAAATTCATTGGAGCACTCTGTTCAGGATGCTCTAGGCATCCTTCACTTGAGGGCTTTGCTTTTGAGGGATCTAATTTGGGGAAAAAAAGTGTAATTAGAAGTATAGATACTATTATAAGTGTATATCACTTGAAACAAAGTCTTTATTTATAGGCCAGAATTCTTTAACCAAAATATTTTTAAAGCTAACTCAAAACCAACTCATAGGAGCTTGGGACCATTTAATGAAGGGACTCACACACAAGTGTGTTATAGAGAAATATATTGATATTTAAGATACTGACATTGGAAAGCTTAAAAGATAATCACAGGTAGTTATATAAGAAGAAAGGAAAACCTGAAACAGTTATGGCCAAAATATGAAAAAAAATTGTTTTGGCAAATACAGTGTTACATCTCAAATATGTGGAAAATATGAATATACAGAGAAGAAGAGATGCATTTATTAAATGTTTATCATATACCTGGCATTAGTGCAGAGTACTTTGTTGTACATTGTTTCATTTACCCTCATAATGAAATAATCAATGAAGTAATATTCATCTTGTTTTCATATTAAAAAAACAGAATATAGAAGTAAATAACTTACTCAAGATCATATCACAGTAAGTAGTGAATGTGGGCTTTGAACCAAGTTTTCTCTGACTAGAAAGCACTTTGCTTTCTGGAGAGTTCTGAATAGCTGAGTTTTTACTGAATAACCAAATCTCTGATCGTGTCTCCTATTATCTCATATTTGCTTTCCTCCCCATCCCCAACCCTTTGATTTTGGTTAGTGCTCTATTTATTATATTCCATCCACTTCTCACCAAATGAGAAGTTCCTTTCAATGAAAAAGACAACCAAAAGGTTATGGCCTTACAAGGAGCACCCCAAAACTTTCTAGAGATCAGAATTTGCAGACCTTAGTAAGTCTGCTGCCATATTGAATCCCCTCGGTTTAAGGATGTTTAGTGGGGCTGAGAGTTTTATTCATTGTATCACCTGCATGTTAGAGTTTTCAGCGGTTAAAAACCACTGGTTTAGAAAATGTTAAGTTATATCTTCTGCTAGTTGCTTTATTTATCACCTTCATAATTAGATTTTAATTATTTGTGTGTGATTGGGCATGTAGCCGTCCTTGGAAATGCTAAGTAACCAATGTTCCTCATGACCTTGCCATTGTTAATGATGACCCTACCTTCCTTGCCTGTAAATTCTTTTTTACATCATCTACCCTTCACCACATTATGAGCTCCATTAGAACCCTATCTTTATTCCCACATCAACCTCAGACTATGGCTTTAAGACCTTCCCCTTGTCTGTATTTCAGTTACATTTCGTTTCCATTTACTCTTCCTTGATCCAATTTATTTCTTTCAAGTTCCAGATTTCCTTTATCAAGAGCTTCATTGTGAGATGGGTCTAATCTCGAGTACCTTCCCATCACTTTCCCGTATTACTTAATCTGACTTCAGAAAGGCACATTTACAGGAGGTTGAGAAGATATTTCTACACCCCCATGCTAATTATTCCCAATCATACAACCACTTAGTTCATATCACTGCTTCTAGGAAACTGTACTTGCAAGCCTGGGATCAAAGGAATATACCCATTTTCCCAGATTCTAAGTGAATGGCTAGACTCTCTTTCATATCCTTTAAAAGGTAAAAATTTAGTTTGCCAGGAAATCTTTTGCAGTCTGACTTATCTCTTTATGTTTTATATTTTATTACATTTCATGTTACTTCATCTTTATGTTATAAAACAGTGAATTACAATCAAGCCAATTAAGTTTATCTGTATTAATAATTGATAGAGGGCGCCTGGGTGGCTCAGTTGATTAAGCGACTGCCTTCAGCTCAGGTCATGATCCCGGAGTCCTAGGATCGAGTCCCGCATCGGGCTCCCTGCTCAGCAAGGAGCCTGCTTCTCCCTCTGACCCTCCCCCCTCTCATGTACTCTCTCTCATTCTCACTCTCTCAAATAAGTAAATAAATCCTTAAAAAAAATAATTGATAGAGATTTTTCATTGTGTCTGTTTTGTAATGTGTATTAAGTAGTATCATCTATGTGCATTTGTAGAAGACTTACATACATAGATTAAAGGGGTCTTATTTTCTGTGGTGCAAAATTCTGTCTTCTGTTGCATAAGACTGTGAGTGCCTAGTTGCCAGGTTAGAAAAGTTACCTTTACCTCTTTGTATCTCTAACAGGCACTTCTGATCCCAGCATAAAGAAAACACTCAACAATGTTTGTTGGATGCATCAGAATAAGTGTTCCTTAATTTATCTGAAATAGAGTAGCAGTGAAGTAAATATCACTAGAGAAGTACAAAATGGAATAGTGACTGAAAAAGTCAATACACTGTACTAAAAATGGAAAGTATCAGGTATTCCAATCCTTGCAATTAAAAGAATATTATCTTGTGGCCTACTGAGAAAAATGAAGGAACTTTTAAATTGCTTTTCTGAAACTAATTTGCAAAAAAAAAAAGGCACTTAAGGATTACTAATCATTAGTCTTCTGTACTGTGGTAAAATACAGCAGGCTGAAAGAACTGATAAGATGGCAAGTTCTTTTTTCTTTAAACTTAATATTTTAAAGTAAATTGTACAAACAGCAATAGTTGATTGAGGAAGTCTATTGTTTTATTACCCACCTGGCTCATAATTGAAATTGTAGTGATGTAACCAAATACTCTGTAAATAGCTATTACATTACTGAATTAGAACAAAATATATTCATCAGTGTATTACTAAACAGCATAGTGATTGTCCATTTTCTTGTCAGAAAATTTTACATTGTATTTAGTCTGAAATTATATCTGGTAGACCCAGATTTTTAGAAAGAGATAAGTCTACTTCAAAAGATTGCATTGCCAGTCAAGGTTATATTTGCTGTCTTTTTTTCTCTGAGGTAATTGCATGATGAAATTATGTGTGAAAAGAGAATTTTCAGCTACTACCTTGAATAAAGGTTGAGGAAAGGTTATGTTTAGCATAACTCCATTTCCAACACATTGTTGCCCTACAGGCAGAATAATCTAATTTCACTTCTTTCCTGATACCAACAGAGTACTGAATCCTCAGTCTTTCAGTGTATTTTTGGTCTGTTTCTTCATTGATATTTGCATTCCCTCCCCTGATTGTGTGGAAAAATAAGATGATATGAATGTAATGATTTGACCATCACTTACTATTTTAAAAAATGTCCTTTGCATTCCCACACTTGCATTTCTCTTATCATTAAATACTTTCCAATGATATATTTTTTTTTCTCATTAAACTTCTAAATTGGTCCTATTCTGAAATGTATCTAAATTCAATTCAGAGGGGCGCCTGGATGGCTCAGTCGTTAAGCATCTGCCTTCGGCTCAAGTCATGATCCCAGTGCCCTGGGATCAAGCCCCGCAGCATCAGGCTCCCTGATGAGCAGGAAGTCTGCTTCTCCCTCTCCCACTCCCCCCTGCTTGTGTTCTCTCTCTTGCTGTGTCTCTCTCTGTTAAATAAATAAATAAAATCTTGAAAAAAAAATTCAAGTCAGAAAGAGAAAAATAATCAAATTCTCCAGTTTGGTTTTTGTTAAATTGGAATGATACAGTACCAGTCTGGTATCAAAATCCAGACTAAAGAATTAACTTTCTTTTTTTTTTTTTTTTTTTTGATACATTATCTTCTTTTATTCAAATACCAGTCTGATCACACATGGTCCAAGAACACTCAAATAATAAGCCACATATAAACAGATGTTAGAGATTGGTCTTCAAACATTATAGCCAATGATGCCACGCTTGCCTGTGATCTCGCTGACATAAAACCACATCCACACCTCGGTGGCCACCAAACCATTCAGCAGAGCTTCCTTAACTGTGAGCTGTTTGAAGCTACCAGTTTGAGCACTCTTGACTATTTTTTTCAAGCTCTGAATAGTTGTAGGGATCTCAGCAGGGGTTGGAGGAACCAGCTCAACCGTGGCATAGTGCCAAAATGTGGCCAGTTGAGGCTTTGAGTAAGTCACAGCAGCATTCACCAGCGCCGGGGCCTTCTCCGCGAGGTTACGGACGAACTGGGCCATTGTTCCAAGCTGGAAGGTCCATCGCCCCAGACAGTTGCTGAATGTCACCCCCAAGAATTAATTTTCAATTAATATTGATACATCACTTTCTATGTATGAATGAAACATCTAGTTTTCCATTTATTTATTTATTCATAGATGTGCTATGTATTTGTTGCTCTATGCCAACCATTGTTTTACAAAGATCGTTGATAAAATGTTTTTTAAAAAGCTAGGGGGACCAACTGAAGAACACTTTACAAAATACCTGACCAGTACTCTTGATAAGGAAAATCTGTGTCCTAAGATGGTCAACCGAGCCTGCGGGAGAGTCCCAGTCCTTGCCCCGGGGCTCTTCTGGGTTCTCCCTGCTCCGCTTCCCACGCGCATCAATCCAGGTTCTTTTCCCTGCCCCACTTTGTGTCCGCACCAAAAGTGCCAAGTATGTGGAAGTAGAAGTGTATAAATTGTACCCTTTGTTTGTGCTTGGGGCTCAGACTTTTGGAAACCGCTCTCTTCTGAGCCCCTCAGCATTAAATAAACCTCCTATCCTCCAAGATCTCCAGGTGCCATTTGGTTCTTCTGTTGGGCGATTCAGTTCAGGTTCTGTAACACTCCTAAAAGCTGTCTAGGTCATTAAAAACAAGGGAAGTTTCAAAAACTGTCACAATCAAGAGGAGCCTAAGGAGATAGGATGACTAGATGCAATGTTAGTATCCTGGATAAGATTTATAATAGACAAAGTAGGTATATAAAGTAAGGAAATCTGAACAAAGTATGGGCTTTAGTAAGAAATACATTGATATCATCTCATTAATTTTGACAAATGTACCATCAAATGCAAGATGTTATTAATAGAGGAAACTAAATGTGGGGTATTATAGGAATTCTCTGTACCATCTTGGCAATTTTTCTGTAAATCAAAAACTGTTCTGAAGTTAAAAAAAAATTAGAAGCTGGAAGCTGTAATATATTTAGCTCTAAACTCCTTGTCATTTTACAGAGGAAGAGACTGAAGGCCATAGAGAATGTATAACTTGCTTAGGTTGGGATACAGCTTATCAGTAAAAATAAAAGCCCTGGAACCAGGAAATGACACGTTCTTTGGGATAACTGATAATCAATTACACCATTGAAATACATATCAGTACTTATAGGAAAAACACCTTTAGTATGTATTTTTTATCCCTTGACTTTAATGCCATATTAACTAGGTCCAATAGTATTTTTAGTAGTATCTTACCATGGTTTAAATTGATAGCATTTTCTGTGGCCTCTAGGTAATTTCTGGCTGCCCTTTCTTGTTTTGGTCCCTGTCAGTAATCCATTTATATGCTTTCTTTGCCTCTGCATAGCTGATATCTCTAACACTTGATCTGATTTATTTCCATTTACTTTAAAATTTTTTAATTTCTTGCTTTATTGATGTCTTTGGGGTAAAAACTTATTACAATGTCACAAAAATTTTATCTTGTACTATACTTAGTTATGTCTGAGCTTTGCTGAAATGAGCAAAGCCAAGGGAGTGATTAACAAAGCTAGATGAAAAATTTTATTTACATATATATATTTAACATATTTGAGCCAATATATATAGTTACAAGTAGTATTAAAAACAAAAGAGGAGGGGCGCTTGGGTGGCTCAGATGGTTAAGCGTCTGCCTTTGGCTCAGGTCTTGATCCCAAGGTCCTGGGATGGAGCCCTGAGTCCCAGCTCAGTGGGGTGTCTGCTTCTCCATCTCCCTCTGCCTCTCCCCCTGCTGATGCTCTCTCTGTTTCTCTCTCAAATGAATAAAAAAAAAACACAAAAAAAACAAAAGAGGATAATCTCTTGATACATACATTTTGGTGTCCAGGTAATCTATATTCTCTGTATAAATGGCATTTGGCACCTGTCTGAGATTATGGAAGAACCCAACAGGTATATTGAGACTATTGTTTGTAGGGGATTATGGTACTTGAGAAAGGCCTCTAGGCTTCCTGTCTTGCATTATTTTTTTAAAATAATACAAGTGAATGCTTGAAATATTTGAATAAATGCAAAGAAAGATAAATTTGGATGTGAATAAAAAGAAAAGCTAACTACAGGCTAATGAAGTAAAATACTCAAAGAAGTATTTAAGAGGCACTAAAGTAAGTGGGGGTAATGAGTTAATATTTGCAAAATTTACTGTTTTGGCATGAGTAACAAAACTTCTTAAGTCTACCAATTCAAGATGTATGGTGAAATTGTAGAAATTAGACTTTACCCATATGCAATCAAATCTTATTTTAATGAACACGAAAGATTCCAACATAGTTGAAAATCAAGACTTTGGTAAAATAAACACTTTAAAACTGATGAAGAAGACTATTACAGAAAGTAGTCACAATACCATATTAGGTGAAAGGGTTACTCTGGTATCTGTAAGGATGGCATATTAAAGCTACACCTATCTCGAGTGGATTTTTATGTTAGAAAATAGTGTGGATAGATTGTATTGTTTAAAATGGCCATTTGAAGATGAAATCTTCTGATATTTTGCAGGGAGTATAATAAGAAAAATATTACCATATGTTATTAGAACCACAGTCAGATAACAAGAACTGTGAAAAAGCCTGTGCCAAAGTCTCAGTAATATGATAAAATTAACAAATAGAGACAGTATATTCTGAAAGGAGTGGGAAGAAAAAGCTACATTTCTTTTCAACAGCTGCTTTTACCAGAGCTAAGAAAGTGGTTGAGGATAGGTGGGTGGCCGACAAGTCACCATCTTGAGCAGGAGGAGGGAGTGAGAAATAGCAACTCTGCAAAAGTAATGGTAAAGATTTCCTCCTTATATTTACCTTTTCATCCAGCCTGGATTTTTCAGTCTTTCTCCCTTGATAAGCAAAAAGCTATAAGGATGTGTATAAAGCTTTTTATCCCACCGAAAACCACTGGACAGAACTTTTCAGGGACATCTGGTCTCACTTACGTAGTAGAATGACAGAACTGTTCAACATTTGTAAGCGCCTTGGAAAATGGGATACATGACAGTTTACATCCTGTCTCTCCTCTTTGTGTGTGGGTAGGTTTGAATTTACTGATTAGGTGTAGATAACTTCAACAGGTTTAAAGCTAAAGCACTGTTAGGTTACAAGTCTGTCTGTGAAATTTCCTTGACAATAAGAAGGAAAAGATGAAAAAAGAAAACTTGTAATTAAATATCTTAGCCGACCACCCCTTTATGCTAACCAGATTTTGGATCTTTTATGAGGAGCTTAGTGGTGACTCCTCATCACTTAAATCATTGTGATAATTTTCCCCTTAAAAATGTACAGACACACTTCTGTAGTAATAACAGCTTCAGCAGCTTGAGACAATAGAACCTAGGAGTTTCCATATTTAGCCTTTGCTCCATTTTTAGAGCCAAGGAGCTCATTTCTCTCCTTCATGCTGTTAATAGATTTTCAAGTTACTCAGGTATTTAAAACATTTCTTTTAAATTACAGAAGTGGAAGAAATCATAGAATTGACACTTTGGGAACTATCTTTTCTAGATTTACTCCCAAACTCATTCTGCATGAGGCAGATCTAAATAAAAATCCAAAAGCACCTTCTCAGAGAATCACTGATGCTAACACTGGGGATGGTTAAAAAAAAAATAAAAAAATAAAAAATAAAATAAAATAAAAAATGATAGTAGATTCTGGTTAAGCACTGTGGGCACAGAGTATCTTACATTTCTTTATGTCTTTTTCAATTTCTTTTATGAATGTCTTACAGTTTTCAGATCTTTCACCTCCTTGATTAAATTTATTCCTAAGTATTTTATTCTTGTTGATGCTATTGTAAATGGGATTGTTTTCTTTATTTCTTTTTCAGATATCTCATTGTTAGTGTATAGAAACACAACAGATTATCTGTATGTTAATTTTGTATCCTGCAGCTGAACTTGTTGATTGGTTCTAACAGTTTTTGGTGGAGTCTTTAAGAATTTTCATATGTAAAATCAAATCATTTGCAAAGACATTTGTACTTCTTCCTTTTCAAGTTTGTCAGGTGCTTTTTCTGCATCTGTTGAGATCGTATGAATTTTTATTCCGCTAATATGGTGTATCCCATTTATTTATTTATGTATGTTGAACCATCTTTGCATCCCAGGGATAGATCCCACTGGCTCATGGTGTACAACATTTTAATGTGCTGTTGAATTGGGTTTGCTAATATATTTTTTAAATATTTTATTTATTTATTTGTCAGAGAGAGAGAGAGCACATCGGGGGGAGAAGTAGACAGAGGGAGAAGGAGGCTCCTACTTAGCAAGGAGCCTGATGTGGGACTCAATCCCAGGACCCCGGGATCATGACCTGAGCTGAAGGCAGAAGCTCAACTGACTGAGCCACTGAGGTGTCCTGGCTTTGCTAATATTTTGTTGAGAACTTTTGCATCTATATTCATAAGGGATATTTATCATTAGGGTTTTTTTTTTTTTTTTCTTTTAGTGTCTTTTTCTGGCTTTGATATCAGGGTAATATTGGCATCATATAACGAATTTGGGAGTGTTTCCTCCACATCAATTTTTTTGGAAGTGTTTGAGAAAGATAGTGTTAATTCTTCCTTAAATGAGTGGTAGAGTTTGTCTGGGAAACTAGTCCTAAGCTTTTGTTTGTTGGGAGATGTTTGATTACTAATTCAATCTCCTTACTCATGATCGGTCTGTTTATATTTTCTGTTTCTTCATGATTCAGTTTTGGTAGGTTGTATGTTTCTAGGAATGTATCCCATTCCTCTAGGTTGTTTAATTTGTTGGTGTAGAGTTGGTCATAATAGTCTTTTATGATCCTTTATGTTTCTGTGATTTTAGTTGCAATGTCTCTTTCATTTCTGATATTTTTGAGTCTTTTTTAGTTAATCTACCTAAAGGTTTGTCAGTTTTGTTGTTCTTTTCAAAAAACTAGTTATTAGTTTTATTGATCTTTTCTATTGTTTTTCTAGTCTTTTTCATTTATTTCTGCCCTGATCTTTGCTATTTTTTTCCTTCTGCTAACTTTGGGCTTATTCATCTTTCTTTAATTGCTTGAGGTATAAGGGGTTATTTGACCTCTTTCTTTTCTCTTAATGTAGGTGTTTATTGCTATAACATTTTCTGTTAGGTATGCTTTTGCTGCATTCTTTAATTTTTGGTATGTTGTGTTTCCATTTTCATTTGTCTCAAGATATTTTTTTGATTTGTCTTTTAATTTTTTCCTGAGTCTCATTGGTTGTTCAGTAGCATGTTGTTTAGTCCCTACATATTTGTGAATTTTCCAGTTTTCTTCCTATTATTGATTTCTAGTTTCATCATATTATGGTCAAAAAAGATACTTGGTATGATTTCTGTCTTCTTAAATAACTTATTTTGTGATATATAATCTACCCTAGCCTTCTATAAAGGCTCACTTGTCAATGGGTGATTGTTAAGACTATGTTCTCCAGGGGCTCCCAGACCACAGGTAACAGGAAGTAGAGCTAGTACACAGGCCATTGCAGGGTCCACAGCCATGACTGAGGTCTGTATGCCTATTATCCAATGTAAAGGTCAACAGGACTCCTTTGAGGTCTCTTTGTGCTTGATCCCATAGCTCCCACAAAGGTGCTTTGTTCATGTCTGGGTGCCAAATTGTTCTTGAAGGGGGGATAAAAGCAAGGGAAGTCTTATTTGGTCATGTTGCTGGTGTCACTCCTCCGATATTCTTTTCTTTTACTGCTGGCCATAGGCAGAAGATATGTTCTCAGGTTCTGATTGTGTTCCAAGATAAAGTCATGAGGATATCTCTAGTTAGGTGGCTTACTCATATAATACTTTTTATCTCCTTGAATAGCATGTATAAGTCACTTAACATTGTATTATTTACTCATATATATATATATATATATATATATATATATAGTTTTTAACATCTACAATAAATTCATAAGGCAGATATAGTCATCATACATAATCCATGTGTGCCTACTCAGGATCAGAGAGACTAAGTGGTTTACTCAAAGTGGTTGTTGAGTAAGAAATTACAAGGACTTGGAGCAATTCTAGTTTCACACTCTTATTTCCTATCCTTGGGAAGTAAGAAAAAAAATGGTGGCTTTGGAAAAATTTAATTGAGGCCACCAGGTCTCAGGTTAAAACATAGTGTTGGAGAAGAAGAAACCATTCATGACCAGGTGAAGTGAGTTTTGGATTGATATGGGACAGGCATGTGACTGTGTTGATGGGACAGAGCAGATAATCATTGAAGTCTAGTATCACAGTATGAAATGTGTTTGGTTGCTGCTATTTAATGTACAAATGTGAGAAATCTGTTCTCTGTTGGAAGGCAACTCATAAAATAAATAAATAACATCGTATCTATTAACATTAGCAAATGAGAACAGAAAATAGATGACTTTGAAAACCATACTTTTTAACATACCATATGAATGATGCAGATTCGTTGGGGGTGAAAAAAATAACAATCTGTTCATATTGGTTGCCAGAAAGTTACTGAATTTTAAATATGGGTACTTCTGATTTGACTGTGGAGGCTGACAGAGCTGTGTGTCTGAAATTTTAACCAAAATGACTGGTGAGGCTAGGATATGATAGTAGATATTCTGGACTTGGAATATGTACTTAACAATGCAAATATCTTACTGAGGTGTAATATATGTTTTACAACCTTTGTTTTTTCTGATGTTACTATGAACTTTATGCAAGAGTATTTGTTACTCAAAATATAATAAAAAATCATAAAAAACAAATGAAGGGTGGATTAAAAGATTAGCAGCAGCAGATAAATCACCACCATTTGATCACTTATATTTGGAGATGATAGAGTGATATGCTAAGAGAAGCACATTCAAAATACTTCCAACTCACGAGAAATTCTGAGTAAGATAATGTATCTAAGTTGAAACTTCCTCTCTAACTCTCCTTACTCTTTAAAGTTATGTATTTTGGGGCTGTCTAGCTGGAAATATGTTTAGTCAGATGATGAACTGTTATTTATTTCAAGATGATGGTATGTGAAATTCTGGATGAGATTTGTGTTTTAAGGCTAAAGGAATGCTGTCATATTAGGGGGAATGCCTGCTTTGGAAGGACGTATTGACTTCTAGGAACAGTAGGAGCAAAAACCACATCAGTAGGAGATCTGGACTCTCAGGCAGTCGGAACTGGCAAAACTACATTTCTAGTCTGAGAAAGTGAAATAAAGAATCATAAAGATAGAGAGGCTGATGCTTTTCTGCCCAAAAGTTGTCTGGATCTTTCTAAGAGCAAAGAATATGATGGAACCTGAAAGAAAGTTTATAAGTTTGAATATCAGGAAAGCAATCAAATTAAACTTCAACATTTGAATTTAAATGATTTTTTTTTCAAATGAGTAACATTTTTCTACATATGTGTGTTATGCACTGGGTTGATGATAAAGAAGAATAAAGTCACATGTCTGCTTTAAAAAGTCTAGTAATAAGTAAGGGAGAGAGACATGTCTACCATATGAATAAAAATAATAAAAATATGAGGAAGGACCAATGTGCAAAGATATGTCCTTTCTTCAATTTCAACTACTGTTTTAATATTTTCTATTTTGGGCTGCACTCTTAGTGAGATCACAACACTGAAAGTTTCTCCCAGCCAGATAGTGATTAGAGCAATACGGAAATTTGCTAGTAATCTGTGACTACCACTTATTGATGGTGACAATTCGGATTTCTTTTTTAAAATTAATTAATTAGTTAATTAATTAATTTTTAAAATATTTTATTTATTTGACAGGGGGTGGAGGAGAGAACAAGCAGGGGGAGTGGCAGAGGGAGAAGCAGGCTCCCCGCTGAGCAAGGACCCTGATATGGGACTCAATCCCAGGACCTTAGAATCATGACTTGAGCCAAAGGCAGATGTCCAACTGCCTGAGCCACCCAGGCATCCCAGACAATTGGGATTTCTAATTAGACTACAGGGTATATAGAGATTTTTTGACCTTCCTTGAGAAGTGGGTGGTGTGCAGACAGGTAAGACTGTGGCCCCTCAGGAAGACTGAGTTACAGACAAGAGCTGTGTCCAGAAGGGCTGCTTAGAAGAAAGAGGGAGGAGTGGTGGCCAGAGCTATTGTGTGAGGGTGTAATAAGAAAAATATTTGTGTTCCTTGTGATGCCCACTAATCAAACAGATTAGGCCTTTTAAATATTACTTCGAGTTTGTCTTTCTGCATCCTTCCCCCATCCATCCTTCCTTCCTTCCTTCCTTCCTCCCTCCCTCCCTTCTTCTCTCTCCCTTTCTCTCTCTCTCTCTTTCTTTTTTTCCATTTGTAATCCTGTAAGGGCTGTCCTGATGATTCTGATTTTCATAGATATGAAAAAGTAAAATCTTGTGACTGTGTGGCACACAGTATTAGACAGGGTTCTTAGAAATTTAGGACTCTACTCAGAAATATATTAGATATGCTGCACTTATTGAAAACATCAATTTACTTATTGTTAACTCTTTCTTAGTCATGTTACTGGAAGGAATCATTTAGACTGTCCCAAGTAGTAGGTAGGCTGAAATCAATTTATTTGAATGCTCAAACTTTCTTTTCTTTTCTTTCTTTCTTTCTTTCTTTCTTTCTTTCTTTCTTTCTTTCTTTCTTTCTTTCTTTCTTTTTCTTTCTTTCTTTCTTTCTTTCTTTTCTTTTCTTTTCTTTTCTTTCTTTCTTTCTTTCTTTCTTTCTTTCTTTCTTTCTTTCTTTCTTTCTTTCTTTCTTTCTTTCTTTTTCTTTTCTTTTCTTTTCCTTTCTTTCTTTCTTTTTCTTTCTTCCCTCCCCTCCCCTCCCCTCCCCTTCTTTCTTCTTTCTCTTTCCTTCTTTCCTTTCTTTGAAGTAAAGCATAATTTAAACACTTAAATTATCTGGGACTGGGAGTGATATCAGATGTTAATGTTTAGTAATTTTTTGTAGCAGGACAATTCTCTCAAAGAGAAAAGAAAGATAAGAAAAAAAAAGAAAGAATTATTATGTATCATAGAATGTGTGTTTTGCATCTTTGAGAGGAGATAGATATTTGAGTAGATATGGTGGGCATGTTAGGATTCTCCATAGAAACAGAACCAATAGTATATATATATGTATATTTCTCTCTATATAGGTTATTATATATAATGCATCTATATGTAGATCCTATATACATATGACTATATCATTATATCATATATACATATAGACTTATTGTAAAGAATTATCTCATGTGATTATGGAGGTTGACAGTTTCCAAGATCTGTGGTGGACAAGCCGGACACCTAGGAGAGCCAGTGGTGTAGGTCCAGTCCATAGGTTGGCAGGCTTAAGATTCAGGAAGAGCTGATGTTTTAGTTCATAGTCTAGGACAGTCAGGCAGGTGGAATGCCTTCTTATTCAGAGGACGCTCAACCTTTTTATTCTACTTAGGCCTTCAACTGATAATATGAAGTCCACCCACATTAAGGAGAGCAATCTGCCTTACTCAGATTATCAATTTAAATGTTAAACTCATTCAAAAACACCCTCACAAAAACATCCAGAATATTATTTGGTCAGATATCTGGGCACTCTGTGGCCTAGTCAAGTTGACACATAAAATTAACCATCACAATGGGCAAGACAGAAGTGGCTACAGGAGGCAAAATGTGAGGCTAGTGTAGCAGTGAGGTCAGAAAGATATTTCGTCATGTGGCTTCAACCAGAAACTGAAGAAAGGTCATTTGGGCACCCATGAGCTATAAAATATTATTCTTTCCAAGACAATAAAACACAAAACTTAAGGGGCAGGATAAAGTAGTGAGGACTCTTTAAGGGTGAGAATCTTTTCAAGGGTTTATCAAAATATGGACAAGGAATGCTGACAGGGTGCAGGTGGGATCCTCTGGGGCTTTTGCATTCATGTGACCTCCTCAGCTATGTCAGTGGTATCTGCTCTAGATCCCCATTTTGTAGCATCAACTTGCTGAGTTTTCTATCTGTATTTTTCCTTTTAGATAGATATTAAATGTTGTGTTTATGGTTTCTTACTGGCTTAGAACTGCATAAAGACAGAAGAAGGAGCAAGTATTTTCAGCCAGTAATGTGACCAATCACTTTTTTGAAAAGTAAGTTTTTCAAGGGAAGACGTTTACCGGACTAAGTGATTTGAGGAGACAGCATACTCCTGGCACTGTCTGCCTGCCCACAGAGCAGCTTTCTGAGTTTTCTTTCCTCCCTTTGTAAGCTCTGTGGCTCCTAGGCTAACACAGAAGGCCACCCCTGGGACAATTTTAACTCTCCTCACTGATAGGGCAGGGCATTTCCCCTGCCCTGCTCAAGGCTGCCTCTTATTCTTTGGTGGACTTCTTACCCTGTTGCCCATGATTTCTCTTCTTAACAGGTAATTACAAGAAACTGTTCAAGTATGATCCTGTAAGCCACTTACAGTGAATAAGTGGGTCAAAAGCAAAGGTGAAAGATGCAATCTTTGAATGCTAAATCTCATTGACGTTTAAGGGTATCTTCTTGTGTTGCATGGATTTCTGTTCAGCAGAGATGGCCCCATAGCAAGAGATTAATGTTGCAGACATAGAGGTTGATGAACTTAAACGATCTTAAGAAGAAGCTATTCTTCACACATAGCTATCTAGGATGCCACGTTGGAATGCATTTTCATCTACATGGAGGCTGTGTGTGGAGATATTTCCTGTAACTTCTGCAACCAGAAAGATAAATATTTTCTGATTAATATTTCTGTGGTCAACTAGAGTTTCTCAGCTTCATCTCATGAAGGAAAAAGATTTAGCACTAATTCAGTGACCTACTTTCTTGCCAGGATTGTCACCTGTGGGCTCAGTCCTGCTCTAAGCCAGTAGGAAATATGATGCTAGGCCAAAGGCCAGAGGTCACAGATCAGTCCACTGGTGTTGCTTTTTTTTGTTCTAATTCTTAAATAGTATACATAGCTTTGTATGGCTAGGTAGGAGAGAAATGTAGATCCAAGAAGCCAGCTGGGTCAGACAAATTCTTGGCAGTCACTGATGTGCAAGATGACCATATATCTGATTTGACCCCTATTTAATTTGGAGAATTTCTAACTCAAATGATTGTAAACACTTTCTCTTTTTGTAACCAAAGCATAATTTACATATACCCAAGTGCAAACATTATTATATATAGTGTGTCAAATAAGAATAGAACAGGTGGAACTCATGGGTGGTTCAGTCAGTTAAGTGTCTGACTTTGGCTTAGGTCCTGATATCAGTGTTCTGAGATCAAGCCCCATGTCAAGCCCCAGGTCAAGCCCTATGTCAAGCCCTACCTCAGGCTCCATGCTCAGTGGGGAGTCTGCTTGTCCCTCTACCCCTCCCCCTGCTCATACTCTCTCTCTCAAATAAATAACTAAAATCATTAAAAAAAAGAATGGAACAAGAAACACAGAATTTCTGACATCACCAACAATTTTAAAATCACATTCTCTTTTTTATTTATTTACTTATTTATTTTTTATATTGTGATAAGAATGCTTGAGATCTACCCTCTTTACAATTTTTTAAGTACACAATACACTATTGTTAAGTATAGGCATGACGTTGTACAATAGATCTTTAGGACTTACTCATCTTACATAACTGAAACTTCATACTTGTTGAACAACAACCCTCTATCCCACCAGTACAAAATTTTTAGGTAACTTCCATACATACATATTCATTTATAAATTACATATAAGAATGTATATGTAATGTTCATCATAAAACATTCCTAAAATAGAAATATGAAACAAGATACAAAAAGAAAGGAGAGCTCATGTTAGTATAATAGGAATAACTTGTATTTATTGAGTAATTATTATGTACCTGTACTCCAAAGGAATATGGCCTGAGGAGTATACTCATTCCCTTTGCAGCTTGTCCATCTAGATCATGATGAACATTTACTTGTTTATTCCTGTCTTGCTCATCTTCCGGATGGGGACATTGATTGCCTTCTGGCTTCTCTGTATTAACTTGTTTCATTTTGTCTTGTACTTCCGAAGTTAGCTATGTAGACCTCTAGAATTTATGTGTTCTCCATATGTCCCTTATTTCCCCTCTAGCTTCACAGACATTTATGTAGATCTGGAATGTTTGCTTCAAACTATGACTTGTTTCAGCTCTAGGGGCCAACTTATCTTATTCTGCCTTGTCCAATAGTTGCCAACAATGGACATGAGTATGTGTGCTTAATATTTACAACTTGTTATGTTGTAAATATCTAAGAAAAAATTCTAAGGTCTTCTGTCTCAGTGCAGGCTATTACACTATGTAGTGTGGATAGTTTTGGCACTGACATATCATTATCCTTTGCTTTTAAGTGATGTCAAGTTTTATAAGTATCTTGAGACAAAAACAAATATGTCACACACTTGTAGCCAATCCTGAGTTGAAAAAATGGTCTTTTAAAATGTAAAGCTACAGTGTCTGCTGTTTGAAACTTTTTCTTACATTCAGATATGGTGTGCTCAGGATTTTTGCTTCTGTGATGATTGGACCCAAAGTTGCTTAGTCTGCTGCTATTGTGCTACCTTGGTATCACTTGATTATGCATTGAGATCTGCAGGTTCAAAACTGTTAGTCTGTCTTCATGTCTTACAATTAGTTGTCCCATTGTGTGTATGTGTGTGTGTATTTTAATATTAGTACTTAAAAAAATAATTTTGAAATAATTTCAGGCTTGGAATGTTACAAAGATAGTACTAACGATGTCCTTGTAAATTTCACTCAATTTTCCCAAATGTCAGCATCTTACATAACCATGGCCAGTTATCAAACCCAGAAATTCCTGATACAACACCAGTAGCTAATCTATAGACATTGTTTACATATTATTAATTGGCCCATTAATGTCCTTATTTTCTGGACCAGGTTCTGATCCAGGATCACACAGTTGTTATATCACTTTAGTCTCCTTTAATCTGGAATAGGTTTTCAGGTCTTTCTTTATCTTTCATGAGTAATGGCCAGTTGTTTTGTAGAATGTCCCTCAAATTGGGTTTGACATGTTTTCTTATGATTAAATTCAGTTTAGGAATTTTGGCAGGAATAGCAGAGAAATGATGTTGTAACATTCTCAGGGCATCATATCAGAAGGTATATGATATAGATATTTCTTACTGCTGGAAATATGAGCTATGATCACCTAGTTAATGTAGTAACTGCCAGGTTTCTCCACTAGAAGTATAATATTTTTCTCTTTATGTGTGTCTTCATAGAACTTTCTCTTTTTCCACATTTATTTATCTGTCTCGACTCATGGATATTTATTTGGTTATAAATTTTATTCAATCAGAGTATAAGTTATAATCTATATTAGTCAGGGTTCTGTGGATAAACTGAACTAATTGGATAGATATATGGGTAGATAGATAGACAGATATTTGTTATGAGGAATTGGCTCATGTGATTATGGAGACTGAGAAGTCCCACAGTCCGGCATCTGCAAATTGGAGTCCCAGGAAAGCTGGTCCTGTAGGTTCCAGACCAAGTCTGAAGGCCTGGGAACCAGGAGAACCAATGGTATAAATTCTGTTTGTGGGCTGGAGAAGGTGAGATGAATGTCAAGCGGGCAGTCAGGAAGCAAAGGGGACAAATCCCTCCTTCCTCCTTTTGTTCTATTCGGTCTCTCAGTGGATTAGATGATGCCCACCTACGTTAGAGAGGGCAACCTGCTTTATTGAATCCACTAATTTAGATGCTAATCTCATCCAGAAATACTTTTACTCACACACTCCGAAAAATGTTTAGTCTGGGTACCCCGTGGCCAGTCAAGTTGACACATAAAATTAGCTGTCACATAATTCATTAATATGATTATCTATTATGTTGCTGAAATTGTCCTGAAGTTGAATATTAAAAGCTCCCTCAAGTTGACTTCTATTTCATTTATCATCAAATATCTATATTAAAAATTATTTCATCCTGATGTCTTCAGTTCCAATTCAACACCTCAAAATTGATTCTGACCTTCCCCTTTCCTGATTTATAACACTTGAAATCTGGCTCTCATTATCCACAATATATTCACTTATTTGCTGAAGAATATACATGGTTTCAGAATTGGTAACCTGTATCTATGAAAAACAAGTTTACTAACTTGAGTGCAATGGTTGTATACAGTTTTAACTTGCTTAGATTAGGTAGTTAAAATACTGTTGTACAAAGTTTGGTTAGTTTTTTATTTTTCTTTGTTCCCTTCAATGTGGTTATGTAATAACAGATAAATATATGTATTTTTATATTTATTTTTATATTCTTTTCTGTCTTTTATGATAGGGGTTATATGATAGAGTCTCTTTTGTACTGTGATTTCTTCATTTAGCAGTGTACCCTGGAAATATTCCATATAACTTCAAAGAGATCTTCCTCATTCATTTTACAGCTACATTTACATTGTGTTTATTGTTTATACTCTGGTTTCTCCTCATATCGCACAAATCTTTCGCCTTTTACATTGTGTTTATTGTTTAATTAACCACTTTTCAATGTATGAACATTTAGATTGTTTCCAGTATTTTGTAATTACAAGCAATGTGTCAATGAATAACTGTGCTTATATGTATTTTGAATTGTTAGATGTGTAGCTTCATACTTTCCCTTTTTAGTGTGTCATGTAGCAAGTTTTCTGTATCTTTCTAGAATACATGCTTTTTCTGTGGCACGTTTGCTGTGGCAAGGTTCTGGAATTGACGTTAAGTAACTTTTGGTAGTTCCTCCAAATAATAATTATCTAATATGAATGCATTTAATGTTCCAGGGGACAGCTGTAAGAATGTGACACTCGTTCAAAATGTATTCTAAATACGATGTTCAAAAATGTTTTAATCAATGGGGGCAAAAATAAAATGTGCGTGGAGGTTCCCAAACTTAAGTCATCACTTAGCAAGTACTAAATTTCTCACTTACACACAGTTCTAAGTCATACCTGCTGATTTTCTTTGTGGTATACCAACTGTTTTGTAAAACTGATGTATTTTTTTAATTAAAAAAAAGTAACATCCCTTCCACAACAAATAAAATTTGATATGTTTTCACAAAGTTATTTATATTCAGAAATAGGGGCAGAGATACATTTCTCATTTTTATCATCTATCACTTCAGTTCACATGTACAAAAATTACACAAAAAGTATTGGGTCTCCTTTTACATTTTGCCAGCCAAATTTATGTCCTGTCCATCTTTTGGTACATGGAACCAGGTTGTCTCATCTTTATTTCCAATTCTTGTTTATTGAACAACAGCAATGCTCTACATGAGACTAGACCATAAACATGTTTCTTCAAATGTAAAATAGAAGTAATTATATTCTGCACAGTAAGTAATAAAAGATTAATGAGGTAGTGCCCATAAAGTATTCATTTAAGTAGCTCTGGAAAAAAAAAATTAAACACACATTTTCATGATCCCTTAAAACAAAAAATTAGGGAGATTTCCTTTGAAGAAGTCGAATCTATTTTATTATTTTTATTATTTATATATTTGTGGAATAATATCCTACTGTTATCCTATTTCCACATTTAGTGCCTTCTTTTCATTATTTTTCCATCTTTTGTACTAAATACTGTTTAGTGCCTTTCTTCATTCCTTCTTGTCTTTGTTCTATTTTATCTTTCTCATAACCTCTCTCTGCCCCAAAAGGCAAGCAAAATATGTTTCTGTTTCATTTAGTGAACAATTTATTTATTTCTAATTTATATGCGATGTTTTATGGAGCAAAGGACCTTGCTTGGTATTTCATGCTTTGAAATGTCCCATCTCTGATTATAATGTATAACATATAATAAGAATTCTAAAGGCACATGAAATTTCAATATTCATTTATTTTAAATTAACCAACCAAATAACAGCATTGAAAATCTGCACATTTTTATAACCATTCACTATTAGACACATGGAATCTAGTTATCATTGTAAAAGCCAACTTTGCTTATTTTTGGAAAGGCAGTACTTTGGATATGATAATCAGGGAGCACTCACAACATTGTGTCAGAAAGCACATTATTTTGTTCTGGAAATATCCACTATATTCTGCAGATGATTCTTCAGAAAATCTTAAAACACATTAAAAAATACTTTTGCAAGTGTTTTATAATCAGACATAGGTTGTTTCATTTCTATATTTGTATGTAATATATATTTTATATATATTCATATATATATATATTTTGATATATATGTGAATTAGAAGGTTGGACACTGACAATTTGTATGGTATTTTCAAGATCCCCCTTCCCCAAGGGTTAATCAGTTCCAAGAAACTGAATCCTATTTCTGTTGCCAATTCATTAAAAATGGCCATACCTGTTGCCCAGGGCACTATTATTCCTTCAGACAGCCACAGTGGGGAAGAGATTTCTTTTCTTTTCTTACCTAATTAAAATAAAACAAATGAGCTATAATAGAAATCATAAAGTCACCATAGGATATTTCCTTGGGCTATCAGCTTTCCCAGATGGTCATTAATACCCAGATTATAACATGTAACAGTTCTCATTACTTCTTGCTATGTACTGCATCTTGAAAACAGGCTTATTAAATATTTGGAAACTGGTTAATATCATTGGAAAAATAATTATATGCAATGTTGACTCTTAACTGGCTTAAGGATAGATTAGTTAGAATTGGAGAATCCCTGACCAAAAAAAAAAGCAGGCAAAGAAGTATCATTATATGAGGCAACTGGCACAATTTTGCCATGTTCTGGGTGGAATATTAGTAAAGTCAGTTGATTGAGTACTAATTTTCTGCTTCTAGTGTTCCCTTAGCTTGTGTTGTGCCTTTGGAGACACAGGGAAGAAAGACCATAGTCTTTGTCCTTAAAATCTTGAGAACAGTTTGATGATGTGTACAGTCAAGAGTTAAGTGATGTGTTGAGGAGGCTGGATTGTGTAGCTAAATTGCCTCCTGAAGCTTTTAATTTCCCCCAACCTCCAGACAAATGAAGAACTGAAAGTCAAAGAGTAACAATAAGTAAAAATTTTATTTAAAAAAAAATGGTTTTGCTAAATCCCCTGCGTAGATAAGACAGTTGATTATTCAGAAACTGGTTATTATGATGTTTGAAGACACAATTTTATTTAAAAATTAATCAAAGTTTTACAAGAAGAGATTGTTACAATAAAAATAGGGGAGGAAGGTATCTTCAAATCTATGATTATTTTTTGCATTTGCTTAGACATATATATGCCTGCTTGAAAAATTCGATAGCATTCATCATACCTAAATTTCTCCACCATTAACTATTTGCACTTGGAAACCAGCCCTCACTATTGTGGTTGTTAACTGCCTTCAACATTTCATACACTAAATTCAGAAATGCAATTAGCAAGCTGAATATTGTATCAACATTTGATAATTGCACTTAAATATACAGCATATTATGCAGATTTCCTCAAATATGCTATTCCTTTATTCACTCCTAGAAAATTTCTATTCTTTTTGGCATGTTTTATTTTCCTTCTTTATGCAAAAGTGATGGTGTCGAATGCTAATCAGTTGATTCTTGGTCAAATCTCAAGCAATTATTTTCAAGTCATTAGTTTAGCCTTTTGTGTCTCTGACATTCTGAAAACATTTTATTTGAATTCCTGATTTATCTTTCCTTAATAAACCAACTTCTGGCCTTTAATAGGTACTTGTCCAAGGGAATATGGAGAACAGAACAAACGTGTCTTTTCTGAATGGGCTACTAGCAAGTTCTGGCAATTTTTAGGCTTGAGTATTTGCTGTGGGTGCCCTTGAAAATTAGCTGTTTGGCCAGAGAATATGAATGCTCTGTGTAGTAGGCATGACTCACGTTTCTGCTTTTCTCACCCAATACTGATATTTCTGGTGCGAAGAGTGGTTGGGAATTGACCAAGATTCCAGATGTCTTGGACTATGAAAGTCTTTTTGATTCTCCTGGATGTGCTGTAACTAATTGTGACTCAGTGTTACATGGCCACTTTAGTTTTTCACATCCCACTAGCTACTGCCCACATGTCTCTTTCCATAGTTATTGCTTAAAACCAGCCCCTTAGAGGGACACCTGGGTGGCTCAGTCAGTTAAGCGTCTGCCTAGGGCTCAGGTCATGATCCTGGAGTCCTGGGATCGAGTCCCACATCAGGCTCCCTGCTTGGCGGGGAGCCTCGTTCTCCCTCTGCCCCTCTCCTTGCTTGTGCTCTCCCTCTCAAAAATAAATAAAATATTAAAAAACAACAACAACAACCAAACAAACAAACAAAAAAAACCTCAGCCCCCTAGGGATTCTAAGGATTAATTTCCAGGAAGAGCATAGATAATCCTTGCAAGTAGTAGAAAGAATGTTATTTTATTAGTATTTCGGTAACTTCAAATCCATGAATGATAGCAACCTCTGAGAAAACATTTGACATACTATTTTAGATGTTTCCTTCAAAGAAGAGGGAACAAGATGGATTTTGAAGGACAATGAAGCTCATTAGCCTGAGGGGAGCTAATTTTTACTCAGGGTCTTTTTACCCAGGTGTGTCTGTGATCTAAAAGTAAGATTTTATATTGTTATTAAACAAGTATTTTAACCTGCCATGTTTCCCATTTCTTAAGGTTACTGTTGTTTCTACATTAGTACTACAGAGTACCTTCAGCTTTCAAACTTCTTCATTCATCACTAATTTATTTAACAAATTGTTCTAAACACTTTTTGTATGCCAGGCACTAGATTAGGCATTGAAATACAGATATCAAGAGTATAAGGTTCTTTTCTTGGTTTCAATAAGCTCAAAGTCTAGTGGGAGACAAAAATTAGTTAAACCATCCATTGGAGCATTCAAAAATCAGACTGGAGTGGGGAGGGTGATAGGTGATAAAGGAGAAAACTTTCTTTCAGAGGAGATAATGTGGTGAGTTGAATTTCAAATTATAAGAAGGAAAATGAAGAAAGAACATTCCACCCAAAAGTTAGAGCATCTGGTAGCAAGATTTGAGATTCATGAGGTGTTTGCAGTGTAGCAAAATAATAGTGAAATGATTGATAACAAATACTCCAGAGGAAGAGTTCCTGGGTTAGATTTTGGCTTACCATATACTGTGCAGCCTTAAACAGGTTGCTGCTTTTTTGTACTTTTGTTTCCTCATTGGTAAAAATAAGAAAAATAAGTCTACTTTCCTCAGAAGTCTGCTGTAAAATTAAATGAAATAATATAAGAAAATGCTTAGAATTGTGCATGATAAAATTAAGTCATTTCCAACTCCAACCATCCAGGTTACTGTGGAAGTCTTTGGATTACCATTAACTCCAGAGGGACATTTTCAAATGGAAAGAATAAAATGAACAAAGACAAATTTATGAGTTACAAATTTCAAAGGTGAAATAAAGGATGCAAGTAGGCGTAGTTCAATTTTTCCTTTCACTCCTGACACTAAAATGTCTATAAGCCTTGGAGAGAAATTACAGTTGGATCATATTTTAGAGGGTTTAACAAGTACAGAGAAATACAAGGGACTCTTACAGAATAGAATCCCCCCTTGAGGCCTTGAAGTTTGGGAAATTCGAAAGAAGGGAAAAGCAGTGCTTCCTCAAAACTGTGTGTGGCTCTGATAGTCAAATGTCTTTGATGGAGTTGTTTGTGTCCAACTGAGAATAAGAGAACACATCCAGAATTAGATCTGAAACAGACTGAGACAGAAGGAAAAGCTCTCTTCTTTATTTTTAAAAAAATTTTTTTAAAGATTTTATTTATTTGAGAGAGAGAGAATGAGAGAGAGAGAAAGCACATGAGATGGGGGGAGGGTCTGAGGGAGAAACAGACTCCCCACCGAGCAGGGAGCCCAATGCGGGACTCGATCCAGGGACTCCAGGATCATGACCTGAGCCGAAGGCAGTCGCTTAACCAACTGAGCCACCCGGGCGCCCAAGCTCTCTTCTTTAAACATGGAGTGATAATTATGTAAGTCACCTCCACCATCCTCACTTAATCTCCCAAAGATTAGACTCAACCCCTAGGATAAGTAGTGCAAAAAATAAAAATAAGAGGGTTATAATCCTTTATGTGACTAAGTATAGGTCCTAAATGACTGAGAAATCACTAAGTTGGACCGAGTTTACATGAAAGTGACTAAAATCAGGCATATATAGTTTGTAATCAGAAAATCAAACTGAGTTATAAGAAAATAAAGTTAAAACTTTGCACAATGGCATCTGTAATTATGAATGCCTGTACCCCTGCATGATAAGAGGCTTGAACTTCTTCCTAAGGTCAATTAGATGCCATTGAAAGATACTAAGCTGAGAGGTGGTATGATTATATTTTTATTTTAGTCAGAAAGCACTTAGGGAGAAAATTAATTGGATAGGAGAGGGAGGAAAAGCAGCAGGGCATAGATAAGGGAATCAGTTAGAAGGATATTACTGAAATTTGGGCAAAAAAGAATTAAGTTCCCTAAATGTTATAGTGAAGTGAATGAATCTGAAAGATACTAAGTGGAAAGAATTCATAGGACTTAATGGCTTTATACATGGAGGGTGTTAGAGGAATGGAGGATACATTCATTCATCCATTCATTCATTTAATAATTATTGAGCATCTGCCATGTGCCAGACATTGTGTTAGGTTCATGGAATATAGGAGTGAGCAAAAAATGACGATGATAGTCATGACTATCAGTGAACTTACAGTGTAAAAGAGAGATATAGTTATCAAACAATCACACAAACAAATGTAAAATTATAGCTCTGATAAATGGTAGAACTCAGGGTTTCTTGATGTGATAAAAGATTTAAACTGGACAAGGGAGGTAAAGGAACATTGTCTGAAAGATGAACAACTGAGCTTACAGAGTTGAAGGATTGGGGGGGTTAATTTCGTTTTGGGAGAAGAAAAATCTGCCTGACATTTCAAATATTTCTGATTATGACCATCAGTAAAAAATGTATTTTACCTAATGACCCAGCATCCGTACAATAGACACAAACATACAGGTGTACATGGATGCATGCCACATACACACACGCGAAAGAAAAAGAAAGAAAGAAAGAAAGAAAGAAAGAAAGAAAGAAAGAAAGAAAGAAAGAAAGAAAGAAAGAAAGAAAGAAAGAAAGAAAGAAAGAAAGAAAGAAAGAAAGAAAGAAAGAAAGAAAGAAGAGAAAGAAAGAAAGAAAGAAAGAAAGAAAGAAAGAAAGAAAGAAAGAAAGAAAGAAAGAAAGAAAGAAAGAAAGAGAAAGAAAGAAAGAAAGAAAGAAAGAAAGAAAGAAAGAAAGAAAGAAAGAAAGAAAGAAAGAAAGAAAGAACAAAAGCTTTGGGAATCAAATTTACTCTAACTACCTCCATGTATTCTGTCATGCTGTAAGTCTGTTTTATTATTTAATGTCCCAGGCAGTCTGTTAAATTGATTTCATGAGCCTCCTTAGGAGTTGGAATCTACAGTTTGCAAAACACTGACTTATTTACAATGTTTACTGAATGCACAACATAATAATGTTTCTTCACATTAAGCCAATGAAGTAAATACCACCATTAGTCCCATTTCATATATAAGGCAACTGAGGTTACTGGTCTCAAGAAGTACAGTTAAGAAATGACAGATCTTGTATCATGAAGAAACCAGAGCCTGCATGCTTCATCACTATACTATATTATCTTGTTTCTTATCTGGCTATCTAGATGGATGAGAATAAATCTCAGTAAAGATAAGAAACCAGAAAGTAAAAGATCCTTTGAATATGATCTCCTATTACATATGGATCATATCTTTTTATATCCATAAAACAGACCACAGCATGGCCAAACTTACCAGTATGGCATGCCACTGACCATATGAAGGATTGTGAAATATTTCTAAAGGAATGAAAACAAAATGGAACCAAAGTTATTTGCCTTGCCAAATTAGGATTTAGCATAGAAATCCGTAAGATTTCTAATCTCCTTTATATCCTTTTATAAAATGGTAGCAAAACATAGTCATTTATACACTGTGATGCAGTGTACATCATGATTCAGTGTACACACACACACACATCCCAAAAGCTTCACAAAACAATATTTATTCTAATTATGTGTGATACATTATATTTTCCATTTTCTTTTAATTTTTCAAAATGCTGGCCAACACCCACTAAATTGAGGTTTACCTGCTTGCATACATCTTCCCAAGCATCTGCTGCATTTTGGTGTCATTTCTTTGGGGAATAGCTGTGTCTCCAGAAGTTCTCTATTAAAAATTCAGTTATCTCGTGTGAGTAGTGACACTTTAATCCATTATCAGTTTTTGACAACTTAATGGGAATTAGATTATCGGATTCAATTCAGTGTAACAAATATCTTTTGAAAATCACTAGGAAGACTCTGTGCAAGGTTCAAATAACTATATCTGGAAGCTGACTGCAAGAGCAGAGAAGGAGTAGAACAAAAGTGGATAACTTTGGATGGGGGGAAGGAGAAAGAGGATTCTGGAGCCCAGCTGTCCTCTGATAAGCTGATGTTGCAGAGCTGTAATGGGTGAGCCACTATAGGGCAGGGCCTGGAGCAATCTGAGTCCCCAGGGATCCTAGGGAATTATGAGGAAGAACCAGTGGTAACATAAGCTGGTATCAGAAGCAATGACACTCCAATAGCAAGGAGCTCACCTAATACCCAGATCTCAGTTTCTCATACATTCTCTGGTAAATGGAACCAGTGCTTCTTGGAGAAATGGCTGACTCCAGGACAGGGGCAAGATTAGCCTGGGATTGTCTTATGTGGCCAGAAAGTAAAAAGTATTCAAACAAACAAACAAACAGATTACCCACTATGACACCATGAGTATATGAAAGGGACACAAGAGACAACAGGAAGAGTTCCCAAGGCCAAAGCTGGAGCAATTTGAGCAACAAAATTAATGATGTAGTATTGGATTATAACCCAAAGTATAAAGTAAATATCTGTGGATGCATACTGATACATGACTAAATAAATAAAAGAATGGGGGAGAAGAGACAAATCTCAAGCGCAGAAGAACTCCACATAATTTATGTAGATACTCTACCAACAAGGAGGTGGCACATAAACCCGATGTCTTAAGTGACTTCCTTCCAAAATGCACAGTATGGAAAGGGGGAAGAAAAGGGTAATGTTACAGTGGAAAATCCTCAGCTAGGCAATGAAGGTTGACATCAACAATGATGAGCCTTGTTGATAGTGGGTACCTTTGAAATGATGATGAAAATAGAGCTTTCCCTCTGTGGTCTTTTTTCCCAACCCCTCTGATCTCAACTTAATCATGAGGAAAAAATTTATAAAAAACATTTAGGGATAATTTGTTAAGTTACTGACCAGTATTCCTCAAAACCACTAAGGTCATTAAAAGCAAGGCAAATCTGAAAAACCGTCAGAGCCGAGAGGAACCTAAAGACACATGATGACTAAATGTAATGTGGTATTCTGAATAAGATACGGATATTCAGAATGTGGAACAGAAAAGGACATCAGATAAAAACTAAGTAAATTTGAATAACGTATGGAATTTAGTTAATAAGAATGCATTAAATTTGTTTCATTGGTTGCCTCACATGTGCCATAAGTAATATAAGATGTTAACAATAGGAGAAACTGGGTGTTAGATCCGTGGAAACCCTCAGAACTAGTGTCACAACTTTTCTGTAAATCTTTAAAATTATAAACTATTAAAAAAGAAGTTGGCATCACAAATGGTAAAACGTTGGCATCACAACGTCCAACAAAACAAATTCTCTTCCTTATACCTCAGCCTCCAGCTGGCTTTACCTATGTTCCAAAGTAGATTTTCTACTTTTTTCTACTTGAGTGCTAAGTCGCCAAATTAATTCAAGTTTAAAAAGTTGGCAGCAAAACCATGAGCAGTGGAGGTGAGCGATTGAAATGATGCATTTTCAACATCATCAAAGCCCTCTGGCACACAACTCCTTACATAAAACAAATAAAGTGTTATGAGACAGTAAATTGAATATGATGTAATGCCAAATGATCAACTCAACGTGCCTTGTCAACAGAAAAATAGCAACTCCCTGCAGAAAATCAACCAAGTAATTGCTGTGTATGACACAGATAGTGTTCTCCTTGGAGCAGCTGCTGATGCCTCAGGAGAAGGGGAGAGGGCAGGTGGCGATAATGTCACTGCCTCTTTTTAAGTCATTGTTTCATTTTCCCTTTAGTTTTTTTCCTCCTCTTTTGGTTGTTGTCACTGGTTGGTCTCTGTGGAGAGAGTTAATTGGATTTGTGAGGTTACTCCGCACAGCCAAAGTTGAATAGCTTCCATATTGTTAATACTCCACAGTACTCCATCCTATTGTGATGAACTACTTTCTTTTAGGCCCTCTGCCCGACTGCTTTCCCTCTTGTAGACAGACGCTTACTGTTCCTTGGAACTCCTTATGTGTGTAGAACTATGCTAAGGCATTATGGGCATTAACTTGTAAATCCCTCAAAATAGTCCTATGTCTGGGGTATTTAGTTACAGGTGAGAAAACTGGGGCTTAGGAAGCTTAACTAATTTTCGCAAGATCAGAAACTTGCAAGTGGCTGAGCCAGTATTTGAACCCAGGCAGTCTGGACGTCAGCGTCTACACATTTTTCCAATTTACCTCCCAGCCTGTACCACATAGCTTGTGCATGGAAGGTGGTCATCTGTGTGCTTGTCTGCTTCCCTTACTAGAGTGAAAGCTCTGTAAGGAAATGGTTTATATTGTTTTTAGCTGTCCTTTTTACATCAATCCCTAGGAATAATAAAGTATTCAAAGTATACTTATAATTCTTTATTAAAGAAAATACACGCATGTCAAAATATTGTTTCTGTTTTAAAATGTGTATTGTATATATAATCTACATTGACCTAAAAAAGAAGGTGAGGTCTTGCTAATGTTTTTGTGCCTTTTTCCTGTTCTTTATTATTCCTGACATCAAAGGGCAAAGTAACAAAGAAAACTTTGAAAGTGGAGATGTTCAGAGAAGGAAATAGCCAGTCACAAGTGTTCCTTTTTAGTTGCACAAAATCAGGTTTTGAAATAACATTTCCTTGAGTAAAGGTTTTTGGGAAGGATGCCCTACACTGAATTATTTGCATAGCCAGCAGGGTAGTGTGATTATCTGGAGTAGAAAATCGCTTCGTGAAGTGGCCCAGTGCTTCCATGAGAGGCAAAACATGATTAATTGTGAAACCTAGGACTGAGGAAAAATGCCCTGTCTACCTGGGACTGGTAAGCATCCACATGTTCACATGTTCTGGGACTTGCTAATCTTTTGCAGTGCACTGAATAACTCTCTGAAAGAAAGAGATTGCATATCTTTGAAGACATAAAGATGCCAGAGGACCAATGAAACATATGCCTCAGCATCTTTAAGTGGGAGCAGCAACATTGCTCTAAGACTTTCCCATCAGCTCATGCATTTTGTAATATGGACTGAGAGGAGAGTTTCTGAATCTTCTAGGCATTCCTTAACACTCATAAATAAAAGGGGATCTTTATTAAGTAACTCTGACAGTGGATTCTGCAAGGGAACTGCCAAGAAGATGTCAAACCTAGGAAACCAATCAAGTGGGAAGAAATGGTGGCAGAGTGATTTTTTAATTCTTGCCAACAGGATCTATAACAGAAGGTGAGTGAGAAGTGGCCGAACAGAATAAGAAAAAGTAGAGGGAGAACTAGAGGGAAGAAGGAAGAAAGAATAAGAGAGAAGAAGGTGTATGAGGAAAAGAAAAAGGAAGGTGTATTCGTTTCTAGGTTAGCTGTAACAAGTTATCAAAACTGGATGGCCTAAAACAACAGAAGTTCATTGACTCACAGTTTTAGAGGCTAGAAGTCCCAAATCAAGATGTCATCGGCTCATGCTCTTTCTGAAACCTGTAGGAAAGAATCTTTCCTTAATTCTTCCAATTTTCAGTGTTTGCAGGCAATCCTTGGCATTTGTTGGCTTGTATATACATCATTCCAACCACTGCCTCCTTGTCACATGGCTCTCTTCTTCCTGTGTCTCTTCTGATTGTTTTCCCTCTGTGAATTTGTGTCCAGATTTCCCATTTTAATAAAGACACTGGTCATATTGGATTAGGGGCCCACTCGACTCTGGTATGACCTCATTTTAACTAATTGAAACAACCTTATTTCCAAATAAGATCCCATTCTGAGATACTGGGAGTTGGGATTTCATCATAATTTGGGGGGGGGCATAATTCAATACCAAAACAGAAGGTTTTGCCAATTAAAATTAATTTCAAAATGTGGTCTGGAAAGAATAAGATTTATTAACAAAAGCCATAAAATCTGAAAAGGATTATCAACCATTTCTGCCTTTTGGATATGTATGTGCCTTCACTCCTTCAGAGAGAAGCCCCTTTCTTAACCCTGGAAATGGAGGTCTGTGTTGGGTGGGTGGCATAGAGCTGTATGAAAAAAGCTGAAGGGGTATGATACCAATTTTGCATATACTCAAGATGAGAGAGAAGATATGAATAGAGATCACTGATTTGGAAATAATCTATGAACCATAAAGTTCAAAAGACTCATTAGAGTAGAACCTTCCATAATACAGAGAGTGTTAGTTTTGTTGTTTAGTATGTACTGGGTTCCTAGACCAGTGCCTGGCAGAGTCATCTCTCCATAAATTTCTGTTGTATGAATAAATGGAGGAATTGTTGGGAGCAAGTGTTGGGTGGTGGAAATACTAGACTATTAAATCAGAGATGCTGGTTTCAAACTCCAGCTCTCCAATCCACAATTATGGGATAACAGCAATGTCACTTGTCATTCTCAGATGCCCTATTCTCACATGTAATAACAATTATTAAAGTTTTTTTTTAAATGTTTTATTTATTTATTCATGAGAGTCAGAGAGAGAGAGAGAGAGAGAGAGAGGCAGAGGCAGAGGGAGAAGCAGGCTCCCACCTAGCAGGGAGCCTGATGCGGGACTCGATCCTAGGACCCTGGGATCATGACCTGAGCCGAAGGCAGACGCTTAACCATCTGAGCCACCCAGGTGCCCCAACAATTATTAAAGTTTTTATGAATATTAAATGCCAAGGGATATAGAACCCCTAGGACCATTCCTAAAGCATTATAGTATTCATGACTTTTTCAAAGATATTGCTGTGAGTTCAGGACAGCACACAGTTTAGACACTGTGCAAGAATATGTAAAGAAAATGATACGGAATTTTTCACTTCAAAGGGCTTTCACTATAGCTAGCAAGGTATACAAAAGATAGGTACCTTTCTAAATAAAATAATTAAATCAATTTGCAGTAGTGACCATCAATAACAGCTCTAGCATTTCAAAGAAATAAGACATATGCAGGAAAAGCTATCTACCCATTTCCCCATCTCGGATACACACTTTTCTTTCACAACAACACGGACTTCTAAGTATCCTACCAACTAAATGTCCTGGTATAACTTAGAATCTGTTATTTTAACTTATTTTTCTCAAACATTTCTGTTCTGATTTATCAACATTAACTCTTTTTTTTTAAAGATCTGTTTATCTGAGAGAGAGTTAGAGAGAAAGTGGGGGAGGGGCAGAGGAAAAGAATCCTCAAGCAGACTCCCTGCTGAGTGTGGAGCCCTATATGGGGCTCTTTCTCACAACCCATGAGATCATGACCTGAGCCGAAAACCAAGAGCCAGTCCCTTAACTGACTGAGCCATCAGGCGCCCCCACATTAACTCTTTATAAAATGCTGAAGTCAGTGCTGTGTTATATGGTTTATTTGATGTCTTTTGATAGCAAGGGACGAATACTTTTTCCAAGAAATCTCAAATGTTGAGGATGGTAGGGATATTGGGAAGATATAAACACCCGAGTAGCCAGGAAGGTGTCATCATTACAACTTTAGAAGGAGCACATAACAAGGGAGTACAGTGGAGACTGCCTTCAGGAAGAAGGAGGACCATGAGAAACCTGCCTCATGGAGAATTCCCCTAGGAGGGCACTCAGAATCAGAGACTATGACAGGGACTAAAGGGGCAAATGATCCCTGATCCTTTCAGTGTTTTGTGTTAAACCTTCACTGCTCTGCTGTATTGCTCTTTTTCAGTCTCTCCTTTTTTCCTGATATTCGACTACCATCTGCCCTTTTCATCCTCTGATTTGTTGTTCCTTTTCTATTGCCTATCTTATTCTGAATTTTTATCATTTCTGCATCCTATTTAGGTTGTCGTGATAGATCTTAGGCTTCCAGCAGAACCTGCTGTTGTTTTATTTTCTCAGTTTATTTACAGTCTCAAGTTCCTGAGAAGAGTTTCTAGAAGCGTCTGGGGGTATGACAAGCACTGTGATTGGCTTTTTTGGCCAAGCCCCTTGGTACTGTCCAGAGGAATTTTAGGAACTGTACATGGCCACTCTATTGAGAGACCACCAGAAGCTTCAGTGGAAAGATTAGACTGAGCAAGAGGAGGCTGACATTGAAATACTGGTCCAAGATCATATCAATCAGTACTCAGTCAAGGCACCCATCTTTCATGGACCTCAGTTTCCTGTTCTGTAAAATGGAAATAAGCTTATCTGAAGAACAAATTAGATAATACAGGCAAAAAGATATTGAAAAGTCTAAATTCACATAAGCTATTTTTATTATTGTTGTAGTATATAGGAATAAGAAACCATTGAACTAAAGCACTTTAAAAGAAATCAAATCAGGGAGGTAGGAAGGGCATTTTCTTTATTAAAATAATATAATTTTAAAACTTTAATAATCTATAACATTTTCTCTGTACTTTTTTTTAAAGATTTTATTTATTTGTTTGACAGAGAGAGAAACAGCAAGAGAGGGAACACAAGCAGGGGAAGTGGGAGAGGGAGAAGCAAGCTTCCCGCTGAGTAGGGAGCCCGATGCGGGGCTCAATCCCAGGACCCTGGGACCATGACCTGAGCCAAAGGCAGACGCTTAAAGACTGAGCCACCCAGACGCCCCTGTACTTTTTATTGTATATAAAATATCCATATTACATGTGAGTTAAACACAGTACTGGTCTGCATTCTGATTGGGGGTGGAGAAACCGTAAATCAATGATGAAATCAGTATTCCTTAACACCCTCCTGCAATTAGCTGTCACTTTCCTCGGGCTGGTAAGCAAAGGGCCATTTGCAAAGCTGCCAAACCTTAGTACCCCATGCTGCAATTTGAGCCTATTTCCTTTTATTTTATCCATCACAGAAAGGAACAACAGCTGGACACATCAATTTGCATAATAACTGCTCCTGCTTGGAGACTGTTAGAAGGTCAGGTCTCCACTCTTCCTAACACATCTCAGGGAGAACCTCTCCCGTTTTTCTTTTGTTCTTCTCATAGCAATAAAACTTTTTGACTAAAGCTGTATTTCCTTTAAGTATTTGGGTGCCTGACTATATAAAACTGCTTTTCTAAGTCTCTTTCATTTCCTTAGCTGGGGAACATGTTTTTAAAACAAACATCCCCCCCTCCCCCGCCAACCACTGCTTCTGTTATTAATAAATAACCTTGCTAGGATTCTAGAGTGGTTTGAGTACATTTTTGTTCAGTCACTACTGTGACTTCTGTAACATATCGAATTCAGCTGAGATTAAATCCTTGGATAGAAAGGGAATTTGAGAATTAATTTATATTTATCTCATGGGGAGCTAGACCAGATAAAATGCACAGATATTAAAGAATTTATCATACAGGGGCGCCTGGGTGGCTCAGTTGGTTAAGCGACTGCCTTTGGCTCAGGTCATGATCCTGGAGTCCCGGGATCGAGTCGTGCATCGGGGTCCCTGCTCGGCGGGGAGTCTGCTTCTCCCTCTGACCCTCCCCCCTCTCATTTGCTCTCTCTCTCATTCTTTCTCTCAAATAAATAAATAAAAATCTTAAAAAAAAGAATTTATCATACAATATCAAACATTAGAATTGATGAAATATGATTCATTTCATATTAGAAAGGTACATAAATTTTCAACTTAAAAATCTTTCTATACAAGAATGATTTAAGGAGATAATATGGATAAGATAATTTTTCATAGATTTTAAATAAAATTGGAACTGGTAGAAGATGTTGATCAAAGAATTTAAAACAAAATCAATTAGGCTTTCGTTTTGGCCCCATGAAGTAAGTGGCACTGGACTAAACTTTTTACTTAAACAAAAAACGAAACTATGAAACTTGGGGAAATATGTGAAATAATAGTTTTCAGGTATCAGACAATAAGCAGAGTAAGACTGTAAAGAGGGGAAACTTGTAAGATGAGACCCATGGTCTCCCTGCCTCTCTGTGTGAAGACAGGTGTTGATGGCTAGGACACAGGAAGATCATGGTAGACCCACTGAATCGAAGACATCAGGGTTCAGGGGTGTGGAAGTAGCTGGAATCTGGTAGTCAGGGTACTAGAGAGCAAATCGATGGACTGCATGGGGAAGTGTATGTAGAACCACATGCAAAGGAGTCCCATGGATTCTTTGTTAAAAGTAAAACCAAACGTACAAAAGGTGAGGTTATGCAAGCCCTGCCCAAAATTGGCTGTGATAGAGCAGAAAACAAAACAGACACTAGAGGTTGAGCAGTGCTGGGAGATGGTAGAATTCTGGTTTAGAATTCAAAGTAAAGAAATCATTTTAACACCCTGAACATGCAGCTAAGACAACAGAAAAAAAACATGCCTTAGGAGTAATGACCATGTTTTAGAAGAAGGTTTACTTTAGACCTGCCCTAAGATAAACTCATCAAAATCCATACGGGAAACAGGGTTTAGAGCATGAGTCTTGCCAACATAGAGAACATTAGGAAACACCTTGGTTTTTCTACAGATGTTGGAGGAACAAAAACAAAAACAAAGCTAGAAATAATACACTTTGCATTCTCTGACCACAGTGGGTTAAATTAGAATTCAATAACAAAACAACAAACACAAAATCCCCAAATATTTGAGACTTCAATTATACCCCTTCAAAGCCCATGTACCAAAGAAGAAATTTCAAGGGAAAAAGTATATTTTTAAATAAAGGATACTGAAAATCCAACATATTTAATCTTTTGTATGGGATACTTCTAGAGGAGTCCTTGGATGGAAATGGTGGAATTTTCCACTTTAACAAGCTAAAAACATGTTTTAAATTATAAACTAGAAAAACTGTTATAAATGTAAACTAGAACACAGAGAAATTTTTTTTTTATTAGAACACAGAGAAATGTATCCATGGCAACAATTCACTTCTCAAAATCATTGATAAAAGTGATATTCCTCATCATTGTAGGTATAAAAATCCTCAATAAAATTTTAGCACACCGATATAAAAAAGGATAATGTATTATTACCAAAAAAAGGAAGGAATTCAAAGAAAGCAAACCTGGTTTCAATATTCAAAAATCAATCAATGCAATTCTCCACATTAACAGAATAAGGGAGACAAATCATATGATCAACTCAATGAATGTAGAGAAAGGATTTGACAAAACTCAGTCCCATCCATGACAAAAACTCTCGGCAAACTAGGAATGGTATGTAATTTTCTCAATCTTATAAGGCATATATATGAAAATCCTACTGCTGACTTTATACACATTTGTTAATATCTAACACTTTCTCCCTAAGATTTGGAAGAAGTCATGGATGCCCATTCTCTACCTCTTTTATTGGAAGTTGTGTTCTTGGTTACATGTAGCAGAGAAAGGTGGCAATAAGAAATAAAAGATATACAAATTGAAGAAGAAAAGACATTGTTTCAATTTGTAGATGGTGTGATTATTTATATAAGAAATCCTATGCAATTTAGGAAAAAAACTATAATAATTAAGTCAGTTTAACAGTTTTCATTTATAAAAACATACAAAATAAATGCTTAGGAATGAATTAATGAAAATTGCCCAAGGCATCTTCACTGAAAACTACAGAACATTGCTAAGAAAAATGAAAGATTTAACTAAATGGTGAGTTACACCATGTTCATGAACTGGAAGATTTAGTATTGTTAAAATGTCCATTCTCTTATTTCTCTTCATTGATCAATAGAAATAACACAATGTCAGCTAAAATCCTAGAAAATACTTTATACAAACTGGAATTGCTTTTCAAATGTATCTGAAATTTTAGGCAACTAGAAAACCCAAATCAGTTTTGGAAAAAAAAAACATATTTGAAGGACTCATACTACCTGATTTCAAGAAATTTAAAAAGCTTCACTCATTAAACTGTATGGTATTTGGGTAAGGATAAACACAAAAATTATTAGAACAAAATAGAGTCCATAAATAGACCCACACATATATGTTCATTTTTTTCCCCACAAGGACACCAAGATAATTCAAGGATAAAGTTGTTTCCTTTTTTTCTGCAGATGATTTTGGAAAGAATGGATTTCTGATAGGAGAAATAATTAGTATTGACTTATATCTTTCACTGTCGAGAAATTTAATTTGTAATTAACAATAAGACTAAAAAGCAAAAACTATAAGAACAAGAAAGAAAAAATTATGACCTTGTAATTAAAAACTTGCATCTGAATGTTTATAGCATCTTTACTTATAAAAAGCCAAAATACTTGATACAACCCAAATGCCCACCAGAGGTGAATGAATAGATTGTTGTGTATTATCAGAATGGAATGCTAGACAGCAATACAAATAATAAAACAAAGTGGATGAGTCTCAAAAACTTCATGAAAAAATATTTTATACACAAATACATACATACAGTATAATTCCATTTATGTGAATTTCAAGAATTTCTAGGGTGATAGAAATCACATCTGCATTTTCTGGGAAAAAGTTGGGAGATGGATTGACTGCAAAGGGACATAGAAATACTTTCTGGATGATTAAATATTTTGTCTTGATTATTACCATGGTTATGATGTGGGAAACAAAGGCAAAAGAAAAAATTAAATTTCCTTACTGCCTACAGCCCATTGATAAGTCCTTCAAACAGGTAGAGTAACCTTTCTCTGGGAGCTCAGCTCCCTTGATGTTGACACTTTGCTAAGGGCAAAAGACAATCTTAGCTTAACATTATCCTGATCCACTTACTTTATCTATACCTCCCAAGATATATGTTAGCAATCATCCTCCAAGCATATGGCCCACTGATACACATCTGAAGGGTTTCGTGATTGAGTTTTAACTGGACAGTAATAAATGACCTTCTCCTAACAATAGCTAGCCCCTTCAAGGTCCTGGAAAGCTTGCTTCCAAAATACATAGAGGCTTATGCTATCCCTAACCCCTCCCAACTTGGAAGTATATAATCAGTCACCTGTCACAACACCAGTGTAGCCCTTTCTGCCCACAGTTCCTGTCCCTGTGCTTTAATAAAACCACTTTTTTGCACCGAAGATGTCTCAAGAATTCTTTCTTGGGCCGTCGGCTCCGAACCCCAACATTTTCTACATCAGTTACATGGGTGTAAACATCTATTGAAACATCAAACTGTTCACTTGAAGTGTGTTTTATTATATGTAAATTATACCTAATATAGCTAACTTTTTAAAAATGTTATTATGCTTGAGAAAGTATTAACTTCTTTGTCTTAAATAGTTCTCTTAAAGTAATTTTTAAATAAGTACTGGTAATCTTTTTTTCCTTCCACAGAACATATCTTCTATTTTATACTGACAATGAATGAGAACATGTTAGAATATAATGCTGTATTATTTCATAAATTGCTTCCTCGGAATGTATTCTTCTCATGGTGAGGTATAGCTTTATTTTAATTTCTCTTGGCATTAAAAATAAATGCAGTGGTGCATTTCTCTCTGCTTCATTTCTTCTTACAGACCTTCCACTCTTGCCTTGTAAACTGATTGGCAGTCCCTGCATATCATGCATTCATTACTATTATCCACATTATTTGGTCATGAAGTGCATAGATATGTTTGTTTGGAATCTGTGTGACACATTTTATTTTTTAAGTGAGGTTAGCCTTTTTTTTTTTAACTTTATTTTCTTTTTTTTCTCACCCATATTTAAAAGATGTCCTGTAGGTCCACAGCCTTCTAGTGCTGATTTTCATTTATAGACAATGTATGAGATTGTGTTGTCACTCAAAATTTGGTGTGGATGTTGAGATTCATGTGGTCACACAAGCACCAAGAGGGTATGAAAGGTTTCATAATTCATATAATGAGGTTTTCTGCAGGGAGAGCAGGACAGGTTTCTCAAGCAGGTCTGAAATGGACTGAGTGATCAGGAAAGGAGAATGGCTTGGGTCTTTATGGTGGTTAGGGGGTGAGAATCGGGTAAGGGTTCTGCCACAAGCTGGGCCTTATGTTGTTTGAACTTCCCAGTGGCACCAAAGGAAAGCACACCCAGGCTTTGTTGCCACTTTGCCCAGATGTGGACCTGAAGGGGAAGAAAGACAGATGGGGCTTGAAATCTGTTGGCTGTCAACATTAAAAAATGGAGTCATATTTACTTTTTCATTACAGGAAGGAAAAAGGAAATAAAAATCAGATATCATGGAAGTCAAAGCATATAATATTTAAAATACCTTAAGTCAGATAGACCTTGAAAAGTTGATTTTTTTTTTGGCAGTTTTATTCTTTTATTTGATAATCAGCAGTTAGTTCTCATCCACATTAACTGTAGATTTTTTAAAGTGGTGACCGGTACATAAGTAACCAACATATAGAGCTTCATCCTCGTTAAGTTTTCTGGACAACCATACATGGTTATGGTATGGAACATTCCTTATTCCTTTGGCTGAGACCGCTTTGTTGAACTTGGTGGCAATGCACATGTCCAGAGTTCCCATCTCCTTCATGGCAAATTTCCAGATTTATTTGCGTGCCCAAGAGCACACTTCTTGAAAGCTCCATGGATGAGCTTGTGAATGCTTATGGTGTATTCTCAGGTCACTAGCTCGTGGATGGCACAACAGCTCTTCTTCCCACCACCCTTCTTTGTAGGAGCCAATCTGCCGGGCCCTTCCAGAAAGTGGTCACTTTTCTGTTCAGAGAGCTGCTGTTATTCTTTTCTTCAATCTCCTGTTGAAAAAAAAAAAAAAAAAATCTCCTGTTGAGTTTGTAGGTGTTCTGAATGGTTTGATAACTCCCTAGGTGAATTCCTGGGACCAGATGAAATTTAGGTCTCCTACTCCACCGCCATCTTGCTCCTTTCCACCCTGTTTGTTTTTGTTTTTAAGTAAGATCATCTCGGAAAAGATAGGATTTTTATTTCCTGAGTACACATTTGCCTTATTTCTAGACATGGAATATAGTCTTGACCATTAACAAGATAGCTTGAGTCACCAACAGATCATGGACAAGATTGTTAGGATGATCTGAAGTACTATCTTCTAACCCCAAATAGTCCTTATTCTATACGGAAGTCCAGCTGTATAATTTCTAGTCTTTTCCAGTTTTCTTTGGGTCTTAGAATTTAAGCATACTTGCTTAGTTTCTTGTCACAACTGGATCTTGTCAGAAAGAAGAACTTTGAATAGCAAGTACATAGACAGTTCTTTCCCTGAAGTAAATTTCTAATGCCCCCCATTGATGCATAAACTATTTTCCGTTTAGTGAACCATTTATGACAGGAACTTTCAGGTAGCTGTTTGGTTTTGTTCAGAATTGGCTAGTTATTATAATTGGCACTGCTAACTATACACAGGAGGGAGTTTTCCATTGAAGAAGAATCCCCAGCCATAAATTATTTGTTGGTCAGAGATCTAAGTGTTTTGACATCTGCAAACATTAAAATAAAAATGACAAATACTCAGGTGGAAAACAATTCATGTGACTTGGAATGGGAAAACAGAAGAAGAGAATTTGACAAATCATTCATCTTTCTTAAACTTAACTGTGGCTGGTCAAATATTTTTTGTTTCTATCTCTTTAAGGTAGACTTTTGAAAAGTGTTCAGTTGTCCATATAAGTCATTTAATAATAAACAAGTTCAACATGGGGCAATAAATTACATTTCAAAGGCCAGCATGTAAATTTTAAGGACTGGAGAACTGGGTGTAACAAGTTTAACTTGAAGAAGTACGTTTGCCTGAAGTATAAACCCTCAGGATGGTGAACATTTACGATAATATAGGACTACATTTGTACTGTTTATGACCAATGTTTTCAGGACTTAAACTAAAAATAACTGTGTCTCATAATTTTTTCATTTGTTATCTCAATAATATTTATTGATAACTTACGTGCTAGGCATTGTGTTAAATTACACTTTGCACATGACTGCAAAAGGAAAAAGGTAATCCATACGCTCAAAAGGAAGTTTCTAGAGAAATGGTGGAGATAGACAAGTAAACAGGCAATTGCAACTTAGGGAGATAAGCTTGATAATTACTATAAATACTTAAGCTACAGAAACCTATGGAAGGACCCATTAACTTAATCTTCAGAAGTCAGTGAAATCTACAGGGAAAGTGAATTGGAATTTGAGAAGCTACACTTTGGTAGAGTTGAGTGGGGAAATGCCAGGTGAAGAAGACCGAATATATTGAAGACAAAAGAAACCATGGAACATATGAAGAACTGTAGTAGAATGTGAGAGAAGCAGTCCTCAAAAATGCTACTGGAGTATTCAGAGGACAGAGGACAAGGGCTTAGGATTGCTTAGGGACTTTTTCTTAACAGAAATAGGGAGTCAGTGAAAGGTTTTAAGTAGGATTGTAATTTAATCAATTCATATTTTAGAATGCTCACTTTCTACTTAAGTATAGAGGGTGGTTTTCTGGTTTTATCCCCCTCCAATAAGGGGGGGATAAAACCAGAATGCCCATGAATATGGAATCCAAGCTTCAAATCATCCTTTGTTTGTGTCATTGCCTTAGATTTCCTGTTTTATAAAGGATGCAAAATCTACACTCTAAAGTAAGCACTTCTACTGTAAAACAGATTGCATTTAAGTAGGTGGTGAAACTCCACTACTAATTACTGTTGGCCAAATGTCCTGCAATCAATATAGAATGTTGCTTGAAAACAAAGCCAAATACCTTCTGGAGTCTTTATCAAGTAAACATATTTGTCGTATATAAGCATGAATGGAAAACAGGCTTTTTAAAAAAGTAGATTTTCAAACTTCAGATTTTTATTTTAAAGCAGTTTTTAATATTTTGTAATCTGGGTATATGTTATTCTTATTTTAAAACCAGTAAAAGTATTTTATTGCTTAAGATTTCATTTTAGATCATTGAAATGTCCGATCTTTTTTTATTAGCTTGATTTGGAGTAGAGAGCACTTTTCAATTTGGGTCCAAATCCACTGTTTCATTAGGTCATTATTTATGTCAACATTTATATAAATAATATATATGTTATACCTCAAACATCTTAAATACATAAACTTGAAATTTTAAGAAGCTTGTAGTTGCATTCATATATTTAATCTTTAAAATATATTTATTGATGTTTATGTGATAATGATAATCTAGATTAGATATCTTTTATTTACATATATGAGAAACATGAATGAAGGCATATAATATAGGAAGTGAGACTAAGCAACTCAATACCAAAGTATTTTATGGATCTTTTAATTGATGTGAAATGTGCTTGAACTAGAACTTGTAAGCATTGTTTTAAACCTCAGAATCAACTGAAATGTAAATAAACTACCATACAAGTGTTTCTTAGAGGGATTTGTTATTCTGGGGGATTTGCTATGAACATTTTAAAAGAGACGAGTTTATTGTGTGTCTGTTTTATGAGAAACAGGAAATCTGAAAAGTTACATATTTAATCAAAACTGTTTTGCACAAAATAACGTAAATATTCCAAAGCTGATTCTGTTCACTGAAGAAAATCAAATACTGTGGAAATTCCATATGCTGTCATCCTTTGGAACTAGTAACACAGTATTTTTAAATGAAATGTATTACTGATTACCCGGGGTGAAAGGGCTCCTGTTTGTGATGGAAGAAAGCACAAAGAAATGAGTGGCTTAGATAGGATTGTAAAACGGAAGCATTTACTTTACACAAAAGACAAACATTGTTACCTACATCCCAGGGAGCTTATTTTTATTTAAGAAAGTTATTTAGATTTCTAATCCCATGGGAAAGAATGTAGAACCTGAATAAATGAAAGCCATATTTTATCTTTTCTGCACTTACACAACACAACCAAAATCTCCTAATTTAGACTTTGGGGGTTTTATTATACCTTATTACCACAGTGTAATTACCTCAACTACGTGTTCTTCTAGATTCAATCACTTTTTCATTCAGCAGTATTTATTGACTATGTGCCACACACCGTTATAGGCACTTGGAATATATCAGTGACCATCATGATCTAATATGTTTACTTTTCCGCAGGTTATTTTGTGGTGGTGTTAAATTGCAGACATATCTGCAAGTAAGTAAGACCTCTTTTTTTTTTTTTTACTTTTTATTATTTATTTATTTATTTATTTTACTTTTTATTAGGGAAAATTTCAAACACATAGAGGTAGGGAGAATAGTAGAATGAACTCTTATGTACTCATCCTCATTTCAACAATCAGTATATAACCAAACTTATTTAATACTTAGCCCTCTTGTCTTCTCATCCCAACCTGAATTATGTTTGTAAATTTTGATTGAAACATCATAAGCATACAGACGAGTGTACACATAGTGTCAACAAATTTTCACAAGCTGAACACATTTATAGAGCAAGTACTTAGATCAAGAAATAGAACCTTACCAATCCTCAGAAGAACCCTAATTTCCCCCCACTGGAATGCTGTTCATCTAATAGCATAGATGAATTTTGCCTATTATTGTACTTTTTACATTTTATAGAAAGTATACATTTATGGAATCACATACCATGTACTCTTTTGTGTCTGGATTCTTTTTTATTCAGTGTTATACTATTTAATAATCCTATAAGTATGTGTATCATATATATGTATATATCATATGTATATCATATGAATAAACCATATTTTTTTTCTTTCCAGCCTACATTTGAGTATTTGAATTATTTGAATAGTTTCAGGTTAGGGCTACGAACAATAACATTTCTATGAACACTTAATCCATACCTTTTAATGAAAAAAAAAATATGTCAGGTATATACCTAAGAATGCCATTGCTGGGTGATAGGGTATGTGTATGTTCAGATTTGGTGGATTCTGCCACACTTGTCCAAATTGGTTTGCAGCTTATTCTCCCACCAGCAGAGTGTTCTTTCTCTTTGCTCCATGTCCTCATCAAGACTTGTGTGTTTCAATCTAGCTATTCTAGTAGGTTAGTGGTCTATCTCCTATCTCTATCAACTAGTGAAATTAATTACCCTTTGTCTCCTCTCCTCCCCCTTCCCTTCCTTCTTCTTCTTTGTTGTCTTTGTTGTCATTTGGATATCTTCTTTTTTTCAAGTCTTTTGACTACTTTTTTTTCTTAATGTTTATAGTTCTTTAAATAATCTATATGCACTCTATTTTCCTTCCAGGATGTGAGTTGCCTTTCAACTCTCTTAATAGTGTTCTGATTAAAAACATTTCTAGATTTTAATAAAGGGTAGCTTATATTTTTAATGATTAGCACTTTTAATTTTTTGGTAAAGAAATATTTAACTATATCAAGATTACAAAGCTATCCCTCTGTGTTTGTGTCTGAAAACTGTATTGTTTGCCTAATGCATTTAGATCTACAGTGCATTTGAATCTACTATCCATAGTGTCTGGCTCCTTTTAGAAACTTGATAAATGTTTGACTCTATTAAAAGCAGCCTGGCTTTTACAATAAAAATACCCCCATATAAAAATAAATTTATTTCTAGTAATTTAACAAATGGCTATTTGAGATGTTAGAAAATAGCTAATTCATGGTGGTAAATAGGGCATGCACATTTGTTTTTATCGGCTATTGACATCTCACTGAAACAAATGTTCAGGGGCTAAAAATGGAATAGTTCCATAGCACCACATAAAATGTAATGAGAATTACTAATAAATTTCTGAAGAAATGGAAATTGGGTGGTCATGGATAGCAGATAAGACAAATTATAATTTAAGTGGGATTTATGTGGGTAAGTAGGAATTCTTTGCCAGGCCATAGAAGACCATAGACTAAGAGACCACAAAAGTAGCAGACAGTGCAAGTGAGAATTTATTCCTCCCTCCAAAAAAAAAATTAGTGAGGAAGACAGCTGTAAAGTCAGCCCCAATAGGCTTGTCTCACCCATACATTGAAAGAACAGGTGGTCAGTATTTGCTCCCTGGCAAACACTCCATGTAAGAACAACTAGAATATCCCTCTCTAATGAATTTTAGCCTGAAAAAATAAGGTTCCTTTTGGAGGAGTTAACTCAACTAGATAAAGTCCATTTTATTTTGAAAGTACATGTTCTCATCATATGGAATAAAAAGACATATAAATTCAAAATATAAAAGGAAGAGGTATGGTAAAAAAATGGAGAGGAAGAAATTACCAAAGAAATATTAAAAATAAAAACTATTTTCTAGAACTGAAGAAGCACATGACTTTTTCTTCAGATTGAAAAGGCTCACTGAATGCTCATTTAGCACAATGATGAAAATGACCACAAATAAATATATACAATCTTGAATTTCACCAAAGCAGCAATAAAGAGATTACAATACTTCCAACATGGGACAGGAAATAATCAAGAAACAAAGAAATGAAAAAAACACTGCCATTAAACTTTTCATCTACAACAGGGAATACCATACACAATGGAGAATGGAGTTTTTAATGTTTTGAGGGATAATGATTGTCTGTATAAAGTTCTGTACTTTACACTGCCAAATTATCAAGTGGAAGGACAGAAGAACAACATATTCAGATATTCAGAAATTTAGATAGTCTACCTTCTATTAACTGTTTATCTTACAAGTTACTAGAGGTACTTCTAGCAAAAGAAGAAAATAAACCAAGAAAACCAAAGACAGGTGCTGCAGGAAAGAATTGATCTAGCAAAGGAGGGCAATGAAGGAAAGGTCTGGGAGCCATCTGCTTTGAGATGGATGTTTCTTGGCCAAAAAGAAAGGAAATAAAAGTTTAATCTGATATAATGGAGGATAAATGTGCAGTGCCTCCCCAAAATGAGAAGATGATTAAAACATTTAAAAAATCTCTTTCTGAATATTTTACAAACAAATTTGTGGCATGATTTTAGATAGCTGATTACCTTAAGGTAGATAAGCATTTGAATTTGAAACTAAGAACATTTTTTAGAGTACCCCAGGGATACGGGGTTATAGATAATCTATATTTAAAATAATTAAACAGTGGGAAGAGAATAGAAGGATTGAGTGGCAGCATAAGTGAAGGTAAATCTTTTTTCACATAATGAGGGTGATAAATAAGATTTAAAATTGATAAACCAAGAAATAGAAGTGAAAGCATGTGATTTTGAATTATGGGAATACTTGCCAGAGAACTAAAAATAAATAAATTAAAACAAAAAAAGTTGCCTTTAAGCAATAAGTCTAGAAAGGGACGAGATGGGAAAGTCTTACATTTATGGATAAGATCTCCAGTTCTATTTGATTTTTTACCATGTGGCTGTATTATCTTTACAGAAATAAAAATAAATCTTAGTGATGTATAAGATGTGCTGAAATAAACAATTGTGAAAGTGTGCCGAGATTCTTTAAGTTTAAAAGGCAGTAGACAGAAGCAGACTATGATGGAAGAGTAAAGGGAGATTAAACTGCCACAGGAAAGACCACACGCAAAAGGCCAGCTTAGCATGAAGGCCAAGTTCTTTGCTCTTACCATGAAATGACTTAGGTTAACCTAAAATAATGGAGAGAAATGAGTGATTTTGAACAGGAGAATGGCATGATCTTTTATGATGATGGTAATGATAAGAACATTTCTATTATCAGAGATCTGTATGTGTTAACTAAGATGGTCCTGTGCAAGAAGTCTTAAATAGTAATATATTCTCTAGATAAATAGCACTGGTCCACACATTGAGTTCACACTACCCCTTTCTTAAAAGGATCACAAAGCTATAGAACCTATCTGGAAGACCCTTTGGTCCAAATCTTTGGGCCAAGGAGCATGTCTGGGTATGTTGGGTGTTTGTGAATTTTTATATTTCCATGTTCATGATAGTCATGGTTGCAGTGGGGAGGAGTGGTAGAAAAAGGAATTTTACTTTTTCTTTTAGTCTATTATTATGTCTCATGAATACATCAGCAGAGTTCTGAAGTTATTTTTACACACATGGAAGGTTGAAGTCCACTGTCTCGAAGTACCATCTAAGATACTGACTTGGGAAAAATAGTGTGGCACCATCCCTTTCCTGTCCATTAACACCAGTCGCTTGACATCAGTATCAGAATCTTCTGTCCTCTTTGGTAACCTCAAAGGTTCATGAAAATAAATATAGTAGTGTTTTCTCCTGAAAATACATTATATCCCTGTTTCTGAGATTTGCTTTTTTTTTTTAAGATTTTATTTATTTATTTGACAGAGAGAGCGAGCGAGCACAAGCAGGGAGAGCTGCAGGCAGAGGAAGAGAAATAGGCTCCCTGCTGAGCAGAGAGCCCCATGCGGAGCTTGATCCCAGGACCCTGGGATCATAACCTGAGCCAAAGGCAGACAGTTAACCAACTGAACTACCCAGGCGCCCCTGTTTCTGAGATTTCTATCAGGTTATCTGGTTTATAAGGGAAAATGCGGTCTGCTTATGAAAATGCTCATAGTTAATTTAGTTCAAAATATGGCATTTTCTTTAAAGAAGAAGAAACACAGGGTCTCCGGTAGTTTATAATTCATGCTTACAATAATTTAACTTTGGTCGATTTCTTTCCTTCTAGTTACTCAGGTGATTTTCCCACAGAAATGTTATGAGATAAATGGTCATATACTATTATAAAAGGAAGTAACTAAAGACCTTCTAGCTAGGAAACTTGTTTAATTCTGACAGTTGGTCATCTGCTATTGTTTTTTCCTCAGGTCCTATGAGTACTTACAATGCAAGGCTATTTACTTAGGTAATGTCCTATCTAAATTTTTTTCTTTTTCTTTACTGAAAAAAAAAAAAGAATTTATATAGATTAGGAAGCTAAGATAAAAATGTGCTGGGCTGCTTCAAGAACTTCTTAGGTGGTGAAGTGCTTACCAAATTATTATTACTATTTAAAGGATCAAGGATCTTCTGAATTACAGCAAAGGGATTTGTTTAAAAGCCATTTCTTAGAAGTAAACTTGTAGGTTTGTACACTGGCTGTTTATCATTTCTTTCAAGTCAAAATCCTTACAAATAAAATGATTCTGATTAAACTAAGTGATAAATGAAAATGTTTTTGTACACTTAGAGAAATGTTTTTGTACAATTAGTGAAATGCTCAAAGTTATAGTTCTAAGGTACCAAAAGATAAATTCTTTAACATCTTTTACAATAAAACCCTTCTTACTCAATAAATGCATCACTTTATACTTTGACCCTTTTGATAAATGACACAAAATTTAAAGACCAATCATAACGGAGTAGATATCCCATTAGCAAGGCCTATATCATAAATGTTTGCTACTTCCAACCCTTACCCATCTTATAAGAATGTAATATATATTAAAATATTTGTTAAATGCCAACTCAGGCCTCTGGTTGAATTTTACAAGTATTATTACTTTATATATAAATATGATGCATATACTTATATACATGAATATCAATTCAGGTTCTGGAGAACACTGACTAGTACAGTTGCATATACTTATAATTGAGTTGTGGTTAGAAAAAGAAAAAGACCTGAGGCTTAAGAAAGTTTGAAGAGCCATGATTGGCACCAATCTTGACCTTCTTCCATTATGATACAGTGCCCTTAAGACAGCCATAATTATTTGCCATCATCATCTTTTCAACTGGCGTATTTTTTTGTACTTCATCCTAGAGCTACAATTTCTAAGCATCTGACACATATGGCAAAATAAAATTTACTAAATCTGTCACTAGGAGAAATAGTTAATATGACTATTAAAGAAATTTTGAAACTATAATTATAAACCTCCCTCAAAAGAACGCCCTAGGACAGATGGCTTTACATGTAAATTCTACCAAACTGTTAAGGAAGAAAAACCATCAATTTTATACAAGTTCTTTCAAAGAATAGAAAAAAAATGGAATCTACTTTGTATTAGTTATCTATTGCTATATAAAACATCCCAAAACATAGTAGCTTAGAACAACAAACATTAATCATTTCACAGTTTCTGTGAGTCAGGAATCTAGATAGGGCTTAGCTGGTACCTCTGGCTCAATGTCTGTTCTGAGGCTGTAGTCAAGGAGGAGTTGCTCTTAACTGAGGGAGAGGACTGCAAGAAGAGTAGTTAGGTGGGTGAAATCAGGGCACAAGCTCCAGCATTTTAATTTTGAGGTGCTTCTTGAATATCCAGATGGAGCTATCAAGTAGCCAGTTGGAATATGGGTCGGGACTCAAAGAAGAGGTCTGAGCTGAAGATATAAATGCATGAGGCCAGATGAAATCACCTGGAAATAAGTGTCATCTGAAAAGATACTAAGGCTGATCACTGGGGCACTCCACATGAAAACCTCAGGTAGATTAGGGAAACCTGAGTGGAGACTGCACAGGGCAGCTAGAGAGTTAGAGGGAAAACAGCAAACAGAGGCTTGGAAGCCTGAGCAGGGACTGACTTATAGTACTGAAGGGTGCTAAAAGACAAGAAAGATGAGGATGTTATGCCTCCTACCTGTCACGTGATGAATCTATTTTATATCCGCTCAAAATTTAACAGAAACAGTGCTTTAAAAAGTAACAGAAAACTAGAAGGGTCTAAAACCATCAAATATGTTGAATAAGCCGTTCACAATTTCCCTAACCCTCTACTATTAAAATACCCATCAGGCTCAGGAAATTGTATGAAATCTTCAATAAACAGATAATCCTACTCTATATGAGAATGTTCCTCAGATCATTTTATAATGCTAATATAATTCTGATTCAAAACCAGACAAGGACAATACAAGTAACCAAAATTACATACCACTTTCAAGCATAAATATAGTTGCAATAAACATAAATAAAATAGAGAGAAATTCAATTCAACAATGTATTAAAAGTCCAAGAAGTACTTATTTCAACCTGCAAGGATGATTTAATTTTGAAAATCTATTAAAGCAATTAATCATATTATCAAATTAAAGGGGAAGAACAAACACATGGGAGAAAACAAGCTTGTGATAAAATTCAGTATTAACAAACATAGTACTAGAAGAGAATTTCTTTGAATTGATAATAGATATCTAATAAAATTGATCAAATATATTGTACTTCATGGTGAAGCATTAGACAAATTCCCTTAAAGTCAGGGACAATAAAAAAATCTGTTTCTTCATTACTAGTCATCATGTTACTAGAAAGTTGAGCAAATCGAGTGAACTAAGATAAAGAAAGAAAATATGCAAGGATTTAAATAGGATGCGGTAATTGTTATTATTTATAAGTAATAAAATTGTATATAAAATCAAAGAGAATCTGGAAACTATTGCAAATAAAATATATCAGAGAATTAGAAGTAGGTATTAATATTAATAGAAGAGTAAAGACTAAGAATATTCAAGGCAGAGAAGAAAAATATGCATTAAAGCAAAAATAATTGAAACACCATGATATGTTGTAGATCTAGATGAATAGACCAAAGGAAAGCAGTAGAGAACCTATATATAAGTTCCCATGTATATTTAGGATCCGGATAATTAGGAAGGAACCATATCACATTAGAGGAGAATATGGGACACTTTAAAAATAGTATTGTGACAATCAGATCCTCATATGGAAATAAAATAGATCCCTACCTTACTCTATACATTTTAATCGAACTTTTACACTCTTACACAAATATATAAATATCATTGTGAATCTAGCATAGAAGAGGATTTCTTAAATAAAACCCAATAAGCACAAACTATAAATATGTGCAAATATGGCTAGTTTGTCCTTTGAAAACTATAGCCAAAATATTATAAACACTGTAAAAATACAAGTGACAGACTTACCAAGATACACACACAAGCAATAAAAGATTTTTAATCAGAATATACAAAAAACTCCTAAAACTTAATAAGGACAAATCAACACAATTGCAAAAATGGAACAAGGTTTTGAACAATCAATTTACATAAGAATCCAAAAGGCAAATATACATATTACTAGATGCTCAGCATTACGATTGATCAGTGATATGTAAATTGCAGCAATAACAATATATAATTTATCACTTTTCAGAATGGGAAAAATGTTTTAAAAATCTGTAATGCTAGTTGCTGGCAAGGGTGCAGTAAAATGAACATTTTTACAGGTTGCTTATGAGGTTGTAAATTGTAACTACCACAAGACTCAATTTGGCAAAATAACAAAGTTGAAGATGTGCATATATCATATTTTAATATCCATCAATTTTGCTTCTACTTATAGTACTTTTGACAAACTCTTTTAGAAATTCATCTGGAAGTAGATATAAGTAATTAGGGGGAAAATAAATGAATTTCCCTCAGTATGGAGACAGATAATTAACTCTAGTGTATTACTGCAATAAAATTCTACATAGTAATTAAAATGAAGTATCTCAGATATAGATAAAGCTAAAACACATAAGATAATGTATGAAAAACTAGTTGCAAGTATACATTTAACACTATTACATAGCTTTTGTAAGTTTTCAAAGCACAAAATGCTTACATATGTATTGCTTTTTTGGTAAAAGTATGAAATTCTAAATGTAGTAGAACAGTTCATCTAGAAGGAATAACATATATAAAAGCCATGATAAACCAAAGATATGGCTTTTTCGCAACGGGTTTGCCGCCAGAACACAGGTGTCGTGAAAACCACCGCTCAACCTAAACCAAAATGGGAAAGGAAAAGACTCACATCAACATCGTCGTCATTGGACACGTAGATTCGGGCAAGTCTACCACTACTGGTCATCTGATCTACAAATGTGGTGGGATCGACAAAAGAACTATTGAAAAATTTGAGAAGGAGGCTGCTGAGATGGGAAAGGGCTCCTTCAAGTATGCCTGGGTCTTGGATAAACTGAAAGCTGAACGTGAACGTGGTATCACCATTGATATCTCCCTGTGGAAATTCGAGACCAGCAAGTATTACGTGACCATCATTGATGCCCCAGGACACAGAGACTTTATCAAAAACATGATTACAGGCACATCTCAGGCTGACTGTGCTGTCCTGATTGTTGCTGCTGGTGTTGGTGAATTTGAAGCCGGTATCTCCAAGAATGGGCAGACCCGTGAGCATGCCCTTCTGGCTTACACACTGGGTGTAAAACAACTAATTGTTGGTGTTAACAAGATGGATTCCACCGAGCCACCCTACAGCCAGAAGAGATACAAGGAAATCGTTAAGGAAGTCAGCACCTACATCAAGAAAATTGGCTACAACCCCGACACAGTAGCATTTGTGCCAATTTCTGGTTGGAACGGTGACAACATGCTGGAGCCAAGTGCTAACATGCCTTGGTTCAAGGGATGGAAAGTAACCCGTAAAGATGGGAATGCCAGTGTAACCACACTGCTTGAAGCTCTGGATTGCATCCTGCCACCAACTCGTCCAACTGACAAGCCCTTGCGTCTGCCTCTCCAGGACGTCTACAAAATTGGTGGTATTGGTACTGTCCCTGTGGGCCGAGTCGAGACTGGTGTTCTTAAACCTGGGATGGTGGTCACCTTTGCTCCAGTCAATGTTACAACTGAAGTAAAGTCTGTTGAAATGCACCATGAAGCTTTGAGTGAGGCTCTTCCTGGGGACAATGTGGGCTTCAATGTCAAGAACGTATCTCTCAAAGATGTTCGTCGTGGCAATGTGGCTGGTGACAGCAAAAATGACCCACCAATGGAAGCAGCTGGCTTCACGGCTCAGGTGATTATCCTGAACCATCCAGGCCAAATCAGTGCTGGATATGCACCTGTGCTGGATTGTCACACGGCTCACATTGCTTGCAAGTTTGCTGAGCTGAAGGAGAAAATAGATCGTCGATCTGGAAAAAAGCTGGAAGATGGTCCCAAGTTCTTGAATCTGGTGATGCTGCCATTGTTGATATGGTTCCTGGCAAGCCTATGTGTGTTGAGAGCTTCTCTGACTATCCTCCTCTGGGCCGTTTTGCTGTTCGTAACATGAGACAGACGGTTGCTGTGGGTGCCATCAAAGCAGTGGACAAGAAGGCAGCTGGAGCTGGCAAGGTCACCAAGTCTGCCCAGAAAGCTCAGAAGGCTAAATGAATATTATCCCCAATACCTGCCACCCCAGTCTTAATCAGTGGTGGAAGAATGGTCTCAGAACTGTTTGTGTCAATTGGCCATTTAAGTTTAATAGTAAAAGACTGGTTAATGATAACAATGCATCGTAAAACCTTCAGAAGGAAAGGAGAATGTTTTGTGGACCATGTTTTTTCTGTGTGTGTGTGTGGCAGTTTTAAGTTATTAGTTTTTAAAATCAGTACTTTTTAATGGAAACAACTTGACCAAAAATCTGTCACAGAATTTTGAGTCACATTAAAACAAAAGTTTAATGAGAAACCTGTGTCTTCTTTTGGTCAACACTGTAACCTTTTGTATAGTACTATTCAGGTAAAAGTAGGTGTTGCACAGACCCTATTTCTAATGTTAAAATATGCTGAAACTTAAATTTGGGTTAACATTTTTTTCATGGGTGGGAACTTGAGCATTTTCACCTTTTCTGAGGGAAAGAAACTCTAATAGTAAAAAGCTATGGGGAAAAGGGGTCTGTTGGTGCAACACAGAACAGGTAAGCAAAGAGTAACACCAAGGTAGTTACAAAACAGGTTAAATTCTGTAATACCAAAGTCTATTATGTTGCATATAAGACTTGTATTATGTCACATGCAGTAAACTTGTTATATTGTCAAAAAAAAAAAAAACAAAGATATGTTTTACTAGCTGCAACAAGATCCTTTTGGGGCACAGAATTAAGCCTAATGGGCACCGGATGAGATGAGCTTGATAGTGTAGGGTTTTGGGGACTATGTTAAAGAATTTTGAACAAATGGAAACTAAAGTGTGTTCCCATTTCATGTTGTTGTTCAGTCATCACCACTATCTATCACCAGAACAGTTTTCATCTTCCAAAACTCAAATCGTGTACCCTTTAAATAGCAACTCACCATCCCCCCCCCCACCCCTGGTAGCCACTATTCTACTTTCTGTCTCTAGGAATTTGACAATTCTAGGAATTCTATACAAGTGGAATTATACAATATTTGTCCTTATGTATCTGACTTATTTTATTTAGTATAATGCCTTCAAAGTTCTTCCATGTTATAGCGTGGATCAGAATTTCATGATTAGCTTAAGGTTAAAAATACTCTGTTTTATGTATATACCACGTTTTATTTATCCATTCATTCACTGCTGGACATTAGGGTTGTCCCAGTTTTTGGTTATTGTAAATAATGCTGGTTTGAATAGTGAAATGCAAATACCTGTTTAAGTCCCAGCTTTCAGTTCTCTTTTATATATATCCAGAAATTGAATTGCTGGATCAAATGGTGATTCTATGTTAAGTATTTTGAGGAACTCCCATATTGGTTTCCAGAGTGACTTACCTTTTTAGATTCTACCAGCAAGCAATGCACAGGGTTCCAATTTCTTCACATCCTGACCAGCCCTTTTTTTTTCTTTCATAATAAGCCATTCCAGTGGGGGTGAGGTCTCACTGTGGCTTTGATTTGCATTTTCCTAATGATTAGTGGTGTTGCACATCATTTCGTATGTTTAGAGTAAGAGAAAAGGGAGGCTAAGAAGAAAAAAAGATAATGAGGCTTCTGTACCCAATCTGATATGGTCAGAGCCTCATGGACAAGGACCATTCTTCCCATTTCTGCAGAGAACATGGCCAATGAGGGCCAACGGGAAGCAGCAGATTGTTGGTCTGGTGTTGGGTGTTACAGGCTCAGTAGGACAGTCGTCTCTTAGGGAAGCATTAGCTGAGCACACATGGAGATGGCGCCTGCTCAGTGGGCATGGGGTCACCCAATACAGGCTGGCAGAAGATCCCTATGCCAGATGGATATGGGTTTGTTTGAGACCACATGTGAAAACCTTCTGGGGACAACCAGCAGTAACAGCAGAGATGCATAAAAGAAGAGATTAAACAAGTGCAGATGGAAGCATAGAGGGCATTTCAGATTTCTCACTGAACTCAGGTTTTATCATAGGAATGATGCTACATGTATAGTGCTCAACATGTAGAATGATATTTAAAAGAATAGAGCTAAAAGACAGGGCATCAGGATTGTTTCCCTAAAATGCATTAAACTCAATGTCTGACCTTATGGAAACCATTTGACCTTTTAACGCCTTAATTTCTTTTCACAAAATATTTGGGGAATAAGATGTATCACATCTTTTTACAGAGCTGTTATAAAGCTCCATAAAGATAATAAGTGGGAAAATCTTTGGAACAGTAGAAAGCATGTCAGATATGATAATGCCAAAGATGACAACTGAAAGGAGACATGACAAACTCTAGTTCACGCCAACAATGCTGTATTGTTTGCTCACAGAGGTTGGAGAGCGGTATGTCTGCTGCAAGTCTAGTTCCAGTCAGGAGCAGACTAGGAGTGACTTCCTGCTACTTCCTGCCTTTTAAACAGTATTGATAGTGGCCTTTTTGTCAGGGAGTAAAATCTAGAATTTATAGGCTAAGAGAAACTGAGATTTCTATTTCTTAATGTGAATTACTATCTCAACTACACATGATACAGAGGGTGGATGGACCAAACAACATTCACCAGAACGTTCAAAAAAGATTCTGGGAAGTCCTACTGTTATTTATTTCAGAGCTTTAGGTTTCCAAATGAGTAATGAGTTAGAATTTAGTATTCTGGGGGCACCTGGGTGGCTCAGTCATTAGGCGTCTGCCTTCGGCTCAGGCCATGATCCCGGGGTCCTGGGATAGGGCCCCACATCGGGCTCCCTGCTCCACGGGAGGCCTGCTTCTCCCTCTCCCACTCCCCCTGCTTGTGTTCCCTCTCTTGCTGTGTCTCTCTGTCAAATAGATAAATAAAATCTTTAAAAAGAAAAAGAATTTAGGGCATCTGGGTGGCTCAGATGGTTAAGCGTCTGCCTTCAGCTCAGGTCATGATCCCAGGGTCCTGGGATCGAGTCCCGCGTCGGGCTCCCTGCTCCTTGGGAGCCTGCTTCTCCCTCTGCCTCTCTCTCTCTCTGTCTCTCATTAATAAATAAATAAAATCTTTAAAAAAAATTTAAAAAGAAAAAAAAGAAAAAGAAAAAGAATTTAGTATTCCGCACATCGCCTCAACCACAACATCTCCAATATGTACACAAGTGAAAATTAGGTAATCAGCAATATGTGGAAATAAAACTGACATACTCAGAGGAAGCAAAAGGATGTCTGTCATCTGGTGTTCCAAAACTGACAGGTCTCTGACAATTGATGACAGTGAAAAAAGACTGCTGCTTTGTGCACAAGATGACACAATGCCATGATTCTTTTAGAATCAAAGAAATGTCAGATATTATTAGTATTAACAGAAAGCTTAAATATGTGGTAGAGCAAAATGCCCTAGCACCATTCTACTTGATTCATGTTATTCAAAGGCCCAGTTTCTTGGCCTCAGTTGATGATGGATTCTACTATATAAAAGAATTGTTGATCTCTGGTTCTTATCAGAGGAAATGCAGTGGGTGGAAATATAAATTGTGAGCAATTTACATTGGTTTATGCTCTGTTGCTCATTTGAAAAAAATTAAATACGTTGCTTGTATTATCTATTATTATGGTCATCAACCAAATGGTTACAATTTATCAGAAATATAGCAGGCAATAAGGATTTAAGACTTTTTTTCATCATCTGTGAGATTGTGTGTTTGGCCAAATATTGAATGTACAGGAAGAGTGATGCTGGGAAATAGGATGGTGGGGAAGTTGTCAAGAAATTCAGCAATTTGATTCAACAAATATTTTCTGTGCGCAGTGTGTAGTGGGCAGTACTCTAGGTGCTGGGGCTATCAAATAAGAAAATCCAAAGATTTCACCTTTGTAACTCCTACCTTATAGCTGGGGGACACAAATAAGAAAAAACAACCAAATAAAATCAGATGAGAATATGGGGCACCAAAATTGCAAGTGTGGGAGTAGATTGGCTATTTTATTTTACTAAAGATTTTATTTATTTATTTATTTATTTGGGAGAGAGAGAGACACAGCGAGAGAGAGAACACAAGGAGGGAGATGGGAGAGGGAGAAGCAGACTTCTCGCCGAGCAGGGAGCTGATGCGGGGCTCGATCCCAGGACCCTGGGATCACGACCTGAGCCGAAGGCAGATGCTTAACGACTGAGCCACCCAAGGTGCCCCAAGATTGGCTATTTTAAATAAAGCATTCAAAGTAGTTACACAAGAATGGTGATATTGTGGAAAGTCCTAAAAGAGGTAGGGAAATTAGCCACTTAGGTTATGTGGGTAAAAAACTTTCCTGGCAGAGGGAAAAACCAGTGCAAAGGCCCTCAGACAGGAATGTGCCCAGTTGTAGTCTAGAAACAGTAAAGGCTAGAGTGTTGGAGCAGGGTGGATGAGGAGGAGAGGAGGAAGAAGAGAAGGTAGGGAGGAGACTGAAGATCATGGATGGTCTCTTAGGCCTTTGGAAGGTTTTGGTTGCATCCTCACACTGGAGCTGTGGAAGGCTCTAGCAGATTTCTGCCTTGCACGTTAAAAATTATTCTTGCAGGATAGACTATGGGGCAAGGAGAGAAGGAGGGAGACGAAGTAGGAGGCTTTTGCAGAAGTTATAGTAACTCATACCACAAAGGCAAGAAAATTGGGAATGGTGCACTTTCTGAGGTTTACTAGGTGGGCCCAGGAAAATGACACAAGGAACCTGACTGCAGTAAAATAAAATTCAAGATAAAAAAAAAAAGTGGTGACATATTTTGGAATAGAAGCCTTGGGAAGACATTTTTTACTTTTGTCTCCTTTTCATAATGTTTTCTCTTCTCACATTGGGATCTATTTTTTTTCCACTTGAAAATCATTACTCATTTGGAGGAAAGATGCCGATTCATCCATAAACTTTCAATAGATGCCCTTGCATTCATGGAGCACTGCCCCTGTTGCCCTGAAGCTAACAGCAGGATGCATAATGCATGATGCACTCCAAGCCTTACATAAATACACATAAAACTTTAGCAGTTAAGAGGATGGAGCTATTAAAGAAAACAATGTGGGTGTAAAACAGTTTTGCAGAGATTAAAAAATTTTAAGCCAGGAGCTTTTTTCTAAAAGAACAGATTGGATTTCTGATTAGAGATTGGAGGGAATGATAATTGAAATACTCATTTCAATACCAATAGAGTAACGTGTGAATCTGTCCAACTCATATTTGGTTTGGCTAGAAAGAGAAACAAATAGCGATGGCATATTTCCTTTAAGTGCATAACTGTTTTTCTTTACTTTGTAGCCACATGTTTCTGAAATGGTTATTTAAACAATTTACAGTTTACACGTTCCATTTATTTTTTTTCATAATTTTACTTTGAAGCTCATGGAGATATGACTTAACCAATGAGAGAATGAGTATAAAAAGACAAGGAAACATTTTGTGTAATGACATGCTGATTTCTTCATCTACTGCAGCAACCATTGCTTTAACCTCACTGATTGTCTTGTTATTATTACGGAAAATGGCAGACAGGCACGAACTTTTGATTAATCAACATGCTTCATCTGAAATCAAAAACCTCTTGGTTGCATGTTCACTTTTCAAAACAGTCTGTTCCAAGTGGAGGATTTTTGAGCACTCTTTATGATGGATGATCACTGCCATGCTCCCTGGTATATTTTTTATATTCCTGTTTTTTCACTTTGATTAAGCTGAAGTAAAGAGCACATTGCATTTTTGAAATGTCAGAGTTCAGCTTTTGTTCCATTCTCTTGGAATTATTGAAAATTGCAGTATATCTTCCCCACCAATGAGCTGAAACCTAACCTGGGAGACATGCCCACCACGCCTGGACACAGAAAAGTGAATTGGACAATATTAGAGAGAGGCAGAGGAAGATTCTCTAACATGTACTCTGTGACTTAATTTTTTTAATGGTTGAATGAAGTTGCAATATTCATTTACACTTCATGTACACTCTCAGTAGCACTACAGTGCTTCCCTGGAGTGTAAGCAATTTATTACAGATTATTCCCAATTCTTCCCTCCCATCCATTTTTACATTGCTGTCATTTATTTCCCTTATCCCTGAGCTGTCATCACCTGATATGTTATTGCTGTTATTATTATTATTATTTTAAGATTATTTATTTATTTATTTATTTGACAGAGAGAGGTAGCAAAAGAGGGATCAAAAGCAGGGGGAGTGTTTGAGAGAGAAGTGGGCTTCCTGCTAAGCAGGAAGCCCAATGCAGGGCTTGATCCCAAGACCCTGTGATCATGACCTGAGCTGAGCTGAAGGCAGACGCTTAACTACTGAGCCACCCAGGCGCCCGGTATTGCTGTTATTATTTTAAACAAATTGCTGCTTTCCGTTAGCTCAATTAGGAATAAGAAAAAAGAAAATATTTTATTATGTCTTCATTTATTACTTTTCTAAAGCTCCTTTTTTTTTTTTTAAATGGAGATCTAACCCATAACATTTTCTGACATATAAAATTTTTCTTCTCTCGGAAGAACTTCTTTTAACATTTCTTGCAAATCAAGTCTACTGGTGATAAATGTCCTTGATATTTGTTTGTATGACAAAGTATTTCTTTTTTACTTCTGAAGGATAATTCTGCTGGATATATAATTCTGGTTTGTTTGTTTTTAATCTTTCAGAATTTTAAATATCTTATCCCAGTCTCCTCTTGCTTATATGGTATCTGAAGAAAGGTCTGATCTGACTGTTATTTTTGTTTCTCTATAGGTGAGGTGCCTCCTCCCCACCCACCTCCCAAAGCTGGCTTCTTTTCAAGGTTTTTATTTATCTTTGATTTTCTGAAGTTTAAATATAATATGCATAGGTGTAATTTTTAAAAATATATTTATCCAGCACATAATTCTTAGAGTATCCTGGAGATATGGTTTTCTGTCATTAATTTTGGAAAACACTCAGCCATTTGTATTTAATATTTCTTATGTTTTTTTTCTCTCTTTCTCTTCCTCTGGTATGTCCTTTGCATATATGGTACAACGTTTGTAAGTGTGCCACAGTTCTTGGATATTCCAGTTTTGTTTTGTTTTTATTTTTTTCCTATTCATTTTTCTCTTTGCTTTTATACCTGGGAAGTTTCTATTAACTTCTTCAAGATCATTTATTCTTTCCTTTGCCATGCCCAGTCTACTGATAAGCACATCAAAGCATTCCTCATTCCTATCACATTGTTTTTAATTTCTAGGATTTCTTTTTGATTTTTCTTAGAGTTTCCATCACTCTGCTTACATTACACATCTGTTCTTGCATGCTGTCTCCTTTTTCCAGGAGAGCCCTTAGAGTTTTATCATATTTAACAAAGAATTCCAAGTTTGATAATTCCAAATTTTCAACCATATTTGAAAATTCCAAATTTTCAACCATATCTGAACCTAATAATGCTTGCATTATCTCTTCAGGCTGTTTTTTTACCTTTTAGTGAGACTTGAAATTTCTTGTTTAAAGTCATACATGGTGTAGTAGGTAAAAGGAAGTGGGGAAAATAGTCCTTTAGTGTGACATTTTTATGTTTATCTGGCTAGAAATTAGGCTGTGTTTACTGTCTGCTGTAGCTGTAATATCAGAAGCTAGCATTTCTTCTAGTGTTCTTGCTTTTTTCTCTTCTATTGTTTTTGGGTTTCCTTAAAGACCATTTGTTAAACAGGGTTAGAAAATTGCCGTTATTCAGCTATAATCTTCTATTATCATATAGGAGCCCTGTTGATGTAGGTGGTTAGGTGTAGGTTAGGTGGTTAGATGATTGCATCTTAGTCTTTTAGTTAGGTAAAAAGTCCACTTGGGCTGTGGTCTTCACAAATGTTTCTCAGGCCCCTGCTGCCCATAGGTGAGCCGGGAAGGCTAAAAGAGGTTGGCATTGGGTACTTCCCTTCGCCTGGGCAATTTAGACTTTGGTGAAATCTAAAGTGTGTTAGTCTTTGGTACCATGTTTTCTTTTCTTAAGGGCAGGGCTTCTTAATGAGAGCATGGAACTCTGGGGATATTAAAAAAAGGTTATGTTTTTTCACCGTATCCCTGCCAGAAGCAGAATGGGAATTTTTTCTCCCATCTTCACAGTGAGAACCTTGTGGAGCTCTTTGAGGTACAATTTATAAAAATGTGGAGTGCCCCAAAACAGCCCCTCAATTTTTATTTTTTTTATTTTTTTTCAAGATTTTTTATTTTTTTTTATTTGAGAGAGAGAGAATGAGAAATAGAGAGCACTAGAGGGAAGAGGGTCAGAGGGAGAAGCAGACTCCCCGCCGAGCAGGGAGCCCGACGTGGGACTCGATCCCTGGACTCCAGGATCATGACCTGAGCCGAAGGCAGTCGCTTAACCAACTGAGCCACCCAGGCGCCCAGCCCCTCAATTTTTAACTCTCATGCAAGTCCACACTGATGCTCCCGTCAGTGTAGTTATAGCTGAATTGTTCCTTCTGCTACTGGCTCCAGCTGCAGGAATCTGTTCCTGGGATCCTACCGCTAGTTAGCTGTGATACTCTATATCCTCCTGTCTCTTCTGTTTGGGTGGCAGCAGTGTGCCCTCTGACCACAGTTCTTTAAGGGATTTGAGAAGAGTTGTTGGTTTTTGGTTTGTTCAGGTTTTTTCTTATTGTGAAGGTGAGAGTGACGGCTTTCAAGTTTTTCCTATGTCAGACTGGAAACTGCAAGTCCTCACTCTGTAACTTTTGAAAATCAGTGGGTCATAACAATAGCTTATTCCATCACTGAGAGGCAGTTTGACCCTATGGCATAAGCTCTGACTTAAAATAAGTTCTACTTCTGGCACTTACTGTTACTCACTTATTTCTTTATCTGAATGTTTATATTACCTATCTCAAAGAGTTGTATAAAGATGACACTCTATAAGATATATATATATATATATATATATATATATATATACACTCTATGTGTATATACATATACACTCTATAAGATACACACACACATACACACACACACACACACACATTACTTGGCATATGGTATTTGTTCAAATGTTAGTGTCTTCCTTGATTTTCCATGAAGAATGACTTGAAGGTTATTCACAGCTGGGAGGCAGATGAGAAGACAAATGCTGGGTTTTTTTCTTCACTCAATTCTCATTTGTTTCTTTTCTCAGGCACTGCTCCTGTAGTTCCATTGTAGAATAACTGTATACTCCACAGCATGCCATGGATCTGAAAACTTTCAAAGATTCTTCTTCTTGAAATTCATATTCTTATTTCCCAAGTTCATGTTTTGAGTTCATTATGTGAGAATAAATGTCTCTGTATTCTGCTACTTTGCCCACATCCTCTCCTCATGGAGTTGTTGCAATTCTTCCTTAATTAGTATAAGAAATAAGTGAACTCTCTATCGCCAACTGACAGTGTTAGGTTGAAGGTGTTCTGGGGGACACTTGCAAAAAAATTCTTCAAGTGTTAATGACCGTGCTGTGACAGGCTTCAGCAGTTGTTAGAAAGGACTTAGAATTTTAAGATGAGTGTAACTGCAGAAGAACTCCATGTCATTAGGGGTTGAGTGATAATTACAATCATTATCACAACATGGAATGATTTTTCGGTAATGTGAAAATTGTCTCTGAAAGCAATATGCCTTGTGAATCAATCCCTGTATAAATTTAAGTATAAAATGAGCATATGCAGGTGAAATAATCTATTAGCTGAAGAGCTTTAAGACATAAAATATGAAATTAAAGCAATATAATATTAAAACAGAAACAAAACAACTCTTCTGTGAAAATGGAGACAGTTTTGTCGAGAATCATCTGTGATTACAAAGGCATGATGATTTTTTTAAGTTTACTTATTAATTTTTTCTAGTAGTCTCTACACACCCAACATGGGGCTCAAACTCACAATCCCGAGATCAGGAGTCGTATCCTCTTCTGACAGAGCCAGCCGGGTACCCGGGGCATGATAATTTTAATAGAAAGATGGAAATACTGTGGTCTTGTAACTATTTTTTTTAATGGTGGATTGCAATTTCTCTGTGTTGGGGGGAATTTCTGAAGATAGTATCATGAGTGAAGCAAAATATTCTATTTTTTTTCTTGTATTACTGTAGCACAACTCAATAAAGTATCTGCTTTCCAGTTCATGCTACTTTCCTAACTTCTTTGTTATCACATATTTCTTCTATTATCATGGTTTTATTCTATCTTATTCCACTTCCTTCCTTGAAAGTACATTTCAAAAGAATGGAAATCCTTAACGGTCTTTTACTGACTCTTTTTCTTCAAATGGGGGTGCCCTTTGTCTTTGGTGTTGGCATTAGATGAAATAATATGTTACAATATCAAGACTATGGAGCCCCACTAGTGCTGATCTGTACAAAAATACAAGATTTCAAATAGATGCACTTACATGAGCTGGTGTGAATGGATTTTAAACTTGGTCCTTTGTTACTTGTTTGCTTTAGAAATGGTGTTTCATCTACCTAATCATCTCAAAATATTTTTTCTTTGTTTATTTCCACTTAGAGGATGCTCTTAGGTTTTTGATACAAAAAAGGTGTATTGCAAATAGGGATCTCATTAAAGAGAGACTAATGTATGATTAAACCTTCATAGAAACTATTTTCTTACATAAAATTGGAAGACTCGAACATATTTTTAGGACATAAGAAAAGTAGAAATCCTCAATCATAAAAATAATATTATAGAGAATCTATTAGAAAAGACCAGTTCATTTCATTTAGATCTAAATAGTCCAGTTCACTTCTCAAGCAGCAGAATATGCCCCATGACACTGTTTGTCATCTGGTGTCCCAACAATAGGTTAAATAAAGTGTTCCAGAGATTAATTTTCTACTTGTGTAATACCTTACCTCTTAAGTAATTAATGTATTTTATTTCATTAAAAGGCACTACCTACATAGTATACATAAATATGATCAAATATTCATGATCAATGCTAATCAGGAAACCAATAGTATGATTGATATATCTCAAAAGGTTATGAGAAAAAACATTATTTCCATATGGTTTTGGAAAAGGGTTTTGAATTTGCACTTGATGTGTGTGTCTAAAATCCTGACCTGTCACCTCATTTTAAATTAAATTGTTGTGATGATTAGGTGGGAATAAGTAGACAAGGTTTGCTTAGGACTATTTCTTGTTCTTAGTTTCTGTTAAGTATCTAGGCAGACTTACCCAGAAAAAAGTGAAAAAGAAACTAAGAGATGAAAACAAAGAAGAAACATAAGGCTGAATGTCCCCCACCTGTCTAAAATTGCAGCATTATCTTCATACATTTCATGGGCTGGTGAGGATGAGAGATAGCTAAGAAGGATTTGGGTTTCTAGGATCCCTTGCTGGACAGAAAGCTAGAGAGAGTGGAAAACACAAAGGTAAATAAGAGTCAGAAAAAAATCAAAGGGCAACATCATGGGAAAAACAGTCTAAAAATAGTATTTATTATATATTATCAAGAAATGACTTTGCATTTGTATTTTTAAGAGGGAGACATTTGCAGATTCAATATACTTGTTTAAATGCCTACTGTGCAAAAGTACTGTGCCAGGTGTTAACCATAATCTTTATATCTTTCACATTTCATTTAATTACTTTCATACGTCTCGTGCAAAACATAACAATGTAAACTTGAGAAGACTTCTTGTGTTCTTTTAGGCTATTAAAATAAATTATATTAGCAATTGTCAAACCAACTTCCACCCTCCTGCTGAAGAGAGAACCATCCTGTTGTATGATATCTGTCCTCATAGCAGAGGGGTTCTCACTTTTTTTTCCCCCTTCATAAACAAAGAGAAAGGGAATAGTTTGTTACTTATCAGCATTTTTATCTACCTTTTTCTTTTTTTCTCTGCATAGATAAGCAATGAAAGTCTGCTCATGAACCGAGGAAATAACAACTGTCCACGCATCTTTTAACATGCCTCTGTTAATTCTCTCCAAATTTTCTTCCTGGTGGCTTAATTTAGAATTTCTTTAAAATTTTAGTAAAATCTTTAATAAAAACTATTTTTAAGGAAATTTGTAACTATGACTTCATCACTACCAGTTTCATTATTACTCATTGCAAACCATAGACACATGGGGCACATGTTCATTAGATAATATCTAATGTAAGTCCAGATATGAAAACTGTGAAAAACAGAGTCCTTTCCTAGATGCTAAGGACTTAGGAGTTTCGTGCATAACAGCCTTGACTGGCATAACATGTGCAAAAATTTCACATTTGGGGGCTACTAAGTAAAAATGAGCTAGTACAAATGTGTATGTTAGGAAATAGTATGTTCTTATGTTAAAGTTTTTGAACAGATCTATAATTTTAAATTCTGTTTATGAATTAGCAAAGTGATTTGTCATGTAATTTTTATTGTTTTCTCTAGGAAATTAATTTAAAAAAAGTCTCCCACCGCAAAGTTTGACGGTCTGCTCAACTGAGTTCTTTCTTTTTCTTTTTTGAGTTTAAATGCATTTTATTTTTAGACAACTTACATGACATGTTTTTTTTCTTAAAAACAATGCCTCCGCTCCAAATAAATCAGGGTCAAAACAAATGAGCTCAAGATGCCATCAGTCCCATCTAAGTCCTGGTGTCATGTGGGTGAAGAGGAGCAGCCCCTTACGGCAACAGGTGACACATCCAAAGTAATGGCCGAATTCGTTAACATTTCTCCATTTCTAAACCATCCTTAAAGAAAATCGTATATGGGGTCACACCATCCTCATGGTAGTCCAGCAGAGCAACCATGGCATCTGGATTCATGTTTTCACCAATAAAGAACTGGTAGTTTTTGAAATTAGCAAGGATGTGCTTGATTTGTTCTGCAGCCCTGTCAAAAATGGCTTTACTCTTTCTGGCCTCTGTTCTTCAAGTTTGCCTTTGATTGATTTCATGTAATCTTTGATGTACTTCTTGTAGGTTTCTTTTGTGAAGCTGGTTTCCTGCAAGTGATGGTTCATGACAATATCAACACCAGTGATTACTGTGCTTTCGGTACCTTCGCCCTCCGAGCCTTCAGTGGAGGCAGTTCCACCAATGAGTAAGTCAGCAGTGTTATCCTCTGTCCTACGGACCATCTTCCCCTCCACCTCCCGGCACAGCCCGTCCGCGATCTCCCGGATCTTGTAGATGTCGGAGAACATCTCATCATGGCTGATGAGGTCCCGGTAGATGATCATGACGACGGCCGGAGAGAGACGACGGCGGCACTACCTTAGCAGGAGCCGGGAGCTCTGAGCGAGCTCGGTGCAACCGGAGCGGCATTTGGCGGGGAGGGGGGAGAGGGCGGAAAAAAAAGCTGCTCAACTGAGCATTCTTCAAAGTGGAAATGAATTAGATCTGTAATATCATTAGCAGCAGAAGGGTCCAAAACAATAATTTTGAAATTACTCTTGTCATATGGGAGAATTGCAAGACAAGTCATAAACTAACAATTCTGTCTTTATTTAAATTAATTGGAATTATCAATGGTGGATATCCTGACATTTGCTTTAAACCAACACAAGCATGTCCTGGATTATGAATCAGGAGAGTTAGATTCTATCACGGGTTAAAGAGTGACTTGGTGTGTTTTACGTAAGTTATCTTGCAACCCAGTTTCCTCATCCCTTGTGTCAAACACTGTCAGTGCTCCACCCAGATCCCCTTGGATCCTTTTATTGTTTCTCTATGCTCCTTCCCCAACGTCTGTGTTCTTTCACTTCTAATAACCTGCACTTCTGCTACTCTTTATAAGACAGGGCACATTTTGCTAGAAAATGTGGGGCCAAAAGTGTGTGGGAATTTATGTGGCTCTGCAGCAGCCCTTAGCCAAAGATTGCCTTGTGCAGAAGTGTGAGGGCACAGTCCCTTCCTTCCTGGCTGGAAATAAACTCTGAGATGTTATTTACATTCAGAGCTCCTTTTCATGATTAGTCTGAGGCTAGGACTTTGCTTGAAATCACACCCATTTGTGACTTCTTCCCTTTCTTGTTTCTCCTATTTCCTTACCCATCTGAGGGTGCTTCCTTAGTACATTGACTTGCTGCACATCCTCATCTGAGTTCAGAACACAATCCATGACACCTATAAAATCAAATGCTAGACTGAAGCCCTCTTCCCCTCTAATAGTCTATGATTAAAATTATAATTTAAATATATGAATATATATATATATATAAGTATTTAATGACAGACCATATCAGTATGCCGTACTCATTTCTAGTGAACAAAGAGCAGTAAAAGCAACATCTCTTAATTCGATTTCATGTTATAGAGAAGAAGCTGCAATTACACTTGTATCTACCATGATATTCATAAAAATTAAAAAGGCATGTTCTTTTGGTAGGGTGTCTGTTGACATAAAATTCTTATTTGGATTCTTTTGAGATTAGAGAAGAGAGAAATTATGTATGTAATTACCCAGGGTTGACACTAAATTACCTGAGGTTGAGGGTAAAGAGATTTTCTTTATAGTTTTCACATGCTGGTTCTCAGGAAAAAAGAAAATAATGACGAACCTTTGTCAGTAGCTTTTTAGGTTTTGTGTTGTGTTGTTTTTGTCTCTTTAAGGAAGAGAAAGAACTGCAAGCAATTTGTGATCAGAGAAGTCTCAATTGATAAAAATGCAGAGACACAGTAGGTGTGTGTACTCATAGTTGTCATCCAAATGAAATGCGGAAACATACAAGTTGGACTCTAGTTGGGCTTCATAAATGAGGGCAAATTCTCAGAAATAAGCAGTGCTATTTAGCAATCCAAGGTATGTGTGCTCATAGTTCTATAATCCTGATGTTGAGAAATGAAAGAAGAAAAATATATTGATAATTTAGAGACCACAGATTTAAATAATATGTTAGGTATAGAGCATTCTCATTATCATTTTCAGCATTCTTTTTTTTGGGGGGGGGTAGCTGAGACTTCTGGATCATGCAATGTTTATGATGAGTTGTGTAATTATGACATAGATAGCTTCTATTTATTTCATTATAACTGACAGACACTTTATTAAGCCCTTTATTTCTATGTATTATCTAATTCATTCTTACAACAACCCTGTGATGTAGGTATTATTAGCTACCTTTTGACTTAAAAAGTTAAATTCATTTATTAAGCAGTTTTTCCTTATGTTTAGCACCAAACTATATAGCATTGCACTAGTTTTTGGTTATCAGTAGTAAAAGGTGAAAGATTTATGCGATCTGAAGAGAAACCAGAGTAGTATAGAATGTACGCATGGTCTTTGTTTTCATGTGACTTACAGTTTAGGGAATAGAATTGTCTGGATAAAGAACAGTGAATTTGAATTTAAACAGGTATGTCATAGGCTAAAGCTCATAATCTTTACATTATTCTATAGTTTTTGACAAAAGAGTAGTTGAAGTTCTACAAAAGACTACTAATATCTTTTTACCTAATGAACCCATAATAGATAAAATTATCCATTTATGGGTTTAAGGTGTCCTATTTTCCTTTTGGATCAGAATGGGATTGAAACATTAGATAAGAATGCCAGTTGGAGATTAATGCACCATGTTCATTTTGCAACTTAAAAATTGTGTGCAAAGTCCAGGTATTTTCTTGGGGTATCACAAATAGGAAGAAAGACAACTAGAACACAGTTCATTCCCAGTCCAGTGCTTCTTAAGGCCGGTTGCTGCTCACATAGATTGAATGATTAGTTTGCTTTCTTTTATAAAATAATGAGATCCAGATATCTCTCTCTGCTCCCCCCACCCCACACACCTTTTTTTTTTTTTCCCCAAGATAGAAACTCTGGGCAATTTTTGGTTCTCAGTTGCAACAGATCTTTATTTCATGGATTTTCTTGATGTAAATATTTTCAAGCACTATTTTTAAAAAACATAGAGCTCATGTTATTTTATTTGTATTATAAATGATCCTACTATTATGTTCCTTTCTTTGTAACTCAGGTAGAGGGATTCCTGCAACACAGCATGATATGTTAGAGTGAGCCCCAAACTCTAGAGAAGAACACACTGGACTTTCAGTCTTGGTTCTGTCCTTTATATATCTGTGTGATAAATCTTTAGAAAATTATTTAATCCCTTAGAGGCTTTGTTTGCATTAGAAAAGGAAGATAACATCTACATAACCAGTTATTGTGAAGAATTGAAATTAGGTAATGCATGTAAAGATTATAATAAAAGTAGGGAACAAGTTAATTTCTTCAATGGTAGAGTACGTGATATATAGCAAATACTTCATGATTAGTAGTAATTATTTATATGTGAAATTAGGAAAAATAATGGTGTGTGGTTCCCCATGTTATGAAAGTCAGGTATGAGAAATAACTATAGTCTGATTAGGGAGGTTAGAAAGTTTCAGTGTTTATGGTTTGCCGTTACCTACCGGACTTCAATAGC